>NW_026652277.1:33964616-34276815 GCF_009828535.3 Hylobates moloch
ACCTGCACATTGTGCACATGTACCCTAAAACCCTAAAGTATAATAAAATAAATAAATAAATAAATAAATAAAATAAAATAAAATAAAAAAAGAAAGTAAAAAGACAAGCTACAATCTTGGAGAAGATATGTACAACATGAGCTCTTTCTGCGTTCTATATACTGTCTTTGTGGTAATATGAGTGTAACTGCTTTTGAAAGTAAAACTAATTGGTATTTATACTCAATCTGATGGTGCATCACCCCATCATCCTTCTCAGGCCTAATACTGTATACGTATTTGTCCAGTCTGGTCACTGTCACTGAATTGCATCGTGATTACTCAGGTGTAATCATGGTAATCCGGGTAAGGTGGTAACACCTGGAATCCAAATGTTAGATCGAAGTGACTTGGCTAGGTAAGATTTTCTCAACCACGAGGCTCTCATGCCTCAGGGACCTCACTGCGGAACAGCAGAAGGCCACTCCGCCAGCCTGAGTGCGCCTCTTGTGAGAGTAGAACTCTAATAGCATGCTCACGCAATAGCCCTGCTTCACGTGCTCTGGATTTTCTTATTAACAATGTATCCTTTTAATTGGTGACAATAAAATGTTATTCACATAAGATTTATTTATTAGAGTATCTGTCATGCCAGATACTCATACCATCTTATATGCTCTCCAGGCATGTGAAAGAGTTCCAGTTGCTTCACATCCCTGCCAAGACTTGGCATTGTCAGAGCTTAACACTTTCGGTAATCTGAGAGAGTACTTGATAAACATATCATATAACATGCTGATCCCACCCTTGGTATATGTCCCAAGTGAATGTCCACCCATGGTATATGTGCACAAGAAAATCTTGGTTATATGTACCAGGAGACAAAAATGTTTATAGCAGCATTATTTGTAAAAGTAAAATACTACACACTACCAAAATGTCCAGTGAATGGAGCAAAGAAGAGATACTTTTTATCTATTCACACAATAGAAGATTATACAGTAGTAAAGACAATTGAACAATAGGTACAAATTCCAACATGGATTTATCCTTATTTACTTATTTATTTTTAAATTTCAACTTTTAGATTCAGAGGGTACATGTGCAGGTTTGTTACATGAGTATGTTGCATGATGCTGAGGTTTGGTGTATGAGTGATCCCATCACCCAGCTAGTTAGCATAGTACCTGTGATGGTTAATATTGAGTGTCAACTTGATTGGATTGAAAGATACAAAGTATTGATCCTGGTTGTGTCTGTGAGGGTGTTGCCAAAGGAGATTAACATTTGAGTCAGTGGGCTGGGAAAGGAAGACCCACCCTTAATCTGGGTGGACACAATCTAATGAGCTGCCAGTGAGGCTAGAATATAAAGCAGACAGAAAAACGTGAAAAGAGAGACTGGCCTAGCCTCCCAACCCACATCTTTCTCCCATGCTGGATGCTTCTGCCCTTGAACATCGGAATCCAAGTTCTTCAGTTTTGGAACTCAGACTGGCTCTCCTTGCTTCTCAGCCTGCAGACGGCCTATTGTGGCACCTTGTGATCATGTGAGTTAATACTTAATAAACTCATATATATATATATACCATTATTTCTGTCCCACTAGAAAACACTGACTAATGTAGTACCCAAGAGGTAGTTTTTCAACCCTCAAGTGGATTTATTTCACAAACTTAAAAAAGCATGTCAGAGAAGAATGTCACATGATTACTTAGTCATAAAGGTGAAAAACTTTCAAACTGAAGCTATTGATTATTAATAGATATGCATATATGTGATAAAACTAAAGATAGGCAAGGAAACTGCAAATTTCAGGATAGAAGGATAATCATTACTTTTGGGAGGAGGGAAGGCAATTTGATCATGTAGGGATACACTAGGAGCTGAAGCCATTGGTTTTGTTCTGTTTCTTAAGTTGGGTGACACAGGCATTCATTTCATTATTATTTATACTATCTAGATATATTAAGCTTATCTGTGTGTGTCTCTGTGTCCAAATTTCCCCCTTTTGTAAGGACACCTGTCATACTGTAGTGCCCATGCTAATAACCTCATTTTAACTTAACTGCCTCTGTAAAGACCCTATCTCCAAATAAGGTCATATTCTGATGTGAGATACTAGGTGTTAGAATTTCAACCTAGCTTTCTTGGGAAGATACAATTCAACTCATAACAGATGGTGAGTTTATTTCCAACATCTTTAGCTTGAGATTTCTTTGAGACATTTAAGGAGGAAGTTTGATTTATGAATTTGGAATTTAGAGGAGAGGTGTGGAGCACTAGGGGTGTAAAGTTGAGAGTAATGAGGGTTCTGGTGATCACTGAGGCCATCAAACTAGGTGAGGTCATTAAAGAAGAGAGCATTGGGTAAGAAGAGATGCCTGAGACCTGGACATTTATGAGAGGGATGTGCCCACCACGGACACTGAGAAGGAGAAGCCAAGAAAGCAAGAGAATGCAGTGGGACATAAGTCAAGAAGGGGGCTGTTTCCAGAAGGAAGAAGCAGTCAGTTGTGTAATATGCACCTAAGGTCAATGAGGTGAAGATTGAAAGCAGCTTCTGAATGGCTTTAGGGGAGCTGTTGATGAGGGTATAAAGTCAGAAGCCAGGTGAGGGTAGGTGGGTAGTGAGTGGGAGACAAGGAAGTGGCTGAGAGCCTGTGGACTGCTCTTGAAAGGGCTGGCTATGGAAGGGGAAGAGGCACAGTGTGCGGGCTGGAGGTCCAGGTTGGGGGGTGGGGTGGTCATATTTGGTTTGTGTCTAAGATGGGAGAGGTTAGATTGCATTTAAATGCTGATAGAAATGATATAGGGGGCCGGGTGTGGTGGCTCATGCCTGTAATCCCAGCACTTTGGGAGGCCGAGGTGGGTGGATCACCTGAGGTCAGGAGTTCGAGACCAGTCTGGCCAACATAGTGAAACCTCGTCTCTACTAAAAATACAAAAAATTAACTGGGCATGGTGGCGGGCACCTGTAATCCCAGCTACTCGGGAGGCTGAGGCAGGAGAATTGCTTGAACCTGGGAGACGGAGGTTGCAGTGAGCGGAGATTGTGCCATTGCACTCCAGCCTGGGCAACAAGAGTGAAGCGAAACTCTGTCTCAAAAGGAAAAAGAAAAAAAGAGAAAGAAACTATATAGGGGATTGAAGATATGAAAAATAACACATTGCTTATGGCTCTGAGAAAACAAAATAGACTTCAGAGTATCGGAAGAAGGAAGCTCTTCTATCTTAAAGGATGAAAAGAACAGAGTGTGGGTACAGATTTAGGTCATGTCTCCCAGGTAGCAGGAAGTTGAGAACATTCTTTTCTCACAACTCCTATTTTCTTGATGTGTAGGAGACAGAGTCACCTGCTGAGAGCGACTGGCAGGGTCAACGGCTAAAGGACCATGGAGAAGGTTTGAAATCGTCATTATAATGAGTGGAACCATAAGTTAATTAGAAAAGTAGAATATGGATTCTGAAAATATTGAAGGCCTAGTGGAGGATGATAAAAATAACTGCTTAGTGTAACAAGCCACGGTATTATGTGATTTTCTCCAGCAATATTAAGTAAACCTGTTAGGCTGTTATAAAAAGCAGCCCCCAAATCTTAGTGGCTTAATGCAATACATTTTATTTCTTCCTCAAATCTCAGTTTAATGTGAGTGGATGTGGAGTAGGGCAAGGACGCTGTGCTCCTGACAGCCATTCATGGGCCCGCCCAGGCTCCTTCCATCCTTCTGGAGCTGTAGGGTCTCCCCTAGATCCAGCTAGATGATGGAGGAGAAATCATGTAGAGGGTCTTGAGAAGTTTTAGGTACCAAGCCTGGAAGTAGCCTAGATCATTTCTGCCCATATACTATTGGCCAGAATTCAGTGACTTTCTGCTTCCCCTCTCTGCCCACCTCCAACAAGGGCAGCTCAGAAATGGAGCCTATTGGGGTGCCAAAAAAGAGAAGGCAAATATTGGTAAGCAATTAGCTGTGTCTACCATGGGTGGATATTATTATATTGGAAGAACCTGTGGCTCAAAGAGGCTGTAGTTTGCCTAAAGACATACAGCTGGCAAGCAGCTGAGCTGGCATTTGAATCTAGGTCTTTGACTCCAGCACCTGAGCTCTTACCTACTATGAATGTAAGTAGATACGAACATATTAACTTCTGTTAAGCAGAATAAGAGACACAAATGGCATTGCATGGTGTGCTTACAATCAATCAGAAGGGCTGAGAACTGGCCAGGCATGGTGGTGCATGCCTTTAATCCCAGCATTTTGGGAGGCCAAGGCAGGGGGATGGCCTGAGCTCAGGAGTTTTAGACCAGCTTGGGCAACATGGTAAAACCCTGTCTCTACAAAAATTACAAAGATTAGCTGGGCACGGTGGTGCGCACCTGTAGTCCCAGCTACTCGGGAGGCTGAGGTGGGAGGATCACTTGAGCCCAGCAGTCTGAGGCTGCAGTGAGCCACACTTCAGCCCGGGCAATAGAGCAAGACCCTATCTCAAAAAAAAATGACTGAGAACCAAGATCAGGCGTACAGTGCCTCAATGGGTAGAATTAGTGACCTTTAAAAGAGGACCCAGAAAGGGAGGGCTGCCTCATGCCTACCACCATCTGAGGAAACAACCAGAAGCCACCATCTATGAACTGGGAAGTAGGCCCTCACTAGACACTGGATCTGCCTTAATCTTGGACTTCTCAGCTTCCAGAACTCTGAGAAATAAATTGCTGTTTTTTATTGAAAAGAAAAAAAGTGCAGCATAGTGCACTGGATACAGCGAGGACTCCAGAGCTAGGCTGGCCAGGTTTGAATCCCAGTTTAATTGCTCATTAGTTGTGTGTGTTTGGGAAAGTTACCTCTTTGAGCCTCAGTTTTTCTTATCTGTAAAATGGATTAATAATACTTATCATATAAGTATGCAATTGTTGTATGAGGGTTGTATGAGGATTAAGTGATTTAGCATAGGAATATCTGCTGTGATTATTACCAGATGACTTTTGAGATGGGCATATAAGCATGGGTAGGATTCTGTGGCAGGGGAGATATAGGAGTGGAGGAAGCAGTATTTTAAAAGGATAGGAATGGGAAAGTGAGGGGTGCTCAGAAAATAACTGATTTTCCAGTTTGGCTGAGGTAGTGGGATGCCCAGCTAAGGAATGTCTACTTAATTCCAAAGAGAATATGGAACTTCTGAAGGTTTTGAACAGGTATATGATAAGACTAGGGTTTTATTTTGGGAACTACAACTGGCAGCCATATACTGTGAATTATATTGGGAAAGACTGACCCTATACTCACTGAGTAACCTTCTTGATGGAAATTTTTTCTTAAGTAAGCTCTTAAACTGGCAAGCAAATGTGTTGAGCAGCTGATAAAATATTCTAGTTTATTTTGCAGTCATATTTCTCAGGATAAATAATATAATCTCATGGTTTATAAATCAGTCTATCCACCCACCCATCCATCCATCCATCCATCCATCCATCCATCCATCCATCCACTGACTGAGTTGCTTATTACCTTAAAATGCACCTCCTTCTACCTGGATGTAAGACTTTTAAACATATGCAAATATAGCAGTTAAATAAATAATAAATGAAAATTAAAAATGATATGGAAAAAATGAAAAGGTAATTATCTAGGATAAAGATCTAGAATAAAATGATAAATCCAACTGATCATCATTAGCTCTAGCATCCTGAAAGTCCAGGCATAAAGGAAATCTGAATTGTGCAGTTCTTATTGACAAATAAAAGAAAATGTGTTTTTTAAAAGACAACACCAGTTTTTTCTTTCTGGATTCAAATAGAAAATTAGCATATACTTTCTAGTGATGTTCAGTTTTTTAGACAATGAAAAATCAATCTTCATATAGTCATTTCTTTTTTTCTTTATTTTTAAAAAGTTTTTTCAGACAGGGTCTCACTCTGTTCCCCAGATTGGATTGCAGAAGCATGATCACGGCTCACTGCAGCCTTGATTTCCTGGGCTCGATTGATCCTCTCATCTCAGCCTCCCAAGTAGCTGGGATTACAGATGCATGCCCCCATGCCCTGCTAAATTTTGTATGTTTGTATTTTTCTTTTTCTTTTTTGGTAGAGACAGGTTTTTGCCATGTTCCCCAGGCTGGTCTTGAACTCCTGGGCTTAAGTAATCCTCCTGCCTCAGCCTCCCAAAGTGTTGGGATTATAGGCATGAGCCACCATGCCAAGCCCATATAGTCATTTCTAATGACTAGCTGTCATGAGCAGTCCCTCAGAGCCCGATGATTTCTCTGAATTGGTAGAGGAGATTTTCTGAATCTACAAAACCAAAGGTTGTAAAGAATAACCGTGGATGGCTGGGTGTGGTGGCTCAGGCCTGTAATCCCAGCACTTTGGGAGGCTGAGGCGGGCAGATCATTTGAGGCCAGTAGTTCAAGACCGGCCTGGCCAACATGGTGTAACCCTGTCTCTACTAAAAATATAAAACAATTAGCTGGGCGTAGTGGCACACCCATGTAATCCCAGCTACTTTAGAGGCTGAGGGAGGAGAATTGCTTGAACCCAGGAGGTGGAGGTTGCAGTAGCCGAGATTGGGCCACTGCACTCCAGCCTGGGCGACAGAGTAAGAGTCTGTCACACACACACACACAAATAGAATAACCATGGGTGTTTTGTCCTATACACGTAGATCAAAGGCATAGTAGCAATGAGAAGACTATGTTTTGTTTGTCACAGACGATGAAGTCCAGGAGGTATTCTTACCACGGAAATAGTCTAGCTAACTTTTTATTAGAAAAGTAGGTGATTTCAACCTACTTTTAAATATGGCATATTTTATCATATAGAAAAGCACAGAAAATAATAATGAACATCCATGTTTCCACTATCGATAATTCATATTCCCATATTTTCATATTTGAATGTGTTTTTTTTCAAGAAAAGCTTGAGAGAGAGAGAGTAGAAGCCTCTTTTTCACTTCATCTGATTCCAGCTGTCTCCTTTTTCACTAGATATCTTTCTTGTTTTACTGCAGAGGTATGTATACATAAACAATATATGATATTAATTTGTATGAATTAGAACTTCACATAAATGGTGTCAAACTATAGGAATTATTCTGCAACATTTTCATCCACTATTGTGTATTTGAGATTTATTCTTCAATATCTACATATAGATGTAGTTCATTCACTATTCTATTATGAAAAATATATATATCTTTCTGTCCTATTAATGTACATATGAGTTGCTTCCAATTTTTCATTTCTACAAATAATGCTGCAGTATTATTATGTATAAGGAGCATCCTTATACGTGTCTCCTTGAGCACGTGTGCAAAAGATTCTCTTAGGAATATATTCAGAAATGAAATTGCAGAATCTTGAGGTATGAATATTTAAAATTCTATTAGATATTATCTAACTGCTCTCTGAACTGGTTGAACTAATGTATTCTACCACCAGCAGAATATTAGAGATCTTGTTTTATTCTAGCTCCTCTTTTAAAGTAAAAGCCTTCTTTTGTTAAAAAAAAAAAAAAGTTGCCATACTTTTTTTTTTTAATAAAAATAATGTGTGAATTGGTAGCTCAATGTTTTGATTTCCAGGACCATTGATGAAGAATTTTGTCTTTTCAAACATTTATTGCCCATCAGGTATGCTCTTCTGGGAAATGCACAAACAAATCCTTTACCCATTTTTTACATCTGGTTATTTGATTTTTCCCTGATATGTCTGAGTGCCATATATGGTCTTCTTATCATCTAGTTTTGGATTACATGAGTTTTAAATATGTACTTCTCTCTGAGACTTTAAAAAAATATTGGTGGTGTCTTTGCCCTATAGAAGTTTTAAATGTACCAACCTGAAATCTGATATAAGATTAAACTCACCATAATGATGCCTATATTCCACTTTTTGTTAGATAAACACAATCCTACTTTTGTTATTTCATTATTTGTTTTAGAATAGGCTAAAGTTTGGGAGAACTCATTAGGATGGGTGGCAAAAGAAATGAGCCAGGCTTCAGGAATATCTCACACACAGCAGCCTGGGGAAGGGACCTTCTGCAGCTAAAGCAAAGGAGATCTCAAGTTCTCTGTTACCGGCAGGAAAGAAATTGTCCAAAAATGTACACTCAGGCATAGAAGAAAACCTGAAACTGTCTTCAAAATATTTCATGCTCTAGAGAATATTAAAAAAAATTGTTTCTTTGAAGGCATATGGACTAGATAAGGAGGGCATAAGTTTCATTTTTTTCCGTGAACTTGTATTTCCTTTTTCTCAATAACAGGATGTACCATAGGGCCATGGTGTGTTATGTCCTGTCTCGACAGTGCCCCCGCTCTGTTTAACTTCCCTTGACTAATATCCCTGAATCCACCACCCTAAAAAACTTTCCATCTTTTCCCAGTAACAACCAGTTATATGTTTTGATAGAAAAAAAAAATTATTCCAATAATAAAAATTACAAAATTCCCAGGAATAGATTTAGAAAGAAATGTCCAGATGAGCTCTATTGAGGAACATAAAAGATTTCAATTATGGTAGAGAAATGCTGTGGTCCTGGATGAGAACAGTCATTATTGAAAAGATGTCAACTTTCCAAAATTAATAAAATGCCTAAGATAATTGCCAATAAGAATTCTAAAGCAACTTGGCAAAATAATTCAAAATTTATCCAAAGAATAAACTGAATAGTCAGAAAACTTCTAAAAGCATGAATAGGCAAGGCGCAATGGTTCCCACCAATAATCTCAACATTTGCGGGGCCAAGGTGGGAAGATTGCTTGAGCCCAGGAGTTCAGTACTGGCCTGAGCAACATAGCAAGATCCCATCTCTACAAAAGTAAATAAATAAATAAAATAAAACCAAGAGAAATTATAACAGCCTTGCTAGATTTTTTTTAATGTGCAAAATTGGACCAAAACACAAAGTTCAAAAGCACATACAAGAAATTATTAAATGATGAATATGACTTTAAAAATCAGTTTCAAAGGGATGGACAATATATGTTGTGAATAATTATCTAACCAATGTAAAGTTAGATCACTACTTTACACAGTATGCCAGAATAGATTCCATATAAATTAAGGGATTAATTTTTAAAATGAAATCTAATGGCCGGGCACGGTGGTTCATGCCTGTAATCCCACCACTTTGGGAGGCCGAGGTGGGCGGATGACGAGGTCAGGAGATTGAGATCATCCTGGCCAACATGGTGAAACCCCATCTCTACTAAAAATATAAAAACAAAATTAGCTGGGTGTGGTGGCGGGCGCCCGTAGTCCCAGCTACGTGGGAGGCTGAGGCAGGAGAATGGCATGAACCCAGGAGGCGCAGCATGCAGTGAGCCGAGATTGCACCACTTCAGTCCAGCCTGGGCGACAGAGCAAGACTCCGTCTCAAGAAAAAAAAAAAGAAATCTAAAATTATCAAAAGAATTTGGATTTTGATATTTATATATCCTTAAGAGGGCAGATGGCCTTCCTAAGAAAAACCAGAGAATATAATAGAAAAAAATTAATAGAAATAATTACAAATGTTCTTTTTTTTAATATACTTTAAGTTTTAGGGTACATGTGCACAACGTGCAGGTTAGTTACATATGTATACATGTGCCATGTTGGTGTGCTGCACCCATTAACTCGTCATTTAACATTAGGTATATCTCCTAATACTATCCCTCCCCCCTCCCTCAACAGGCTCCAGTGTGTGATGTTACCCTTCCTGTGTCCAAGTGTTCTCATTGTTCAATTCCCACCTATGAGTGAGAACATGCAGCGTTTGTTTTTTTGTCCTTGCAATAGTTTGCTGAGAATGATGGTTTCCAGTTTCATCCATGTCCCTACAAAGGACATGAACTCATCATTTTTTTATGGCTGCATAGTATTCCATGGTGTATATGTGCCACATTTTCTTAATCCAGTCTATCTTTGGACACTTGGGTTGGTTCCAAGTCTTTGCTATTGTGAATAGTGCCGCAATAAACATATGTGTGCGTGTGTCTTTATAGTAGGATGATTTATAATCCTTTGGGTATATGCCCAGTAATGGGATGGCTGGGTCAAATGGTATTTCTAGTTCTAGATCCCTGAGGAATCGCCACACTGACTTCCACAATGGTTGAACTAGTTTACAGTCCCACCAACAGTGTAAAAGTGTTCCTATTTCTCCACATCCTCTCCAGCATCTGTTGTTTCCTGACTTTTTAATGATCGCCGTTCTAACTGGTGTGAGATAGTATCTCATTGTGGTTTTGATTTGCATTTCTCTGATGGCCAGTGATGATGAGCATTTTTTCATGTGTCTTGGCTGTATAAATGTCTTCTTTTGAGAAGTGTCTGTTCATATCCTTCACCCACTTGTTGCTGGGGTTGTTTTTTTCTTGTAAATTTGTTGGAGTTCATTGTAGATTCTGGATATTAGCCCTTTGTCAGATGAGTAGATTGCAAAAATTTTCTCCCATTCTGTAGGTTGCTTGTTCATCTGATGGCAGTTTCTTTTGCTGTGCTGAAGCTCTTTAGTTTAATTAGATCCCATTTGTCAATTTTGGCTTTTGTTGCCATTGCTTTTGGTGTTTTAGACATGAAGTCCTTGCCCATTCCTATGTCCTGAATGGCATTGCCTAGGTTTTCTTCTAGGGTTTTTATGGTTTTCGGTCTAACATGTAAGTCTTTAATCCACCTTGAATTAATTTTTGTATAAGGTGTAAGGAAGGGATCCAGTTTCAGCTTTCTCCATATGGCTAGCCAGTTTTCCCAGTACCATTTATTAAATAAGGAATCCTTTCTCCATTGCTTGTTTTTGTCAGGTTTGTCAAAGATCAGATGGTTGTAGATGTGTGATATTGTTTCTGAGGGCTCTATTCTCTTCCATTGGTCTATATCTCTGTTTTGGTATCAGTACCATGCTGTTTTGGTTACTGTAGCCTTGTAGTATAGTTTGAAGTCAGGTAGCATGATGCCTCCAGCTTTGTTCTTTTGGCTTAGGATTGACTTGGCAATGATAGCTCTTTTTTTGTTCCATATGAACTTTAAAGTAGTTTTTTCCAATTCTGTGAAGAAAGTCATTGATAGCTTGATGGGGATGGCATTGAATCTATAAATTACCTTGGGCAGTATGGCCATTTTCACAATATTGATTCTTCCAACCCATGAGCATGGAATGTTCTTCCATTTGTTTGTATCCTCTTTTATTTCGTTGAGCAGTTGTTTGTAGGTCTCCTTGAAGAGGTCCTTCACATCCCTTGTAAGTTGGATTCCTAGGTATTTTATTCTCTTTGAAGCAATTGTGAATGGGAGTCCACTCATGATTTGGCTCTCTGTTTGTTTGTTATTGGTGTATAAGAATGCTTGTGATTTTTGCACATTGATTTTGTATCCTGAGACTTTGCTGAAGTTGCCTATCAGCTTAAGGAGATTTTGGGCTGAGACAATGGGGTTTTCTAGATATAAAATCACGTCATCTGCAAACAGGGGCAATTTGATTTCCTCTTTTCCTAGTTGAATACCCTTTATTTCCTTCTCCTGCCTGATTGCCCTGGCCAGAATTTCCAACACTATGTTGAATAGGAGTGGTGAGAGAGGGCATCCCTGTCTTATGCCAGTTTTCAAAGGGAATGCTTCCAGTTTTTGCCCATTCAGTATGGTATTGGCTGTGGGTCTGTCATAAATAGCTCTTATTATTTTGAGATACATCCCATCAATACCTAATTTATTGAGAGTTTTTACTATGAAGCGTTGCTGAATTTTGTCGAAGGCCTTTTCTGCATCTATTGAGATAATCATATGGTTTTTGTCTTTGGTTCTGTTTATATGCTGGATTATGTTTATTGATTTGCATATGTTGAACCAGCCTTGCATCTCAGGGATGAAGCCCACTTGATCATGGTGGATAAGCTTTTTCCACCATGTGCTGCTGGATTCGCTTTGCCAGTATTTTATTGAGGATTTTTGCATCGATGTTCATCAGGGATATTGGTCTAAAATTCTCTTTTTTGGTTGTGTCTCTGCCCAGCTTTGTTATCAGGATGATGCTGGCCTCATAAAATGAGTTAGGGAGGATTCCCTCTTTTTCTATTGATTGGAATAGTTTCAGAAGGAATGGTCCTGGTACCTCTGGTAGAATTTGGCTGTGAATCCATCTGGTCCTGGACTTTTTTTGGTTGGTAAGCTATTAATTATTGCCTTAATTTCAAAGCCTGTTATTAGTCTAGTCAGAGATTCAACTTCTTCCTGGTTTAGTCTTGGGAGGGTGTATGTGTCAAGGAATTTATCCATTTCTTCTAGATTTTCTAGTTTATTTGCATAGAGGTATTTATAATATTCTCTGATGGTAGTTTGTTTTCCTGTGAGTTCAGTCGTGATATCCCCTTTATCATTTTTTATTGCATCTATTTGATTCTTCTGTCTTTTCTTCTTTATTAGTCTTGCCAGCAGTCTATCAATTTTGTTGATCTTTTCAAAAAACCAGCTCCTGGATTCGTTGATTTTTTGAAGGGATTTTTGTGTCTCTATCTCCTTCAGTTCTGCTCTGATCTTAGTTATTTCTTGCCTTCTGCTAGCTTTTGAATGTGTTTGCTCTTGTTTCTCTAGTTCTTTTAATTGTGATGTTAGGGTGTCAAGTTTAGATCTTTCCTGCTTTCTCTTGTGGGCATTTAGTGCTATAAATTTCTCTCAACACACTGCTTTGAATGTGTCCCAGAGATTCTGGTATGTTGTGTCTTTGTTCTTGTTGGTTTCAAAGAACATCTTTATTTCTGCCTTCATTTCATTATGTACCCAGTAGTCATTCAGCAGCAAGTTATTCAGTTTCCATGTAGTTGAGCAGTTTTGAGTGAGTTTCTTAATCTTGGGTTCTAGTTTGATTGCACTGTGGTCTGAGAGACAGTTTGTTATAATTACTGTCCTTTTACATTTGCTGAGGAGTGCTTTACTTCCAACTATGTGGTCAATTTTGGAATAAGTGTGGTGTGGTGCTGAGAAGAATTTATATTCTGTTGATTTGGGGTGGAGAGTTCTGTAGATGTCTATTAGGTCCGCTTGGTGCAGAGCTGAGTTCAATTCCTGGATATCCTTGTTAACTTTCTGTCTCATTGATCTGTCTAATGTTGACAGTGGGGTGTTAAAATCTCCCATTATTATTGTTTGGGAGTTTAAGTCTCTTTCTAGGTCTCTAAGGACTTGCTTTATGAATCTGGGTGCTCCTGTATTGGGTGCATACATATTTAGGATAGTTAGCTGTTCTTGTTGAATTGATCCCTTTACCATTAGGTAATGGCCTTCTTGTCTCTTTTGATCTTTGTTGGTTTAAAGTCTGTTTTATCTGAGACTAGGATTGCAACCCCTGCCTTTTTTTGTTTTCCATTTGCTTGATAGATCTTCCTCCATCCCTTTATTTTGAGCCTATGTGTGTCTCCGCACGTGAGATGGGTTTCCTGAATACAGCACACTGATGGGTCTTGACTCTTTATCCATTTTGCCAGTCTGTGTCTTTTAATTGGAGCAGTTAGCCCATTTACATTTAAGGTTAATATTGTTATGTGTGAATTTGATCCTGTCATTATGATGTTAGCTGGTTATTTTGCTCGTTAGTTGATGCAGTTTCTTCCTAGCCTCGATGGTCTTTACAATTTGGCATGTTTTTGCAGGGGCTGGTACCAGTTCTTCCTTTCCATGTTTAGTGCTTCCTTCAGGAGCTCTTTTGGGGCAGGCCTGGTAGTGACAAAATCTCTCAGCATTTATTTGCCTGTAAAGGATTTTATTTCTCCTTCACTTATGAAGCTTAGTTTGGCGGGATAGGAAATTCTGGGCTGAAAATTCTTTTCATTAAGAATGTTGAATATTGGCCCCCACTCTCTTCTGGCTTGTAGAGTTTCTGCCAAGAGATCAGCTGTTAGTCTGATGGGCTTCCCTTTGTGGTAATCCAATCTTTCTCTCTAGCTGCCCTTAACATTTTTTCCTTCATTTCAACTTTGGTGAATCTGACAATTATGTGTCTTGGAGTTGCTCTTCTTGAGGAGTATCTTTGTGGCATTCTCTGTATTTCCTGAATTTGAATGTTGGCCTGCCTTGCTAGATTGGGGAAGTTCTCCTGGATAATATCCTGCAGAGTGTTTTCCAACTTGGTTCCATTCTCCCCGTCACTTTCAGGTACACCAATCAGACATAGATTTGGTCTTTTCACGTAGTCCCATATTTCTTGGAGGCTTTGTTCATTTCTTTTTATTCTTTTTTCTCTAAACTTCTCTTTTCGCTTCATTTCATTCATTTGATCTTCCATCACTGATACCCTTTCTTCCAGTTGATCGAGTCGGCTACTGAGGCTTGTGCATTCGTCATGTAGTTCTCGTGCCTTGGCTTTCAGCTCCATCAGGTCCTTTAAGGACTTCTCTGCATTTGTTATTCTAGTTATCCATTTGTCTAATTTTTTTTCAAGGTTTTTAACTTCTTTGCCATGGGTTCAAACTTCCTCCTTTAGCTCAGAGCAGTTTGATCATCTGAAGCCTTCTTCTCTCAACTCGTCAGTCATTCTCTGTCCAGCTTTGTTCCATTGCTGGTGAGGAGCTGCGTTCCTTTGGAGGAGGAGAGGAACTCTGATTTTTAGAGTTTCCAGTTTTTTTGCTCTGTTTTTTCCCCATCTTTGTGGTTTTATCTACCTTTGGTCTTTGATGATGTTGACATACAGATGGGGTTTTGGTGTGGATGTCCTTTCTGTTTGTTAGTTTTCCTTCTAACAGTCAGGACCCTCAGCTGCAGGTCTGTTGGAGTTTGCTGGAGGTCCACTCCAGACCCTGTTTGCCTGGGTATCAGCAGCGGAGGCTGCAGAACAGCCGATATTGGTGAGCAGCAAATGTTGCTGCCTGATTGTTCCTCTGGACATTTTGTCTCAGAGGAGTACCTGGCTGTGTGAGGTGTCAGTCTGCCCCTACTGCAGGGTACCTCCCTGTTAGGCTACTCGGGGTTCAGGGACCCACTTGAGAAGGCAGTCTGTCCATTCTCAGATCTCCAGCTGCGCACTGGGAGAACCACTACTCTCTTCAAAGCTCAGTTGGAAATGCAGAAATCACCCGTCTTGTGCATTGCTCATGCTGGGAGCTCTAGACTGGAGCTCTTCCTATTACAAAGGTTCTTATTGGTCATGATGATGATGATGGTGGTCATGAGAAATACAGTTAAAAGAAAAACTACAATCTTGTCTTTATCTTTAATATGCAGATAAGTCTTATGTCTAAAAGGACACATACTGAACAGCTGAAAAATGGTCATGTAGAGAGAGGAAGGAAAAACATTCACTTCTTACTTTGCCCATTTTTAAAAAAAGAAGAAAATGTGATGAGATTATTGGCAATTTTTACCCTTTTCCTCCTGTATTTTCCAGGTTTTAATTTTTTGAATAATAAACATGCACTACTTTGTTTATCTGGCAAAAACTGCATGCTTTTAAAAGTACCTTTAAGGCCTTACAGTAAGCTAAAGTCTTATGTAACTGTAAGAAAGAAACACCCTTAAAAATTAATTTTAAAAAGACAATCATTCCAAATGAAAAATAAGCAAAGGACATGACTATGAAAAAGCAGTTCATAAAAGAAGTAAAAATGGCCTATGGGCATAATAAAATATATTTCACGAGCAATCAAAGCAATACAAATTAAAATAATCATGAGATATCACAGTGGTCTGTGAAATTGGCAAAGATTAAAGAGAAAGATAAATAATATTCAGAGCTGGCAGGGGTTTGAGGAAACCGCTTGCAAGTAGCCCTAGTGGAAATACAAATTGCTACAATAGGGCAGTTTGACAAATATATTAAATCTTAAAATGTGCTATCTTTTGACTCCAAAATTTTGTCTTTAACAGTTTTTCCTCAAAAACAAAAACAAACAAAAAAAAAACAAGAACACAAAGACTATCAAAGTGTTATTTGTAATAGTGAAACTGGAAAATGACTACATGTTCATCAATAGGGACAGGTTAGCCTGGGTAAGGTGGCTTACACCTGTAATCTCAGCACTTTGGGAGGTCAAGGTGGGAAGATCACTTGAGGTCAGGAGTTCGAGTCCAGCCTGTGCAAGAAAGTGAGACCCTGTCTCTGCAAAAATAAATAAATAAATTAGCCAAGCATGCTGGTGTGGGCCTGTAGTCCCAGCTACTAGGGAAGCTGAGGCAGGAGGACCACTTGAGGCAGGAGGACCACTTGAGCCTGGGAGTTTGAGGCTGTAGCAAACTGTGATTGGACGACTGCACTCTAGCCTGGGTGATAGAGTAAGACCCTGTCTCTGAAATATAAAAATAAAATAAAAAATAGGGGAGAGTTTAAGTAAAAAGTGACACCACTATAGAAATAGACTACTGTACAGTCCTTAAATAATTATTTAGAATTATATTTATGCAACTGGAAATATGTCCACAGAAGAGTGGGAAATACTGGTTATAAAACAGAATTTATAACAATCACATTTTAAAAGTATGTGTGTGCACGTGTCTGCGTGTATGTGTGTGTATATGTGTGTGTGTATACAAAAGCAAAGAAAAAACTGGAAAGGAATGTCTTCCTCCTTCCCCACTCAATTTTTAAGGGAGCTTTTCTGGATGGTATACAGGTGATCTTGGAGTGGATTCTCTTTATAATTCCTTTATTTGATCAAAAAGTTTTTAGTAAGCATAAATTAGTTTGTACTCAGAAAAAAAATAGTGCTAAAAAAAACCCCCCACCATCTCATAAGCACATCACATCCTCTGGGGCATCCCAGATTCTCTGTTTGCTGCACATGTATTTAACTGTGAAGCATTATGGGTTCTATTCAGATAGACCTGTGATAGAATCCAAGCCCCAACTCATGAGATGGATGACTTTGGTTAAGGCTTAATTTCTCTTATGTTCAATTTACTTCTCTGTGGTTTAGGGATATGAAAACTATTTCAGAAGGTTATTGGAGGAGGCAATAAGTTGCTGAAAACATATGGGCTGCCCCTAACTTCTGTGAGGCCCAGGGAAGTATATAAATGATAGTCCTCATCTCATACGTTAAATGGAATATACTATTACTCTTCATAGGTATACCTTCATATATTAAGTAATCTTCATAGTGACAAAATTAAAAATTTTGGGTAAAGCTATGTTTTTTATGTACTTGAAAGGTGGCAAAATATCAATGGCTACTGAATTAAATTATTATTGCACATGTGTAGATGTTCTGATGATGAGTTGGTCATGTTTATATGACCAGAAAAATAAAAATACATGTAATTAGTAAGTAATTAGACATTTATTGTCTAAAATTTATTTTTCATGTCTTCATGCTTATTTCTGCAGGTGGTTATTACCTCATCTTGTTGCTATAATGAAGAATTTTACCTAATTTATGTACTATTGAGAGTAAATATCTAAAGGATTAAAATGTAATTTTATTCAAAGTATACATAATTTGCATGTACTTTTAATTTTAAAAGTACATAAGTGGAAATATTAAAATTTTGAATTGTTTTGATTTGTATCTTAAAAAGTTATTTTTCTCCTAAGATATTTTAAAGTATGTATTAAATTAAAAGGCAAATACAAATTATAACAAATGACTAACAATTTTTAAAAAATAATTTCAACTTTTATTTTAGATTTGGGGTACATGTGCAGGTTTGTTATGTGGGTATATTGTGTGACGTGGCGGTTTGAGGTAGTTCCATCACCCAGGAAGTGAGCATGGTACCCAATAGTTTTTCAACTTTTGCTCTCCTCCTTCCCTCCCACTTCTAGTAGTTACCACCGTCTATTGCTGCCATCTTTATGTCCATGAGTACCCAATGTTTATCTCTCACTTATAAGTGAGAACATGTAATATTTGGTTTTCTGTTCCTGAGTTAATTTGCTTAGGATAATAGCCTCCGGCTGCATCAGTATTGCTGCAAAGGACATGATTTTGTTCTTCTTATGGCTGAATAGTATTTCATGGTATATACATACCACATTTTCTTTATCCACTCCACCATTGATAGGCACCTGGGTTGATTCCACATCTTTGCCATTGTTTGTAGTACGATGATGAACATACAACCATATGTGTATTTTTGGTAGAATGATTTACTTTCTTTTGGATAATGGGATTACTGGGTTGAATGGTAGTTCTAAGTTCTTTGAGAAATCTCCAAACTGCTTTCCACAGTGGCTGAACTAATTCACATTCCTACCAACAGTGTTCAAGTGTTTTTCTCCAAAGCCTCACCAGCATCTGGTGTTTTTTGGCTTTTTAATAATAGCCATTCTGACTGGTGTGAGATGGTATCTCATTGTGGTTTTGATTTGCATTTCTCTGATGATTAGTGATGCTGAGCAGTTTTTTTTATATATTTGTTGGCTGCTTGTATGTCTTCTTTTGAGAAGTATCTGTTCATAAAATGACTAACATTCTTAAAAATCAAATTTATTCAAATATGGCTAGATTTTGAATCTTTTAATACATGTAATCAAATCATATTAAATACTTTTATTAAAAATGACATCATTGCCAGGTGTGGTGGCTCACGCCTGTAATCCCAGCACTTTGGGAGGCCAAGGTGGGCAGCTCACCTGAGGTCAGGAGTTTGAGACCAGCCTGGACAACATGGTGAAACCCTATCTCTACTAAAAATACAAAAATTAGCCGGGTGTGGTGGTGGGCACCTGTAATCCCAGCTACTCAGGAGGCTGAGGCAGGAGAATTGCTTGAACCCGGGAGGTGGAGGTTGCTGTGAGCTGAGATCACGCCACTGCACTAATCTCAGCCACTGCACTCCACCCCGGGTGACAGAGCAAGACTCCATCTCAAAAAAAAAAAAAAAAGACATAATTTGCAGTTCTAGTGCTTAATGTCTATCAAGCTGCCAATATAGACAATTGGTATCATACTTTGAGCAGAGGTTCTAAAAACTTTTGGTTTCATGATTCCTTTAAACTACAAAAATTATTGAGAACTCCAAATAGCCTTTGTTTACATGGAATACTTTATCGATATTTACATCTCAGAATTAATACTGGGAAGTTCTTAAAACACAAGAATACATTAATATAGATACCATTAGCTATCAGAGCAATAATGGCATAACGTGTCTTACAGCCTCTAGAAAACTCCACTGTACACCTACGAAAGCATGAGAAAGAAAAAGGCAAATAGTGTCCTAAGAAAAAACAGTTTGATCTCACAGACTCTAAAAGGCTCTGGGGACTTGAGGAGTCCCTAGAACCACCAACCTAGAACCACATGCTACACATTTAAGAACAATATAAATTGTTTAATACTGCAACATGACCTTTGTCCTCATGTGCCACTGTTGTAAATACTGTGCTAATCTGTGAATACTTTTGCATCCACCAAATGGAATCTGAAAAGAAGAAAGAAAATGGGCACTCACCACTACTGCTAAATGATACTTCATTGTGCAAGAATCTACTGCATTAGAGCTATCTAACAGATGGCTCTGACAAGTTAATTTGTCTTTTCTCTTACTTAAGTACTTCCTCCACTTTCCCTAGGGACTCTGGGTATTAGTTCCCAGAGCTGTGCCAGCTCTCATCATCATATTCCAAATGCTACTTTCTGGGTCTTCTCAGCCCCAGCCACTAACTTTCCAGTATCTTCTAATTTGAAATTCTGTTATATTCCCCCTTCCTCAGGGTTTTCTCCCTCCCCCTCTTTCTGGTGCCTATCCTAAACTTCTGGAGGTTTATGGAAAATCCCAATGAAGCCATCAGAGGAGGAAAATGGGTCCGCTCTGGTCTCCTATCACAGCCCCCACCCCATCCCACATCACCTGGACCAGCCTTGTTCTTGGTACACACAGCCCATGGTGTTTGCTCCTACAGATGGTGAGAGCCCATCTTCATATGAGTGTCCATTCTGCTCCCACTTAGCACCATGGAGCTGAGGATGCCTCCAAGACTGCAGCTGCAACTTTCTCCCATCACTGACACAAGTCTCGTAACCCAGGTCTGCTGCTGCTTGGACCTTCACTTTGACCCAAGCAATCCTGGAGCAGAACTGCTCCTGTCTTTCTCTCTCAGTTACCTGCAAAATCTTCTGGGCACTTGGAAGCCACTGGAAACATGGGGGCAGCTGTTGGCCCTCTGGTGGTTAGATCTTCCATGCCATTTTCCTGTTGGCCTTCCCCAAACAGACATCAAATCTCCAGATGAAGAGCAGGACATGAGTTCTCTCTGCCTTGGATCTCTTCATGTTTCATGGGGCATCTGGTCGCTCTTCCCCCAGGATGTATTCCAGGGTATAGAAGCACAGTACTGGGACTTCATGCTATACTTATAATTTTCCTTGACTGTAAACTCTTTTCCCTCTCTCTGGCTCAAAGCTCTTTATTGGTCATGATGGCAGAGCAGATGAGGTACCTGCTCTGTATATTCACGTACCCCTGTAATCTCTCCAGTTTTATGCCAGAGCCCTTAGTGTTTTCCCTAAAAAGCTAAGGTTGTTTTTTACTTTGCATCTCTATTCTTTCTATCCAGTCTCCATTGGAGCAAATGTAAGCACCACGTCTCTGGGCCTGATGAGAGTGGTCAAGGGGATGAACATTGGCTACCACATTACTATCTGCTGCCTACACTTTACTCACTAGATTTTGTGCTCTTTTCGTCTTTTTTTTTTTTTGGTAAATGTAATATGTTTTCAGCTGATTATTGCTTATTCATGAACATAGATCCTTTGTGGTTTGCAATGCAGTCATTAAGATCATTGTACTGTTCGGCTCCCTTGCAGTCACATGAATGAATTTCATGCTGAAATAGGACCATGAGCCCAAGTGCTGGCTAAGGCCCACTGGGCTGGGCCTTCTGGCTTGCCACTTAAAAAAGGCTTGCTATGGCAAGGGTTTTAAGCTACCCGTCTGGTCTCCCCACAGTCCTTCCCTGCTTCCTTGTCCTAGTCACTTTGCAATTGCTCCCTCCGGAGCTTGGCTACTTTCCCTAAGGCTTTTTCAAAGGGCCTCTTATGTGCACATCCTCCTATCTTTTCACGCTGAGGATTACTTCAAAGGCTCAGCAGCCATGGGAAGGGAAGAATGACAATAAAATAAATCCCAGCTGCAGAAAGGTTTGCTTTGGCAACTGCTTGATTGTTCTGTAGGTGGGGAGGTGCCTGCTCTGACCTCTGCAGCTCACTGGTCCTCACAGCTCATTACAGATGTTTTCCTTTGGTCTGGTTTCTTACTGTCCTTTCTGAGGCTCTGAGCCCCTACTTCTAGCAGGCTTATGTAAATTTCCCCAGGCCTCAGCTGCTCCTTCTTCCATTGATCCCTTTATCTGTTGCCAAGACTGATTCTACTAATCTTGCTCTGAGCCTCCGTGTCTCCACTCAGGAGCGGAAAGGCTCAAACACTCTGAAGGTGGGGCACTCTGCTATTTTGCGCTGCAATTTATTTCAAGGTCACTGGGCAGGACTAGAGTGAGTGACTGAAAGACTGGCCTATCAGAGAACCAGCCTATCAGAGAGCCTACCCATCCAGAGTGCTCAGAAAACACTTGTGGGCCTCAATCTAAATCCTGGAACCCTACCTCCGGTATTGTTGCTTTGTGCAGGGGTTGCCAATTAAAAATAAAAAATAAAACATTGTGTGAACTAAACCAATCACTGGCTGAATTCACCTGACTGATACCCAGTTTAGGACCCTGGCAGACTTGCCTGAACTGGGAATTCCTGACCCTTTTTAAATAATGAGGGCCTTCTCTTGTAGTGTTTGTTTGCTTTTGAAAAAGCCTGAGCCATAAAGTCCAGGAATCTGGCCCCACAGCTGCCAGGATAAATGTCTGCTTAGACATCCACGGGGATGTCTGTCCTTCAGTTGAATGTGGAGGTCTGGCTAAGTGAAATATTAAATCCTTCTCTTGATGAAATGGGGCCCAGAAAGCCTCCTTCTTTCCATGCAGACCAGGCAGGTCCCTACTGACTGGATGGCTGTTTTGCTGCTACTACTATCAAGTGAATCCAGTGGATAAGGAGGTGAAAAGGCAGGAACACCCATTGATCTTTTCGGTTCTTTCCAGAGGTTCCATATCCTAAAAGGATCAGTTGGCTTGCCTCCCATGGCTGCTGCCTTTCCCTTCCCCACTGACTCACCCACACCATGAAATGTCAATGCAGCTGGACAAACACAGAGTGCCCAAGTTAAAGCAATAAAGACCTTTCCTGGGGCCTCAAGCATGTTGAAGATGAGAGATTGTTTCCTAAAAGAAAACAGTCCCACAAAGCCTATGCCACCTGCTATCAGACACTTCCTGCCTGTGTGATATAATTTGAGGGTTGCGCTGGGCATGGTGACTCATGCCTATAATCCCAACACTTTGGGAGGCTGAGGCAGGAGGATCATTTCAGGAGACCAGCCTAGGTAACAAAGCGAGACCGTATCTCTACCAAAACAAAACAAAAAAAAAAATTATCCAGGCACAGTGGCAGGCGGCAGAGGTTGAGGGGGAAGGATTGAGGGAGCCCAGGAGTTTGAGGTAGCTGTGAGCCATAATGGTGCCACTGCACTCCAGCCTGGGTGACAGAAAAATACCCTGTCTTGAAAAAGAAACAAAATTTAAAAAATTGAAAGCAATCTTTTATGATGCATTTCCTAAATTGCTCTGAATTGTTTAGGAGGTAAATTGTTTTAGTTTTGTGTTTTGTTTGCACTAAGCTAACTAAAAAAGTCCTAGGACAATAAGTGACCCATGTGAAATTCTGTCCGTGCAATATTAGATCAAGACATGGACTAATCTGGCAATTTCCAGGAGTCCTGATCATATGTGTGCATGCATGCATGCAAGCACACTAAGAACTCATTGGAAATATAATGAGAGGTGAAAATTACACTCACCAAATTCCTCTCAGGGAAAGTACTGCATGTGGTTCAAAGAAATAAAGCTCTTATATAGCCACTTGGATTGAGAATTAGAACCTCTAAGAGGCACCCTTGAATAAAAATAGTTGGTCAACTAACTACGGTCTAAGGAAGATGAGTGCAATTAACGCTAAGCTTTTGTTTCCCTTAATGAGGTGCGGCCAAGGCAGGATTGCTGGGTCAACAGAAGAGATGCTGAGTCCTGGCATCCATGTCCTCCTGCTCCACCCATCTGCCCGAACATTTGTCATCTCCCGCAAACATTAAGCTGAAAATCCTAGAATATTTTTAAAATATTAATTTGAAACAGTGTCAAAATTTTAGCTTGCCAAGGAGCTCGCACATGTTGGCTGAGACCTTGGACCTCAGGAGTCTGACCTCTTGGAGATTTGACTGGTTCATATCATCAAGGCAGCACTGCTCATCTGGAGAGTTTTTAAAACTAGGTGATTTGAGTGTGTCCTGGTTCCAGAGCGCCCTCTTGGGGAGTGGATAGTAGATTGGGAGATCTCAGAGAATATATGCTTTAGGGATAAAAGAGGAAACAGGACATATGTGCAGTTACTCAGTCCATTTTTACAGGTCATTGCATCTAATGGTATAAACACCCTAGTTCTATTACCCCTGGTGTAAAAGTAGGTAGCTGGGCAGACATGAGCAGGGTAGGAGAGGTCCCCGCAAGGAATGTCAGGTGACCATCAGGTGATGCTCAAGTGGTTGTTAACTGTCACGCTAAAATAATAATTGGACACAGCTGGCACAAGAGAAGGCCGTCTCCCATTAGATAGAAAACACCTGAAGTGGGTGATCAGCGGCTTCCTGATAAGATCTCAGGAGCTGAGTAAGTGGACTCAAGCATGTGCCCTAAAAGGCAAAATGGTGGTGTTTAACTGGTGTGTGAACTTCTTCTAAGTTCTTCGGCTGGTGTATTAGTCTGTTGTCATACTGCTATGAATTATACCCAAGACTGGGTAATTTATAAACAAAAGGGATTTAATTGACTCACAGTTCCACATGGCTGGGGAGGCCTCAGGAAACTTACAATCATGCCAGAAGGGGAAGCAAACACATCCTTCTTCACAGGGTAGCAGGAGAGAGAAGTGCTGGCAGGGGAAAGCCAGACGTTTACAAAACCATCGGATCTCATGAGAAGTCACTATCATGAGAACAGCATGGGGTAACCACCCCCATGATTCAGTTACCTCCCACTGGGTCCCTTCCATGACACATGGGGATTATGGGAACTACAATTCAAGATGAGATTTGGGTGGGGACACAGCCAAACCATATGAACTGGTAAGGGAAAAACACCTCAAATGAACATGCACAAAACTTCGGTAAGCACACTGCACATGTAGCCCCTCCTAAGTCCTGGCAGGCCACCACATGCAGACGGCCTGCCCCAAGGAAAAAATCAAGGGAGAGAGACACAAACCCTGGAACCATGTCAATGTATAAACCCCCAAGTGAAGGGCTGAAAGCGCACTTGGATCTTTCAAGTTGCCTGCTTGGCCCTCTTCCAAGTATACTTCCTTTGGTTCCTGCTCTAAAACTTGCTTTGGTCTCTCACTCCACCTTATGCCTCTCCAGTGAATTCTTTCCTCTGAGGAGGCAAGAATCGAGTTGCTGCAAACCCATACGGATTCACTGCTGCTAACAATGGCACCATCTCATTCTCACCAAGACCCACCTGAGGTGAGTTGACTCCACATAAAGAGTCTCTGGGCCCCACACCTGAAGCTTCCACCAGTAGGAATTAGGAAGGCAGGTATCTGTACTATAGGTAAATGGACGAGGTGGAGGAGAAAGGGCCTGCGGAATGAAATTCTGGAGAGGCATCTGGGCCATGGGTAAGGCCATCTGCAGACAGGCTGAATATGATGGACCTCCTCTGTACCCAGAAGCTATGGTCTGAACATTTGTGTTCTCTCACCCACAATCTATTATTGAAAACTAATCACCAAAGCAATAGTATTAAGAGGTGAGGGCTTTAGGAGGTGATTAGGTCACGAGGGCAGAGCCACATGAATGGGATTAGTGCTCTTATAAGACAGGCTAGAGGGAACTTATTCTGCCCCTCCTGCCACGTGAAGACACAGCTGGAATGCATTATCTATAAGGAAGGGGCCCTCACAGGACACCAAATCTGCTGGAGCCTTGGTCTCAGAATTCCCAGCCTTCAAAACTGTGAGCAATAAGTTTCTACTGTTTATAAATGACTAGTTTAAGGTATTTTTGTTAGAGTAGCCCTAATGGAAGAAGATAGAGCTATTTGGTTGAAGTCTCTTGACCTAGAACATAGCCATAAAAGAGCCGCAAAAAACTCTTTAGGTCAAATTCATGTATTCTGCCCCACGTGGTTTGCCATCCCAAGCACCTAGCTCTACCCTGTAAGTCATTATTTATGTGCCTATCTTCTCTATTAGCATGGGTTCTCATTTAGTTTGCCTTGCCTTTCCAGGAAAGGATAAGCTTCTTCCTTAAGTCTCGGGCTCAGAGTAGAGCTCCATGCATAGAGAGGGCTCAGGGAATGCTAGAAGCCTATGTTTACAACAAACATGGTCTTGCAACTTCTTCTTCTCTACAGCTTATCCCAGGTCCCTTCCACAGTGGAAGACTCTTTTGGGCTTTACTCGAAGTTTTCACTAAAATGAAAAGCAAATGTGGTTTATTACAGTTGGTCTTTGTTTAGGCAAAATGAAGTATATTTTACCATAATTAAAACGGAAAATTTGGAGTCAACCTTAGACACTTTTAAAATAAGGGACTGTGCATGTCCGTGTGTGTGTGTGTGTGTGTGTGTGTGTGTGTGTGTGTGTGCTTGGTCCTCACTTAATGTCTCTAGTTGCTCATATGTTCTTGAACTCCAAGTAAATGTAAGGGAAATTATTTGACTTGGTCTGCCTATGGAGTTGGGATTGTTCAATCTGGAGACATGAAGTCTAAGGGGCAATAGCCTGAGGAAAGTCATTGTTAAATAACTTTAAAAAGAAAAGCAAAAACAGGCTGGGCACGGTGGCTCACACCTGTAATCCCAGCAATTTGGGAGGCCAAAGCGGGCAGATCATTTCAGGTCAACATGGCAAAGCCCCATCTCTACTAAAACTACAAAAAAAATTAGCCAGGCGTAGTGGTACATACCTGTAATCCCAGCTACTAGGGAGGCTGAGGCACAAGAATCACTTGAACCTGCGAGGCGAAGGTTGCAGTGAGCCAATATCATGCCACTGCACTCCAGTCTGGGCAACAGAGACAGACTGTCTTAAAAAAAAAAAAAGAAAAAGAAAAACAGCTTAGATTGCTGCACGAGAGGTTTTTATATTAACGAAAATCATTTAATGTTGGAATAGGTTACATCAAGAAGACATAGAATTTTCTCTGAGGGTCACTAAAATAAATCTTGTAAGTTACTAGATAGTTTGGCACTGGTTCTAACTGAAGGAAGGTGGGACATCTTTCCCCACATTTTTAGCTGAAGAAAATAATCCTGATAATAGTTCCTCTAGTTTAATTTAGTTTTTGATCTTCTATGCATTTATAACCAAGGGCAAACTGGTTCTACTAGACAAATCCTGCTTAATAATACATTTTCATGAGAAAAGATAGTTTGGACCAGTACAGAAAAAGAATTTTAGGCTGGGCGAGGTGGCTCACACATGTACTCCAGCACTTGGGAGGCTGAGGCAGGCAGATCACCTGAGATCGGGAGTTTGAGACCAGCCTGGGCAACATGGTGAAAGCTCCTCTCTACTAAAACTACAAAAGAATTAGTGGAGTGTGGTGGCACAGGTCTGTAATCCCAGCTACTCGGGAGGCTGAGGCACAAGAATCACTGGAACCCGGGAAGTGGAGGTTGCAGTGAGCAGAGATTGCGCCACTGCACTCTAGCCTGGATGACAGAGCGAGACTCCATCTAAAAAAAAAAAAAAAAATTAAATGCATGTGTAATTTATGTATTATTATATTGAGATCAAATTTTTAAAAAATTGTGGAAAAGAATATACCTCAGCATCCTTTAAACACTAGAAAATAATAATCTACAATAATCTTTTAGGGTTTGTTTTTTTTTTTTTTTTTTTGAGATGGAGTCTCACTCTATTGCCAGGCTGGAGTGCAGTAGCGAAATCTCGGCTCACTGCAACCTCTGCCTCCTGGGTTCAAGCGATTCTCCTGCCTCAGCCTCCCAAGCAGCTGGGACTACAGGCGCCCGCCACCACACCAGGCTAATTTTTTGTATTTTTAGTAGAGATGGGGTTTCACCGTGTTAGCCAGGATGGTCTCGACCTCCTGACCTCATGATCTGCCCACCTCGGCCTCTTCAACTGCTAGGATTACAGGCGTGAACCACTGTGCCTGGCCACATCTTTTATCCATTTATTTCTAGTTCATAGTTTAAAAAGTTACAACTGCTATTGATTAAACATACACACACAAAAAATACAAGATAAACGAAACACTAGGGAAAATCTTTGCAACATGTGAAAAATGCCTATTAAAATATATAAATGGTCTTTCAAATTTATTTTTACTTTTTTACTTTTTACTAGGCAAAGAACTTTATTAACCTTTGTTTCAAACTTTATTTCCCAGCTTCTGCAGCTTAATTAGCTAAAAAGAATGATTATGTATAAGCGAAAACTGAAAAGCGCTACAGTGTCCAAGGGGCTTGGGCTTAGAAGTATTAGAGATCTAGATTTTATCAGATCCATGAACAAAAATTTCTTAAAAGCAGTCATAATAGAAAATAGCAGCTCCCAGTAACTTCTTCAAGTTTTATCTTCTTTAGAAGTCGACTCAATTCAGCTTGCCTCATTCTTGGAAGCCTCAAAATTCTCCACAATTCTGGAACTCCATCATCATCATCCTCTCCAGTAGCAAGTGGTGCTTTTCCATCCACAGGTTGTTTGGGCAGAACTTCAGCCAGTCTCCTTAAACTAGTCAGACTGTCTGCACCAAGCTGGCTTAAGACACTGGGTAGCATTTCTGTCACCTGCTTTGCCTCAGCATGACCTGTTATGGTGAAAGTGTTCACTGCCAGCGATGCCTGAAATTTAGGGTTGTTAAAGTGGATCACTGTTCCTTGGTTTGTAAACATATTCACCTTTTCAATACCAGAGATATTGTTTACTTGTAACTTCTTTAAGGAGAAGTGAAGCTTTTTATCATCGGCTGTGGCTGTTCTATGGACCACCTTCTTCTTTCTGTGAGCAGTTCCTTTCCCACCAATGAGCACTTGTGCCTGCAGTTTGGCGAGTTTTCCTGGTTCATGATCATTTCTTTCATCTTGTTGGAGCAGATAAGGGGCTGCTAGGGGGACTAGGGTTGGTGCTCAGGGTATCTCGGGTGGACCAGCTGAGATTAGGCACACACATTCGGGGATGCAAGATGGCAGCTAGAGGGAGGATCTTTCAAACTTATAAGAAAAGAAGGAACTTACCGATCAGAAAATGGACAAAAGGCATAAATGGACAGTTCTCAGAAAAAGAATGTCAAAGGATGAATAAAAATATGAAAAAATGCTCAGCCTCACTATTTATAAAAATTTGTTCCTTTACAAAGGTATAATTGACAAATACAAATTATATATGATGTGACATTTTGATATATGTATACATTGTGAAATGATTAAGTCAAGCTAATTAACATATCTATCACCTCTTATACCTTTTTTTGTGGTGAGAACATTTAAGATCTACTCTCAGCAATTTTCAAGTGTGTAATACATTATTATTATCATCATCATGCTATACAATAGATCTCCAAAACTTATTCATCCTGTCTAACCAAAACTATGTACCCTTTGGCCAACATCCTTCTCACTCTTCTACCTGACCTCCAGCCCTTGGAAACTATTGTTCTACACTCTGTTTTATAAGTTCGCGTTTTTGAATGAGATCATGTTCTTTGTGGGAACGTGGATTGAGCTGGAGGCCATTAGCCTTAGCAAACTAACACAGGAACAGAAAACCAAATGCAGCGTGTTCTCCTTTCTAAGTAGGAGCTAAATGATGAGAACTCATAAACACAAAAAAGGAAACAACAGATACTGGGGCCTACTTAAGGGTGGAGGGAGGGAGGAGGGAGAGGAGCAGAAAAAATGACTATTGGATACTAGGCTTAGTAACTGGATGACGAAATCTGTACAACAAACTCCCATCACACGAGTTTACCTATATAACAAGCCTGCACATGTGCCCCCAAACCTAAGATAAAATTAAAAAAAAAAAAAGGAGCACACTGCGATTCAAGACTCACTTCTCAAAAGAAAAAAAAGCCATGTTCTAAGGGAAGCTCAGACTTTCAGACTCTGTTCCTGGTTGTAATCAAATTATCTTTGTCTGTAAACAAACACCTTCTCCAGGGGAAGCTATAGATAGATCATATCATCACCAGTATGTCTCCAACTTTAATGATCAATTGTTTCCATTCCTTAAAAAGTTCGCTTTTTTTAGATTCCACATAAGAGTGAGATTATGCAATATTAGTCTTTCTGGCTTATTTCCCTTGTCACCTATTTATCACAATCAGATTTCCTTCTTTTTAAAGGGTGAATCATATTCCATTGTATATATACCATATTTTCTTCAGTCATCTGTTGACGGACACTTAGGTTGTTTCCACCTCTTGGCTATTGTGAATAGTGCTGCAATAAACATGGGAGTGCAGAGATCTCTTTGATATACTGATTTCATTTCATTTGGGTGTATACCCAGGAGCGAAATTGCTGGATCACATGGTAGTTCTATTTTTAATTTTTTTTTAAATTATACTTTAAGTTCTGGAATAGATGTGCAGAACTTGCAGGTTTGTTACATAGGTATACACTTGCCATGGTGGTTTGCTGTACCCATTAACCCATCATCTACATTAGGTATTTCTCCTAATGCTATCCCTCCCCTAGGCCCCCACCCCCCAACAGGCCCCGGTGTGTGATGTTCCCCTCCTTGTGTCCATGTGTTCTCATTGTTCAGCTCCTACTTATGAGTGAGAACGTGTGGTGTATGGTTTTCTGTTCCTGTGTTAGTTTGCTGAGAATGATGGTTTCCAGCTTCATCTATGTCCCTGCAAAGGACATGAACTCATCCTTTTTTATGGGTGCATAGTATTCCATGGTATATATGTGCCACATTTTCTTTATCTATTTTTAATTTTTAAAGAACACTTTATACTGTTTTTCTATAATGGCTGTACTAATTTGCATTTCTACCAGCAGTATACAAGAGTTTCCTTTTCTCCACATCCTTTTCAATACTTGTTGTTAACAGCCATTCTAACAGATATGAGGCAGTATCTTATTGTACTTTTCTATTGCATTTCTCTTGTCATTCATAATGTTGAGCATTTTTTTTTTCTGGAGTGCAGTGGCACGCTCTCGGCTCACTGCAAGCTCCGCCTCCCGGGTTCACGCCATTCTCCTGCCTCAGCCTCCCGAGTAGCTGGGACTACAGGCGATTTTTTGTATTTTTAGTAGAGACAGGGTTTCGCCGTGTTAGCCAAGATGGTCTCAATCTCCTGACCTCATGATCCACCTGCCTCGGCCTCCCAAAGTGCTGGGATTACAGGCTTGAGCCACCGCACCCGGCCATGTTGAGCATTTTTAAAAATACCTGCTGGCCATTTGTATGTCTTCTTTCAAGAAATGTCTATTGTATTAGTCTATTCTCTGTTGCTACAACAGAATACCACAGACTGGGTAAATTATAAACAATAGAAATTTGCTTGGCTCATGGTTCTGCAGGCTGACAAATCTAAGAGCATGGTGCTGGCATTTGATGAGGGCTTTGTGCTTCAATATCCATGGTGAAACGGCAGAAGATAGAAGCGAGCACACAAGACTGAGAAAGCAGGAGGGGCCAGGCTCACTTTTATAACAACCTGCTCTCTTGATAACTGGCTTACTCCCGTGACTACATTAATTCATTCATGAGGCTCTGCCATTATACCCAGTCACCTTTATTGGGCCCCATCTCTCTCTCAACATTATTGCATTGGGGATTAAGTTTTCAACAAGTGAATTTTGGGGAACACATTCAAAACATAGTATTTATTCAGGTCCGTTGACCATTTTTTTAACTGAGTTGTTTTCTTGCTCTTGAATTGTTTGAGTTCCTAATATATTTTTTATATTAACCCCTTATCAGACATATTGTTTGCAAATATTTTCTTCAATTCTGTAGGATTTTTTTTTTACTCTGTTGATCATTTCCTTAGCTGTGCAGAAGTTTTTTTTTTTTCATTTGATGCAATCTCATTTGCCCATTTTTGCTTGTGTTTTCTGTGCTTTTGGAGCCATATCCAAAAAATCTTTGCCCAGACCAATGTCAAGAAGCTTTGTTTCCATATTGGTTTCTAGTAGTCTTACAGTTTCAGGTCTTACATTTAAGTCTTTAATCTGTTTTCAGTTGATTTTTGTATATGGTGTGAGATAAGGATTCAGTTTTTTTCTACTGCATGTGGATACCTAGTTTTCACAACACCACTTACTGAAGAGACAGTCCTTTCCCTATTGTGTGTTCTTACTATCTTTGCCAAAGGTCAATTGACTGTAAATGCATGGATTTATTTCCGGGCTCTCCATTCTATTCCATTGATCTATGGGTCTGTTTTTATACCAGTAGCATGCTGTTTTGATTACTATCTCTTTGTAGTATATTTTGAAGTCAGGGAGTGACATGTTTTCAGCTTTATTCTTTTTGCTCCAGAGTGCTTTGGCTACTTGGGATTTTTTTTGTGGTTCCCTAAGAATTTTAGGATTGTTTCTTCTATTTCTGTGAAAAATGTCTTTGGAAACATGGAATCAACCCAAATGCCCATCAGTGATAGACTGGCTAAAGAAAATGTGGTACATATACACCACTGAATACTATGCAGCCATAAAAAGGAATGAGATGATGTCCTTTGCAGGAACATGGTTGGAGCTGGAAGCCATTCTCTTCAGCAAACTAACACAGGACAGAAAACCAAACACCGCATGTTCTCACTTATAAGTGGGAGCTGAACAATAAGAACATGTGGACACATGTAGGAGAATAAAACACACTGGAGCCTGTCAGGGGGCGGGGTTGGGGAGTGAGAGCATTAGGAAAAATAGCTAATGCATGCTTGGCTTAATACCTAGGTGATGGGTTGATAGGTGCAGCAAACCACCATGGCACACGTTTACTTATGTAACAAACCTGCACATCCTGCACATGTACCCCAGAACTTAAAAATAAAAATTTAATTTAAAAAAAAGTCTTTGGAATTTTGATAGGGATTACAATGAATCTGTAGATTGCTTTGGGTGGTATGGTCAGTTTAACAATATTCTTCCAATCTGTAAACACAGGATATAATTTCACTTATTTGCATCTTGAATTTCTTTAATCACTATTTTATAGTTTTCAGTGTACAACTCTTTTACTTTCTTGATAACACGTTTTCCTAAGTATTTTCGATGCTATTGTAAATGGGATTGTTTTCTTACAGTTTGTTGTTACTATACAGAAATGTCACTGATTTTTATATGTTGATTTTTGTATCCTGCAACTTTACTGACTTTATTAGTTTTGACAGTTCGTGTGTGTGTGTGTGTGTGTGTCTGTGTGTGTGTGTGTGCGTGTGAAGTCTTTAGGGTTTTCTTTTTCTTTCTTTCCCTCTTTCTTGCTCTTTCTCTCTCTTTCTTTTCTTTCCTTTCTCTTTCTTTCCTTCTTTTATTTTATTTCCTCTTTCTGTCTGTCTGTCTGTCTGTCTCATTCTGTCACTCACCTGAGCTGGAGTGCTGTGGAGTGATCATGGCTCACTGTAGCCTCTATATCCTGGGCTTAAGCAATCCTCCCACCTCAGCCTCCTGAGTAGCAGGGACTACAGGCATGTGCCTCCAAGCCTGGCTAATTTTATTTATTTATTTTTTAATTAAGACGGATCTCACTGTGTTGCCCAGACTGGTCTTGAACTCTTGGGCTAAATTGATCCTTGTTCCTCGGCCTCCCAAAGTGCTGGGATCACAGGCATGAACCACCATGCCTGGCCAGGTTTTCTATACAAAAGACCATGTCATCTGCAACCAGAGACAATTTTACTTTTTCCTTTCCAATCTGGATGCCTTTTATTTCTTTTTCTTGCCCAATTTCTCTGGCTAGGAATTCCGGTACTATATTGAATAGAAGCGGAGAGAGTGGGCCTCCCTGTCTTGTTCCTGATTTCAGAGGAAAAGCTTTCAGATTTTTATCATTGACTGTGATGTTAGCTGTAGGCTTGTCATACATGGCCTTTATCTTGTGGCGGTACACTGGGTCTGCTGGAGCCTGGGGTCGTGGGGACTGGTCTCAAGCCTGGGTCCACAGGGGCTGACCAGTGTCAGGGTCTGCAGGGGTGATCCTGGCCCTGGGTCTGTGGTAGTGGGCCTTGAGCTGCAGGGGCTGGCCTAGCAGCTGGGGCTGTGGGACCCAGTCTGGCACCAGGCTTCCCTGAGGTGGGCCTGGTGCTGGGATCCGGGACACAGTCCAGAGCTCACTTCCTTGCCCTCATGGAGGGTCTCTCTCTCTCAGTGTTGTGCTGCCCAGGCTTGAGGGAGGGGCAACACAGGAAATGTGAAACTGTCCTTTCTACCTTCTTCAAGGCATCTTTTCTTATTTTTGTGCTATACCCAGGTGCTATAACCTCTCACCTGCATTCTTTAACTCGTGTGATGGTATTTTTGTGTGAGAATAGTTGTCCAAATTGATGTTTCTTGTGAGGGATGAATGCTAGAAAGTCTTATTCCACTATCTTGCTGGTGTCCCTCTAGAAGAAATTTTTAAAAGTATTTCAGTGAGCTACCATTTTCAAACCCAACACAATGACTAACAGTAAAAAGAATAATATGTCAGTGGCAAGAATATGGGAAAACTGGCATTATAGGAGAGAAAAGGTAGTATCTTTTCCTCACCTATTGTAAGGTTCATGGGTGACATTCTTATAACAAAAGACAGATCACAAATATACAGCTAGGTAGAAGGAATAAGTTCTAATGTTTGATAGCTAAGTAGGGTAACTGGAGCTAACAATAGTTGAACAACTGTTTTTCAAAATAGAGAGGATTTGAAATGTGCCCAACACATAGCAATGATAAATGCTGAGGTGATGGATACCCTTAAATACCCTGACTTCATCATTACACATTCTTTGCACATAACAAAGTGTCACACATACCCCATACATATGTACAAATATAATGTATCCAAAAAACCAAAAATAAATCTACAATATTAAAAAAGATTAATAAGAGAAGATTACAATATATTTAATCAAAGTTATATATGATACAGGATCTTTCTGTAATAAAGACCCAGGGAAACTTAGTCTGTATATGTTTATGCTTAGGCTCAGTGAAGAATGGACAGTGTATAAAAGTATCATTGGGCGAAAGGGGCTATAATCTAATGGTAATAAGCTGGTGGGGGGAGCTTAGCAAAGTCTATTTGTTCAGATTCTTCTTGGCTTCTTGTGTAACATTTCTTCCCTCTGAGTATAGAGAGGACACCTATTACTTGAGGGTCTTCAGGTGAAAGAAAGTCAGCGAGACGTTTCTGCTTCTGTGGTTTTCATGATTTCCTTCAGCTTAAAATACACACTATGCCAATGTGCCACAGTTTGTGTTATCAGTTTCTGAGATGGACAGCATTCATCTATCCGACAGGCAGAAGCAAAATGGGCACCTTTCTGGATGGAAGTTAGGTGGTGTAAACCAACAAGCTTAAAATATACTTTGACCCGGGAATTTCACTTTTATGGATTTACATTATAGAAACAATAAGAAAACAATAAAATAAGATTTATGTAAAGATCACTATTACATCATGATTTAAAATAGTGAAAAAGTGGAAATAAATGCCTAAAGAGAATACTGGTTATACTAATAATTTGATATCTATAGACTAAAACACTAGTTGCTAAAAATCACACTGCAGACGAATACTTATTGGCATGAAAAATGTTCAACTTATTGTTAAGGCTACACATTTTACGTGAGGTGTGACTTTATGAAATACATTCTTCTGTGTATGCTGCAGCATATACAACAAAGTTTTTCCTGTTAGTGAAATTGATTTCTTTTGATTATCTTTTGCTGTTCCTTTCTGGAATTTTGTCTGCGCTGAGCATATATTACACAGTAGAAAGAAAAGATAATTTTTAGTAATGATAAAAAGGAACAAAGTAACCCCAATTCAGTACACTAGCCAACTAGTCAGAAGTATACTAGAGATCTCATAGTTATTTTAGACTATAAATTTAAACAGCTTTGAAATCAAAGGTAAGTTCTTGAGCTTATCACAAGGCCCTGTTCTCCCTTCCTCTTTGAGCTCTCTGTTATCTCCTCATCCCTTTCCAGGAGATGTGGGTGACTCTCCTTGGTTCCACGCACCAAGTGCTGGTCCTGATGGAGAGTTAAAGTCTTGACAACATAGCCAATCAAGCACAAGAGGCACCTTCAGACACCTGCACAGAGATGACAGATTGCCCTACTTTAGGCCTTCACATTTTGGAAGCTGTATGTTTAAAATCTGTGCCTGCCTGCCTGCCCTGTTATTTATAGGTATTGCAGGCAGAACCTTTCATACTCTAGCAAATGAAGAATTATTAGAGTCAGTTAATTAATAGAATTTATATAACTAGCTGCAAGAAAAAATACTGAATGAGAAACTGCAAATCAACAAAGAAGTGCTTACTTGTAAAGAAACTGTGATTACTCAAAGTCAAGATATACATCAACTTTTAGAGGAGATTTCTCAGGTAAGAAGCAGGAAAACATCCCATTCTTTTCCTCCCCCTTGGAAGTGTTTTTTTTTTTTTTTTTAAGGTTTTCCTAGAAGATATTTTTTAATTAGTAACTTCATCAAACGGTCAACAAGCATTGTCTTATTTGTTAGGGTCACTAGTTTGCGCCTTTGTAGTCTATGGTCTGGGTAAAAAGGATTCCCTAAAGTCACTTGCAATGATATGTTGTTATATGATCTTGATATATACAGCAAAGGAGTACAATGGATGAAGAATAAACACAGGATGTTTTCTTCACTCTGAATTGTTTAGTGTTAAAATAGCACACTAAATAATAGCAGCTGGTCCTGCAGTGATAGGAATTTACACTTTTATGTTGTGCCCCATTTTCAGGTCTATGAGAAATCTGTGTGTAACTGGGAGATATGGACCTGGGTACTCTTCTCTTTGCTAGGCACTAGGGATGGCTGGCACAAAGTCCTCTGGAGTGTTACGCAGGACTCCTGAAATCAGGGTTAAAAATTGCTAGCATAAGTTATGAAAAAAATATATTCACAATAACAACTTGAGTTTGTTTAAGGAGGCAACATGTGAAAAGAAGAATCTGGAGCTATCACCGGTTCAGATCCTCACTTTCTTATTAGAAATGTGGCCTTAATCTCTATGAATTTCAGGCTTCTCAGCTGTAAAACTGGAATAAAATTATGTATAACAAAATATTTATAAAGTGCATTGAGTTTTATAATGCATTTTCAAATACATTAGCTCACTTATTCCTTGCAATTATCCCAGGAGGAAGATATTATCCCTAATTTACAGTTGAGGAAACTGAGGCTCCGAAATGGAAGTGCTTTGTCCTAAATCACACAGAATAGGGACACTTATCTTCTGATTCACAATCCTATGCCATTTCCACAAAATCATGTAAAAAAATTGCTAAACAATCAATAGAAGAAATGGATTAAAAGAAAGATAGGTAAAATGCCTGTCATCCAAGCACGCTTCTACTGTTGACTACACTTGTAGGTCCAGTCTGGCCTGTCATTGGCCCACCCCTGGGCTGCAATGCCTGTAAACTGAGCCATTTTCATAAACATCCCAGAGAAAAGTAGTAGTTAGCACACTGGTAAAGGCCTCTCTCTGCGTAACCCCAGCAGCAAGTCTGCCTGGGCTGAGCTGAGAAGATGGCGAGAAGGCTGCACAGGATGCCTTCTTCCTTCATGACCGTGAAGGTGGCTCTCTACTTGCAGATGTGAATCAAACTTAATCTAAATTGGTCAAATCAATTAGGAATCTCTGATTCTACCGGTAGGGAGCAGATTTTACACATCAGCAGTGGAAAATGATCTCAATTAACTTGTGAACAGAAACTGGATATAACATGAAACTAAGGTTTTAATCTGAGCTACTGTGAAATTTAAACAAAGTAAGAACAAATTCCATGAAATTGACTCTGTCTTTGTGTACTTCTGGGCAGTTTCATGACGCTAGTCTGGATCATTAGCTCACTTTATTACCTGTGGGGTCTTCTCACCCTCCACTGGATAACTTTCCCGAAAGCTCTGACCGGTATTATAATTCAAAAGCTTTGAGAAACATGAAATTTGTGATCTGAGATTTTTCTAGTTATATAATGATAACCCTCTCATTTCCATTAAAAAATGTTCCAAAAAACCTTGAGGGATAAATTTTGTGACATGAGATCACATAAAGACTGGATTGTTTAAAGAATTAAGTGTTCATATCTTATGTCTAAAATTCCTCTACTAGAAATAATCCTCTAGATAGCGTCACAATCAAAAGCTTGAGCCTCAAAGTAAATGGAACCAGGTTTTAACCTCAGCTCTCTCTAACTGTGGGATCTCAGATGAGACATTTAACTTCTTTACGTGCTCAGTTTCCTCATCCGTAAAACAGTGACAATAATTGTACTTATCTCATAGAGTTATTATGAGGATTTAAATGAGATAATGTATATAACATGTTTAGTAACTCCTGGCAAATAGTTATTCAAGAATGTTACTATTGTCATATTCATCAAGTTCTTATTCCCTCTTGTGTGCTAGACACTGCGCTCACCATCAGGATTGCAGCTAAGGGTAGACATGGTTCTTCTCAGGAAGCCAAGCTGACTAGCGTCTGGCGAGTAGTAAGTGCTGAAGAACAATTAGCTTTTTTTTTTTTGTCTCTGATAAAACAGACCTTTTTTTATATATACTTTAAGTTTTAGGGTACATGTGCACAACATGCAGGTTTGTTACATATGTATACATGTGCCATGTTGGTGTGCTTTTGTTAATAAACAACACAATGAGAGGAGTTACTCAGGAACCCAACTTTAAGCAGGGGTCTTCACCACAAAATGAGCTCCCCACCTTAAAAGGTCAATTGATTTGGGGTCATATTCTTAATTTATAAAAGGTTCCAATGATTTCATTATAAAGACAATCATCAACAGAAAAACAGTTAAAGGCTTTGGACAGAAAATTTGTAGAAGGAAATATAAATAGTGAAAAAATGAATGCATAAGGATGATGTACAAATAAGTTTCCTATGCTTTCTACTTTTATGAATTTTTCCAAACTTTCTGAACATGTGTTACTTTAACAATTATTTTTGGATTATTATTTCCATAGAACTAGGACTTAAAATACCTATAAATGAAGAAGACAGGATCCTCCTCTACAATCCTCCAGTTATAAGCATCTGTTGAAGTTTTGTCATAATCTTGCTGCAAAAGAAATGACCTGTAGGAGTTATTTCAAAAACTAACTCTTGGTAGTGCTTCTTGTAGGTAAAGAGAAAGTTAAATCCTCATTGTTAAACAAGGAAGGGAAAGAGAAGGTTTGGTTAATGGCCACAAGACTCTTCACTGACTGTCAACTAGGTAGGGATGTTAGTCATCATCCCTACCTAGAGATGATGAAGTCATCATGACTGCTTCCTAGAACGAGTCTTAATTCTATTAAAGTTTATCAGATAATTGCTTATCCATTTTTATCAGAGAATGCATATATTTCTTCCCAGAATGAGGTTGTAAATTAAATCAGACCCAGAAAGAGTTTGGGACAACTTTTCTTTCCATATCTTCCAATTTTCCTTTTCTTCCTCTAGTTCTTATTTCTATGATGGATCTTCCTCCCTAGTGAGCTGCCTGATCCAGAAACCTGGAAGTTAATCTCTCCTTTGCACTTTCAGGTCCAATCACCAAGTCCTGGGTCCCATTTGTTAAATAAATCTCTCAGTTCAGTTCCCTCCTTTCCAAATCCCCCAACCACAACTTTAGTCTAGGCCCTAACCAGTTATTTCACCCTCGGACTCCTGGGATTATTTCCTAATCAGTTCCCAAGCCTCTGAGTCAAAACAGCCTGGACAAATATAAATTCATTTTTTCTATATTATCAAAAATATCCGTGACATTTATTACGTATTTCCCGATTTCCCAATTATTAAAATCGTCACTTCATACTTCAGTCACATCTGTATTTAATATTATTTTTCATAAGTTCTTTTAAAAGATGACTTTTGGGCTATGCATAGCGGCTCACGTCTGCACACTCTCAGCACTTTGGGAGGCCAATGTGGGAGGGTCATTTGAGGCCAGGAGCTTAAGACCAGCCTAGGTAACATGGCAAGACCCCATCTCTACAAAAAATAAAGCAATAGTTGGGCATGGTTGCACGAGCTTGTAATTCCAGCTACTCCAGAGGCTGAGGCAGGAGGCTTGCTTGATCCCAGGAGTTTGAGGTTACAGTGAGCTGCAATTGTGCCACTGCACTCCAGCCTGGGTAGCAGCCTGCGTGGCAGAGTGAGACCCTGTGTTCCAAGTTAATCTTGGTTAAGAGATTCCTCATTCTCTGACTGATAAGAGTCCCAAGAAGGGGATTCATGACAGCTGAGCTCCTTCTGGACGAGCTGTCTTTAGGTAGATAAGGGGAGCTCAGAGAAAGCCTCTGCCTGCATCTTCTGCTCCCCAAGTGCCCCCCAGTTTGAAGTAATCAGCATACCAAAGCAGCAGGCATATTCTGGGGTGGCATTTCTTGAACTCCTTCAGGCCAATAACTTTGTTTTTACTTACAACTAAAATCATCCTAACTGATATACTCTCTCTCCAGCTTCCCTCCCAATGCATAACCTGAATCCCAAAAATAAATTGAACATTTTATGGAAGTCCATAAAAGCAGAAGTTTTTGAGATTTTTCTAAGGAAAATAGGAACATCAGTTAAAGCACTTAATAACATTTATTAACCAAAATTGAATTATTGCTACAATCATAATGGCAAGGGACTAACCAGAAATTTTGAGGTGCAGCTCTTGCAAAATACAAGGAATTTCACAGAGAAAGAGCAGGATGCTTGTTGCATATTAATGGCTCTTTCTGAGCTAGGAACCTGCAGTAAACTGCCTCCTGGCTGTATGTGGCTTAACTGTAAGATGTTGTCAAATACTCCCTCTACCCCTAACCCCAGCTCCAACCTCCACCCCTTCCCTGAGCTTCATCCTAGATGCAGGAGTTGGCATGAGGTGGGGTTCTGTGATGAGGTGAGATGAGTGTTTTGCACATGACTTGGTAAGTTTTAGGAGTTGAAAATTAAATTACTTTCAGGGCACCTCAAAATATCCCTGAGTCAAAATACCTGCATCCAAGTAGCAGCTTCAAAATGCCAGGTATTTTTTGCCTTTTTCTGGCTGGCCTTGCCTCATTAACTTAGTTTCCATTCAGCCTCCCAAGGAATTTTTATAAGATCTGATCTAATCATGAATTTGTTTAAAAATCCTTCTGGCTTCGGTTTTCCTTCCTCCCACCCCATCCGCTGGCTTCCTAGCTCTGGTTATACCAAGCTACACACAGTTGCCCAAATGAGCATGAGTCATGCCTCCATGCCTGTGCAAACCCCTTCCTCTGCTCAGAGGCTCATTTCCTGCACCCTGCCTGGTGAAGCCCTTATCTCGGGTGGTATCCTCTGGGAAGTACTCCGTGTCTCGCAGGCAGGGGTTAGTTAGCCATTTCCTGCTCTGGACTCCCGCAGCGTTCTGTGCTGATCCTCTAATATCACACTTATGCCTTCAGTAGAATTACTTACTCTCATATTTGTCTCTCTTGCCGGCTGTGAGTTCCTCAAGGGCAGAAGATGTGTCTTCTTTATCTTTATAGCCCTTGAACTTGGCATGGTACATCACAGGGCAAGTATTCAATAAATGTTTGTCGAATGAGTGAATGCATGGATGAATAAATGAATAATAAATTGATAAGAGAAGGGAACTATAATAGGATGATAACACTGGGGCCTCTGTCATAGCTACACAATTTTCAATTTGTTCATGTGAACTTTGATGTTGCTGTGGTTTTCTGCCTTCTACTTGAGGAAAAGGGAAGTTTGTGTTGTCCTTTAGGGTTTGGGAAGAAAGTTCTGATCTTTAGTCGTACTTGTATGTCATGATAGGTCATTGCCAAAACTTTAAGGATTTCAATCTGATTTAGATGGAAATTTCCTGGATACTAAATGAGAGAATCCATGGAAAGTGCATGCCACACACAGGCATTAGAAACATTAGCTCTTATCAGCCAGGCGCCGTGGCTCATGCCTGCAGGCTCTTGTTTGGTTCCGTATGAACTTTAAAGTAGTTTTTTCCAATTCTGTGAAGAAAGTCATTGGTAGCTTGATGGGGATGGCATTGAATCTGTAAATTACCTTGGGCAGTATGGCCATTTTCATGATATTTGTTCTTCCTATCCATGAGCATGGAATGTTCTTCCATTTGTTTGTGTCCTCTTTTATTTCATTGAGCAGTGGTTTGTAGTTCTCCTTGAAGAGGTCCTTCACATCCCTTGTAAGTTGGATTCCTAGGTATTTTATTCTCTTTGAAGCAATTGTGAATGGGAGTTCACTCATGATTTGGCCCTCTATTTGTCTGTTATTGGTGTATAGGAATGCTTGTGATTTTTGCACGTTGATTTTGTATCCTGAGACTCTGCCAAAGTTGCTTATCAGCTTAAGGAGATTTTGGGCTGAGACAATGGGGTTTTCTAAATATACAATCATGTCATCTGCAAACAGGGACAAGTTGACTTCCTCTTTTCCTAATTGAATACCCTTTATTTCCTTCTCCTGCCTGATTGTCCTGGCCAGAACTTCCAACACTATGTTGAATAGGACTGGTGAGAGAGGGCATCCCTGTCTTGTGCCAGTTTTCAAAGGGAATGCTTCCAATTTTTGCCCATTCAGTATGATATTGGCTGTGGGTCTGTCATAAATAGCGCTTATTATTTTGAGATACATCCCATCAATACCTAATTTATTGAGAGTTTTTAGCATGAAGGGCCATTGAATTTTATCGAAGGCGTTTTGTGCATCTATTGAGATAATCCTGTGGTTTTTGTCTTTGGTTCTGTTTATATGATGGATTACGTTTATTAATTTGCATGTGTTGAACCAGCCTTGCATCCCAGGGATGAAGCCCACTTGATCATGGTGGATAAGCTTTTTGATGTGCTGCTGGATTCAGTTTGCCAGTATTTTATTGAGGATTTTTGCGTCAATGTTCATCAGGGATATTGGTCTAAAATTCCTTTTTTGTTGTGTCTCTGCCAGGCTTTGGTATCAGGTTGATGCTGGCCTCATAAAATGAGTTAGGGAGGATTCCCTCTTTTTCTATTGATTGGAATAGTTTCAGAAGGAATGGTACCAGCTCCTCCTTGTACCTCTGGTAGAATTCCGCTGTGAATCCGTCTGGTACTGCTGGACTTTTCTTGGTTGGTAGGCTCTTAATTATTGCCTCAATTTCAGATCCTGTTATTGGTCTATTCAGGGATTCAACTTCTTCCTGGTTTAGTCTTGGGAGGGTGTATGTGTCCAGGAATTTATCCATTTCTTCTAGATTTTCTAGTTTATTTGTGTAGAGGTGTTTATAGTATTCTCTGATGGTAGTTTGTATCTCTGTGGGATCAGTGGTGATATCCCCTTTATAATTTTTTATTGCATCTATTTGATTCTTCTGTCTTTTCTTCTTTATTAGTCTTGCTAGCAGTCTATCAATTTTGTTGATCTTTTCAAAAAACCAGGTCCTGGAATCATTGATTTTTTTGAAGGGTTTTTTGTATCTCTATCTCCTTTAGTTCTGCTCTAATCTTAGTTATTTCTTGCCTTCTGCTAGCTTTTGAATGTCTTTGCTCTTGCTTCTCTAGTTCTTTTAATTGTGATGTTAGGGTGTCAATTTTGGATCTTTCCTGCTTTCTCTTGTGGGCATTTAGTGCTATAAATTTCCCTCTACACACTGCTTTGAATGTGTCCCAGAGATTCTGGTATGTTGTGTCTTTGTTCTTGTTGGTTTCAAAGAACATCTTTATTTCTGCCTTCATTTCGTTATGTACCCAGTAGTAACTCAGGAGCAGGTTTTTCAGTTTCCATGTAGCTGAGCGGTTATGAGTGAGTTTCTTAATCCTGAGTTTTAGTTTAATTGCACTGTGGTCTGAGAGACAGTTTGTTATAATTTCTGTTCTTTTACATTTGCTGAGGAGTGCTTTACTTCCAACTATGTGGTCAATTTTGAAATAAGTGTGATGTGGTGCTGAGAAGAGTGTATATTCTGTTGATTTGGGGTGGAGAATTCTGTAGATGTCTATTAGGTCCGCTTGGTGCAGAGCTGAGTTCAATTCCTGGATATCCTTGTTAACTTTCTGTCTCGTTGATCTGTCTAATGTTGACAGTGGGGTGTTAAAGTCTCCCATTATTATTGTGTGGGAGTTTAAGTCTCTTTCTAGGTCTCTAAGGACTTACTTTATGAATCTGGGTGCTCCTGTATTGGGTGCATATATATTTAGGATAGTTAGCTCTTCTTGTTGAATTGATCCCTTTACCATTATATAATGGCCTTCTTTGTCTCTTTTGATCTTTTTTGGTTTAAAGTCTGTTTTATCAGAGACTAGGATTGCAACCCCTGCCTTTTTTTGTTTTCCATTTGCTTGGTAGATCTTCCTCCATCCCTTTATTTTGAGCCTATGTGTGTCTCTGCACATGAGATGGGTCTCGTGAATACAGCACACTGATGGGTCTTGACTCTTTATCCAATTTGCCAGTCTGTGTCTTTTAATTGGAGCATTTAGCCCATTTACATTTAAGATTCATATTGTTATGTGTGAATTTGATCCTGTCATTATGATGTTAGCTGGTTATTTTGCTCGTCAGTTGATGCAGTTTCTTCCTAGCATCGATGGTGTTTACAATTTGGCATGTTTTTGCAGTGGCTGGTACCAGTTCTTCCTTTCTATGTTTAGTGCTTCCTTCAGGAGCTGTTTTAGGACAGGCCTGGTGGTGACAAAATCTCTCAGCATTTGCTTGTCTGTAAAGTATTTTATTTCTCCTTCACTTATGAAGCTTAGTTTGGCTGGATATGAAATTCTGGGTTGAAAATTCTTTAAGAATGTTGAATATTGGCCCCCACTCTCTTCTGGCTTGTAGAGTTTCCACTGAGAGATCAGCTGATAGTCTGATTGGCTTCCCTTTGTGGGCAACCCGACCTTTCTCTCTGGCTGCCCTTAACATTTTTTCCTTCATTTCAACTTTAGTGAATCTGACAATTATGTGTCTTGGAGTCGCTCTTCTCGAGGAGTGTCTTTGTGGTGTTTTCTGTATTTCCTGAATTTGAATGTTGGCCTGCCCTGCTAGATTGGGGAAGTTCTCCTGGATAATATCCTGCAGAGTGTTTTCCACCTTGCTTCCATTCTCCCCATTACTTTCAGGTACACCAATCAGACATAGATTTGGTCTTTTCACATAGTCCCATGTTTCTTGGAGGCTTTGTTCATTTCTTTTTATTCTTTTTTTCTCTAAACTTCTCTTCTTGCTTCATTTAATTCATTTGATCTTCCATCACTGATACCCTTTCTTCCAGTTGATCGAATTGGCTACTGAAGCTTGTGCATTCGTCACGTAGTTCTTGTGCCTTGGTTTTCAGCTCCATCAGGTCCTTTAAGGACTTCTCTGCATTGGTTATTCTAGTTAGCCATTCGTCTAATTTTTTTTCAAGGTTTTTAACTTCTTTGCCATGGGTTCGAACTTCCTCCTTTAGCTTGGAGTAGTTTGACCGTCTGAAGCCTTCTTCTCTCAACTCGTCAAAGTCATTCTCTGTCCAGCTTTGTTCCGTTTCTGGTGAGGAGCTGTGTTCCTTTGGAGGAGGAGAGGCGCTCTGATTTTTAGCATTTCCAGTTTTTCTGGTCTGTTTTTTCTACATCTTTGTGGTTTTATCTACCTTTGGTCTTTGATGATGGTGACGTACAGATGGGGTTTTGGTGTGGATGTCCTTTCTGTTTGTTAGTTTTCCTTCTAACAGTCGGGACCCTCAGCTGCAGGTCTGTTGGAGTTTGCTGGAGGTCCACTCCAGACCCTGTTTGCCTGGGTATCAGCAGCGGAGGCTGCAGAACAGCCGATATTGGTGAGCAGCAAATGTTGCTGCCTGATCGTTCCTCTGGACGTTTTGTCTCAGAGGAGTACCTGGACGTGTGAGGTGTCAGTCTGCTCCTACTGGGGTGTGCCTCCCAGTTAGGCTACTCGGGGGTCAGGGACTCACTTGAGGAGGCAGTCTGTCCATTCTCAGATCTCCAGCTGCATGCTGGGAGAAGCACTACTCTCTTCAAAGCTGTCAGACACGGACATTTAAGTCTGCAGAGGATTCTGCTGCCTTTTGTTTTTCTGTGCCCTGCCCCCAGAGGTGGAGTCTAGAGAGGCAGGCAGGCCTCCTTTAGCTGTGGTGGGCTCCACCCAGTTGGAGCTTCCCCACAGCTTTGTTTACCTACTGAAGCCCCAGCAATGGCGGGTGCCCCTCCCCCAGCCTTGCTGCTGCCTTGCAGTTTGATCTCCGACTGCTGTGCTAGCAATGAGAGGCTCTGTGGATGTAGGACCCTCCGAGCCAGGCACGGGATACAATCTCCTGGTGTGCCGTTTGCTAAGACCGTTGGAAAAGTGCAGTATTAGGGTGGGAATGACCTGATTTTCCAGGTGCCGTCTGTCACCCCTTTCTTTGACTAGGAAAGGGAATTCCCTGACCCCTTGCACTTCCCAGGTGAGGCGATGCCTCGCCCTGCTTCGGCTCACACTTGGTGCACTGCACCCACTGTCCTGCACCCACTTTCCGACACTCCCCAGTGAGATGAACCCAGTACCTCAGTTGGAAATGCAGAAATCACCCGTCTTCTGTGTCACTTACACTTGGAGCTGTAGACTGGAGCTCTTCCTATTCGGCCATCCAACAAAAATTATTTTAATTACATAAATGTGAACACGTTTTAATCATAATATATAAACACTTGTATGTGTGTGCAAGTGTGTGTGTGTGTTTTAATAAAACCATGTGAAGGTGTGTGTTTGGGGGTTTTGTTTTGCAAAGCCCTCTTTCGTCTTCCACTGCTGCACATATGGCTGGATTTTGTCTTGATAGGGTAATGATATACAAATAAGGGAGAAACCATTTTAGAATAGAATCGATTCTTTCATAATGTCTGTTTCTAACCAGACCTGACAAATGAGGAGTGCTCAGATCTAGGTGTAAGAATAAAATTAAATTTTTGTACTGATTACCTGTAATACCATTGAAGAAGAATATTTTGATGTGACTGTTTAAACATTTCCCTGTCAGTATGTAAAAATGTGTTTGTTACAATCAGATGTGGCAGGTTTCTCTCCCATCTATTATCTTGTTTTCTGGGCCATAACAAACTAGATTAATGAAACAGCGGTCCTGGTAAGAGTAAGTAAAAGAGACTCTTTAAAAAAAAAAAAAAAAGGATAAGACTCTTTAAAAAAAAAAAGATAAGTAAAAGAGCCTCTTTAAAAACAACAACAACAAGCAACTCTGTCAAGTGGCAATTCTGGAAGTCTTTGATAAGGCAGAGAAAAAAGATGGAGATGCTAAGACATTAAGACATTTTAGTACCAGACTATATTGGATTTAGCTAAGGAGTTACACAAGGCCTGGGCTCAGTGGACATTTTTGCCCCCATCTCTAAGGTTTAACCAGGTTACCTGTTTTGTATACTAATGATTTTAAAAGTTGAGTTGTTAATATTTTAAAAGTACATTGACATATGCATGTACATTTAGAAACGTACAGTTTGGAAATACTTTTGTTTTATATAAATGTCACATTTTCAGCAGCTTATTTATAATTTTATAATATTCATATGTGATTGCTTTATTTTTGAATAGCATCCCTCACTGCACTAAGCTCTCAGTGAGCAGAATCTGTGTTTGACTCACTGTTGTATGCACGGTTCCTAGAACATATCAGGTAATCAAATATTTGATGAATGAATAAACTAGAGATGGCCTGATGATAAAATAAATTTATACTGACTAAGCACTTCATACAGTGACCAGTACTTAGTCAGCATTGAAAACATATTTATTCTTTGTACTGTTATTTATTCAGTATACACCTTCTCTACAATAAATCCCTCCTGTGCCAATTTCACACCTAATCTATCTCCGAAGCTCATCTGCAGCATCTGTTTTTGGGGAGCCTTCCCTGAATGCCCCTTTTGGACTAGGGGTCCCACTCAGGTACTCCCATAACACGTTGTGTTTCTCTCTATCATAAGATTCACCAGTAATGTGTCTCTTTCCTCCCTAGATTGTCAGCTCCCAAGGGCAATGACATGTCATATTAGGCTTGGAATCCCCAGTGCCTGGAATACTCTTTGAAACATAGCAGGTGTTCAATAGATGTGTAATGAATCTTACTAAATCTCAGTTTCTCTTAGATTTGTTGCAACATGGTTTCTATTAGTCCATTTATGAAATCTGAGAAATACTAGCTTTATTAATAGCTTTTGCAAACCGTCTCTTAGAGTTGTATGACTTTGGCATATGGCTAATATTCATTTTGTGTTGAAACTTTCTAGCTTCAGAATGAAAAATGATACATTCTGGTCACCTTGTACTCCTCTTTGGGAAATCTATTCTCTCCTATACACTGACTAAACCTATTAATTTGGCTTTTGAGAAATCAAATACATGGAGACATAGAGTTGAACGGGATTTCCTCCTCCAGTGACTTGCCTAAACTACCCATAACTAATGGTTGCTGAGCACATTTTCAAGGCTCTCCAGTGATGGTAATGACAGAGTTTAATCACCTTTGCAGCTGAGTTCTGCCTTAGGTCAAAGAGAATTCTCTGATTGCATTCTAATCCAATTTTGTCTGGTTTTCATCTCTATAGAGACAGAGAAAAGCCAGCTAGCATCCGCCTCAAAATAAACCATCCTGTTCTTGAAGAAAGTTATTAAATCAGTCCTTGGCCTGTAATTTTCAAGGTGAAGGTAGTTCAGCTTCTTTCACCTTTCCTCCTAGGTCTTATCCTTCATCCTCTGAATGGTTTCTGTCATTTCTCTCTGGATCTTTTCCAACTTCTCTGCCACTCTCTAGAAATTCAGAAACCAAAACTTGACTCAACATTAATAAGTGGCTGACCAAAGTTAAATATAGAAAAAATTATAGGTTCTCAGCTCTGTGTGTCATGCTCTGTCTGTACATGTCAGGGTAGGAGAATGTCATTAATCTAGACGTTACTAAAGCATCATTTGTGATATCCTAAAACAAGGTTGAATAAGGATTTACCACTTTAAAAATAATCTTCTCCATAAACACAATAAAGAGAAGCACAGGAAGATATTTAAAATGCTTAAAACAATATAGTATTTCAGGAATTTATAAGTGAAAAATAATCAGTATCACACATTATAAGCTGTTTTTAACTGTTTACTAGACCAGTTTGCCTAAGGAATTCTTTTAAGGATTGGTTTACTAAATCAGATTGTATTTCTATGGGTATTTGAAAATGATACTGCATTTTGACACTGAAATCATTTTGTTCACTAGAGTTTTTATTAATTCAATTGCCTTCCAAGTTTCTCAAATTTAGCATTTTTCTGTATTTTAAAAATAATAATGACATATTTCTAAAATCGCTGTATTTTTTTATTTAATTTTTTTAGAGACAGAAACAGTCTTGCTCTGTCATCCAGGCTGAAATGTAGAGACATAATCATAGATCACTGCAGCCTCAAACTCCTGGGCTCAAGTGATCCTCCTGCCCCAGTCTGTTGGGTAGCTAGGACTACAGGTGCATGCCACCACATGCAGCTAATTTTTAAATTTTTTGTAGACATGGGTCTCACTATGTTGCCTGGGCTGCTCTTGAACTCCTGGCCTCAAGTGATCCTCCCACTTCGGCCTCCCAAAGTGCTGGGATTGCAGGCATGAGCCACCACACCCGGCCAATAACTGTATTTTCTAATTGATTTTTTTTTCTATTTCCTTTTAAGTTTTTATTTGTGAAACGCTGTTCCCCAGAATAGATTTTCACATTCTCTGTTCCCATTTTACCTGGAAATATGCTGTAGTGCAATAGTGTTGCTAGCAGTTGTTGGCACCTCTCTGAAAGAAGGTTGGCTCTTAGGGTATTCCTGGTTTCCTTTCCATGTTCAGTTGCTCCTCATCTACTTTTGACTTTTCCAGCTGCCAGGTGGATGAGAAATGGGTTCAGAGACGACAACCCTCTATTCTATAACATTGCTAAATTTCACTATTAATTTATAAGTTTTGACCTCAATTTCTTTTGTTCCTCCAAGGACTAGCTGTACTTCCCCAAGTAGTTCTTTTACCAAACTCCTTCCTATTCTTTTAAAAACATTTGTATATATCATATTGAAAAGACTTTATTTGGATTCATGAAATAATTTGTTATTTTTTTTTTCCTAAGTCAGTTAGATTCTGTTAAGTTAGATTCTCTTTTATTTAATAGTTTTCCTAAAAGCCAAATTGCATACAAGGACTTGGGTGCAGATATTCTGTTTGAGAGGTTATCTCAAAGATTAAGAAGGAGGGAAAGGGTCTGAGTGTGGTGGCTCATGCTTATAATCCCAGCACTTTGAGAGGCCAAGGCCGGTAGATCACTTGGGGTCAGGAGCTCGAGACCAGCTTGGCCAACGTAGTAAAACGTGGTCTCTACTAAAAATACAAAAACTAACCGGGCATGATGGTGGGTGCCTGTAATCCCAGCTACTAGGGAGGCTGAGGCAGGAGAATCACTTGAACCTAGGAGGCAGAGGTTGCAGTAAGCCGAGATCGCACCACTGCACTCCAGCCTGGGTGACACAGCGAGACTCAGTCTCAAAAAAAAAAAAAAAAAAAAAGGGAAAAGGAAGAGTGAGAAAGGGAAGGAGGAAAAGCAAATACAATACATTACCAAGGTCTAGCCATGGACAGTGGGGATTCAATTTCACCTAGAGCTCTGAGAAGCATATGGTGTTCCTCCCAGGACTGTCGCCTGAAGGACAGGAGGCGAGAGCATGTGTCCATCAGTTCCCTTCCTTCCTTACTTGAGGATTGCTCCAAGAGATGTTAAGTCTCTGACATTTCTGGTCTTCCTTGTGCGTAGGCAGATGCTTTTGGCAGGCATTGGGACAGGCCCTGAGGCTGAAAATGGAAAGATATCACAGGCAGGTACCTGAGGGGAGGCCTAAGACTGTACAGAACTGTCCATTACCCTTGCTCTGCGATTAAAAGTGAGATGAGGGAATGTGACATGCAGCACAGATACCTTACCTTAAGCTTTCATATTGTAAACATATATGATTCATAAAAGCCCTCAGAACAAGTAGAGCTCATGATTGGCCTCCTTGTGAACAACTAATTATACTGAAAGTTGGAATTTGGGAGCAATTTCTAATCTCTTTGGAATTAAAAAAAAAATCAGCTTTAATAAGAATCCACACCAGTAACAGGTTACTTACACCAGCAAGGCCATGGAAATAAATCTCCTTTTTCTGCTCCCCCAAAGTTAGTATAAAAAGCAAGACGCAGGCAGAAACCAAATACAGCTTGGCCGGGCGCGGTGGCTCACGCTTGTAATCCCAGCACTTTGGGAGGCCGAGGCGGGCGGATCACGAGGTCAGGAGATCGAGACCATGGTGAAACCCCGTCTCTACCAAAAATACAAAAAATTAGCCGGGCGTGGTGGCGGGCGCCTGTAGTCCCAGCTACTTGGAGAGGCTGAGGCAGGAGAATGGCGTGAACCCGGGAGGCGGAGCTTGCAGTGAGCCAAGATCGCGCCACTGCACTCCAGCCTGGGTGACAGAGCGAGACTCCGTCTCAAAAAAAAAAAAAAAAAAAGAAACCAAATACAGCTTGCCAAAGAGACCCTGGGAGAGAACCCGAGAGTAAACTACACCAAACAACAGGGGCTCCAGGACCCAAGGACCCCACAGGGGCTCAGCTTGGTGTCCTGAGCCCTTGTTGATTCATGCGTCTGGGGCATCGTTTTTATTCGAGGAGGAATATTTTATTACATCACACAGTGAGAATAATGTTTACTACAAAAGATGTTAGATTTATTTATATAATTAAAGGAAATCAACCAGACAGTGTTGGTGATTTAGAGTGTCATTATGTGTAAAGGGAGATGGTCAGCGCTTCAATTTATTCTTAGACAGTATTTCTCAAACCCTTTTGACCATGATTGACCCAGAAGAAGACATACATTTTGCACAATGACTCAGTAGACACATACATACATATATAACTGATACAAAAGTTCCACAAGATAATCCTTCCTACATGCTGTGCTTTGTACTCTGATATTTTCTATTCTATTTATTCTATTTGTTCTATTCTTTTTTAAAAAATGCTAGTCTAGACTCACTAGATTGTTTCTATGACCTACTAGTAGGTCACAAACTGCAGTTGGAAAAACACTTCCCTAGGGCACCATAGCTTTGCACTCACACTTCCACAACTGATTTGTTTCCTTTCATGTCATAAATCAATGTACGTATAATTTATTGCCTACTATCACCATGGAATTATTTTCTTATCCAGCCTTTTTTCCCTACCAAATCTTTTTCCTTCAACTAAGTGTGTAATAGTAGAGGACCTGCTGTTTTGGACACTTTGGAAACATTCCTAAATCCTCTGGTGTACTTCACTCTAAAAAGGACAAGTGATAAAACTTAACAAAAGAGCATCCTGGAGTAGGATGGTTCAAGGTGCAGGAAACAGACATCCCATCACCAGCTATCCTAAATAATACAGAAATACACTATCCCACAATGAGAGAGTTCATAGACAGGCTTGGTTGCTTCAGTGGCTCAGTGATGTCACCTAGGACCCTGGTTCCTTCCATCTCTCGGCTCTGCCAACCTCCCTGTTGGTTCATTCTTAGGCTGGTAACAAGATAATTGCAGATGCTCCGGGTATCACATTCAGGCACAACTACATCTAAAGGGAGAAGAAAAAGAGTGACTCTCTTCTACCAGTGGTTCTTTTATGGAGAAGCTCCCAGCAGATGCCTTGTCATATCCCGTTGGCTATAATCATGACACATGCCTATTCCTAAATCAATAACTGGTAAGGAAGATACTACCCTTCAACAAATGAGTTTATGGAGAAGAAAGAGATACCTGCACAATTAAGTCAAAAATCTTTGAAGTTATCATTGACTCTCCCATTTTTTTTCATATTCCACATCTAATTTGTCATCACATCCTGATGATTCTACTTCTAAATATATCCAGAATCAGACCACTACCCACTGTGTCCATTGCTACCACCCTGGCCCTAGTCACCATAATCTTCCACTTGGATATTATTGCTATAGTCTCCAAATTGGCTTCCTTCCATTCTCCACACTGCTCCTCCGAGTACTCTCTTCTCAACACAGAGTAACCTTGCTACTCAAACAACATTATCAGGAGCCTGTCTCTCCTCACCTCTCCACAGTGCTTGTCTCCACATTGCCCGTATTCAAACATACTGTCACTAAATGGGACAGCAATGAACATCAAGACTCCAACTAACATCTTATTATCTTAGCAACCTGCTAGAAAGAGATCCTATCCCAAAAGTCTAGCCACATTTCCAACCACATGTTGTAAAACATGGCCCCCCACAAATTATTGAGCTGAGTGTCAGTTTTCTTTCCTGTAAGTTGTGGATAATAATAATAATACATATTTCACAGATCACTGTAAGGAAATTTTGCTTGATGTATCTAAAGGCAACTTGCATAGGATTTGGCCAAAAGTAGCCACTTAATAAATATTTATTCATTGTTAATTTTCAGATATGGGTGAGTTGGTTGTAGTTACTGCTTTAGAGAGCTATTAGAAATCAACATCATTTATCAATGCTTAAGATTAGCACTTTTTGTATATTATCTTGCGCTTTGATTGTTTTATGAGAATAATTTCTTCAGTTATATTGCCAAGTTTCCCCTGTGAAATAAGGTAGATAAGAGATGGTTTTAAAATTTGGAAAACCTAGATTCAGAGCCTGGTTCTGCCACTAAAACATGTGGGATCTTATGCAACTGAATTACCTTCTATGAGACTCAACTTACTTATTTGTAAAATGAGGATAGTGATACTTACCTTACTGGGGTTACTGGAAGGATTAAATGAGATGATATTTATTATTTACCTGGCACCATGTCAGGTTTAATAGACAGTGACTATTGTTATTATGAGCCTAGCATGGTGTCCCCCACACAGTGACTACTTAGTAAATGCACACTTGGGATTAGATTAGACACACATTCCAGACCATCAGTTTTCGTGGTTCACACCTGAACTCTTGGGGCAGTTCTGCTTCCAAAGGTATTTCTCCAAACTCATTCTTAAGAATTTCCTTGGACACAGAGTTCTGCACAGTCAGGGCTACAAGACACTTCTTTGGTTTAATAACTACCCAAAAACAGATTTATTTTATCATAGTTTTTCTTAAGCTAAATTTTATTTCACATCAATAACTATTCTTGTGTGTCATTTCCATCCTATACTAATCTTTTTTCTCAAGACTATTTCAAAGGGGTTATGGGGCAAGGAGGAGTCAGGAGAGAATGCGCCTGTGCCCTGACTTCTCCTAAACTTTTGGTTTAGGAGAGATGTGTGTGTGGATCCAGTGTGGAAGGGGAAAACCAGGTAGAGAAACAGCACTGATATTTTGGCACCAGTTGGTGATATTACCATCTTCATTCAGTAGGTTTCTCTTTTTGTCCATGATATGGTTTGGCTCTGTGTCCCCACCCAACTCCCAAATCTCATGTTTAATTGTCATTCCTGTTGTTGGGGGAGGGACCTGGTGCGAGGTGATTGGATCATAGGAGTAGATTTCTCTCTTGTTCTCATGATAGTAGATAGTGAGTGAGTTCTCATGAGATCTGATAATTTAAAAGTGTGTGGCACTTCCCCCTTCACTCTCTTCCTCCTGCTCCACCTAAGACATGCTTGCTTCCCCTCACCTTCCACCATGATTGTAAGTTTCATGAGGCCTCCAAGCTATGCTTCCTGTAAAGCCTGCAGAACTGTGAGTCAATTAAACCTCTTTTCTCCATAAATTACCCAGTCTCCGGTAGTTCTTTATAGCAGTGTGAGAACAGACTAATATAGCCCATTTTTGGTTTATTACAAAAAAAAAAGTTTGTTGAGCTCATTTAATATACTGGGCTGCCTGGTTGATGTAGAGAAATGCAGAGGCTGCAAGGCACAGCCTAGGCCCTGAAGAAACATGAGAGCTGTGAGAGAGAGGGTTGCAGAGTGGATGGTGGGTGGAAGGGATTCTAGTGGAAGAAAACTTGAAGGAAGAGTGCTGGGGACTACAGCAGAAAGGAGAGTATAAGAAAGCAGCAGAAAGGCGGAGTATAAGAGAGAAGCCTGGAGAGTAAAGTGGGACCATATCATGGGTCCAGGAGTTAGAATTTTCATGTCACAAATCCTATCACAAGGAGCATCAGAAAGCAACTATTACCTCACCATGCCACCCTGGCTGTCTCCATGGTGATGCTGGGCAAAGAGGCCAAGCAGAGGCTGCAGTAGCTTTTCAAGGGCAGTCAATTTTCCATCTGCTGGGGCTTTATTCATCTCATGACTTACCTGGAACTAAAGAAGGGTATAGAGCCTGGGATGTCTGAACCAATCTTTTTGAGCCTGCTTTGGAGATAAAGGACTATTTGATCATCTGGATTTGAAAGCCATCAATGGACAGGAACAACATGGAGGTGTGCACTCTGATGGGGATAGGAAATGGGGAATCATTCAAATGTTCCCTAATTGGCCAGGCACAGTGGCTCACACCTGTAATCCCAGCACTTTGGGAGGTCAAGGCAGGTGGGTCACTTGAGCTCAGGATTAGAGATCAGCCTGGGCAGCAAGGCAAAACCCCAACTCTACAAAATATACAAAAGTTAGCTATGCCTATAGTTCCAGTTACTCAAGAGGCTGAGGTGGGAGGATTGCTTGAGCCTGGGAGGTTGAGGCTGCAGTGAGCTATGATGGCACCACTGCACTCAGGCACCTAGCCTGAGTGACAGAGCAAGACCCTATCTCAAATAAATAAATAAATAAATATGTTTCCTGGTTGAATGGCACAGGACTCTTCATAGAGGCATATGTGGCAGAGTGGAAGCTCTACTGACTTTATGTATCAAAATGAATGTTTTTAACAACGAAAAAAAAATATCTACCTAGACTCTTCACCTTTGGCTAATAAGGAATTATCCCTATTTGGCTAAAGAAGGAATAAGGTTTGGAGAGGTTAAGCGATTTTCTCAAGGTCACACAGTTTCCACAGACCCTTTTTGGCATGAAGCAGATCCCAGAGCCACCACTTTAACACGTCTGTGTTCTAAAAGGGGAGTCAATGTGAGCTACAAAAGATTTTCATAACCTAGTTAACCAATGAACTTCATAAATAATGACAACTACAAATATTTTAGTATTTATTTTAATCTATTTTCACTCACCTCAGGAAATAATAATTTAAATAGAGGATCTGCTTAGGTTTTATTTATTCATGAAGCAACCACTACGTAGAAAGCACAAGGCTAGGGCTCTTCAGTGAAGAATAAACAGTGCAAGCTTTCTCTTCTGCCACTCATTTTCATCCTAAAATGAGTTCTGTGCTCCATCAAGGTAATAAAGCCAATCCATTTTGACACTGAGTTATCCATTATCCAATGCAAAGCAAGTTTTAATATAAGAAAAAACAATACATATCAGATGGCTCAGTGGCAAAAACATAAATGTAGGAATCTGACTGTTAAGGATCCAAGCTCCATCATGTCCTAGCCACTTGGCTTTCAGCCAATTATTTAACCTCTCTACTTCCTTTTTTATAAACAGGTCATGATAATGGAAGGCTTCATAGCACTTTTTTTTTTTTTTGGAGATGGTGTCTTGCTCTGTCCCCCAGGCTGAGTGCAGTGGTGCGATCTTGGCTCACTGCAACCTCTGCCTCCTGGGTTCAAGTGATTCCCCTACCTCAGCCTCCTGAGTAGCTGGGACAACAAGCATGTGCCACCACACTCAGCTAATTTTTGTAGCTTTAGTAGAGACTAGGTTTCATCATGTTGGCCAGGCTGGTCTCGAACTCCTGACCTCAAGTAGTCCACCTGCCTCGGCCTCCCAAAGTGTTGGGATTATAGGCATGAGCCACCATGCCCAGCTGCATTTTGACAATATTGTATAAAACAACATACATAAAACACTTAGCAATGTTCAGTCACCTAGCAAGCACTTAATCAATATGTGTTCCCGTCTCCTCTCACTGTAAAACATAAGCTTCAAGTAATCTCTCTTTATTGTGATAGCACTTCTCTATAATCTTCCCCTTTGCAATCAATTACTAAAATGACCATATTAACTTTCTGAAGTTTTAGGTTATACTTTTTATCTTTTTTCACAGAATAATGATTAACTTAATCTAAGCTACTTGCCTTTTATTTTACTAGTAGCTGCATGGCACATAGGGTGTAACTTAAAGCAATATAGAGTCTAATATTAAATGCTCATTTCATGTAGTATTCTTTTAAATGAATCAAATCCCCCAATTTGTTCGATTATTTTAAAACCAGCTAAGCAAACACATAGTCTTGTCACTCTATAGATTCCTGCTTAGATCACCTATCCTTGAACATATTAGAATTCAGATTTTTTAAGTTTATGTTTCTAACTGTTTCTAATATTCCTTCAAAGGAATATTAAGTTCCTTCACATAAGGGACATACTACATAAATAAGTTACGCCCACTTGCAGAATGCTGCTCATACAAGAACCACAAGAAACCTACCAGAAAAGATAACAAAATTTCTCTAACCCTTGGAACAAGCAATATTTGTGGCATAGAAAAGGGGGGGGGCAAAGAAGGAAACAGAATTTAATGAATCCATTCAAATCTCAGCCAAAGGAATTAGAAAACTGTAACCTTGATGGTACAAGCAAGATTTGCCTTTATTTCTCAAATAACAGTAAAAGAAACCATGAACAGTGGGAGGGTTTCTTCTATTTTCCCAAATAGAGTTCTCTTTCCTTTGGAAATAGAAGGGATATAGGAAGGCCATTACATGGCTTTACAAATAACAAACTGAATTACTTTACAGCCAGTTTTACTACCACGAAAATGAGAGTTTTTTTTTCCAAATGTGGCTAATGATGGGCATGTTGGGCTAGGACAATTTAATTTCTAATTCCAGAACTAACACACATATGCTTGGTTTCCCTCATCCTGGCTTTTCTGTTGCTGCCATAAATTATGTTAATAGTACATTTTCTTCTTTGAGAGGAATAACAGAGTGACTGTTTATAGTTTGTTTTTTAATTATTTTGTTAGTTTTGATATATTTGACCAGAGAGAAATCTGCCAAACATAATAATATGTAAGCAAGTCAACATGCATCCTGAAGCTGGAAGTTCCTTCAGGGTGAGGAACATTCTTGAAATTTTTTTCACATCCTTTAGGGCCGTAGCTAGTGGATATGGGTGAGGTGTCCACAGACCATGGCATTCAAAAGAGATTAAGGGCTGGGAAGATGGCAAAGTAGGAAAGACCAGAAATCTATCTCCCTATCTACGCAACAATTACACTGGGGGAATTTGTCTAGTAACTATTTTAGGTCTCTAGAGTATATTGAAGGCTTACGTATTACAGGGGAAGACATGTGTGGTAAATTGTAGTTAATTTTGGTAAATTTAAGTTCTTAGCACAATAGCAGCTACCCATCCTCTATCCCTAGCCCCATGGCAGGCAGCTGTGCATGTGTTCTTGAAGTAGTTTGCACATACTTTACAGGAGCCAGGATGGGCAGAAAGAGCACTGTTCTCCAAATATCAGGCATCTGTGTAATGATTGCTGATTGCTACTTCTGATTACAGAGGGTCCCACAAAAGGTAAGTGGCCATTGTTATTGTACCTCCCACCATTGTTGCAAGCCCCTCCAGCTCAAGCTGAAGTGACTCCAGAGGATTTAAAGGGCTGCCATCATTTTACCCACCCCTTTTATTTTTCTATTTTTCTCCTTTTGGGAGATAGACATTAAAGACTAGGACATTCAAAAGCAACTGTATACATGAGATAAATTAGAGAGTGATTGCACTTGTCCAGGGAAAGTTTCAGACTTAGAAAAGATTTGAGAAGATCCTAAGTTTATACCTCAGGTTGATCCTTGGCACAGGGACAACAGTCTACAACAATAAAAGCAAACAAAAACAATCAACAAAAACAATAACACAAGAGAGTGAACCCTGGAAAAAAGGAAGAACCATATTTCCAGAGCTACTATATTAATAGATTTGAATGCCCACTTTTCAACAAAAAACTACAAGGCATACAGAGAAACAAGAAAGTTTTGGCTCATTCAAAAGAAATAAACTAACAAAAGTTATCCTTGATAAAGACTTAGACAAAACTTTAAAACATTGCCTTAAAGATGCTAAAAGTACTAAAAGAAGATTTAGAGAAAGTAAAAAAAAAAAGTATGAACAAAATAAAAGTATCAATAAAGAGAAGAAATCTAAAAGGAAACCAAAAAGAAATTCTGGAGCTGAAAAGTACAATAAGTGAAGTGAAAAATTTACTAGTATGATTTGAAGGCAGATTTGAGTAGGCAGAGGAAAGAATCAGAAAACTTGAAGATAGAACAATTAAAATTATGAAGTCTGAGGGATAGAAAGAAACAAGATTTTGAAAAAAGTGAATAGAGCCTATAGGGCCTGTGGTATACTATCAAGCAGACAACCATATGCATTTTAGAAGTCCCAGAAGGAGAAGGAAGAGAGAAAGGGGCAAAGAGAATATTTGATAAAATAATGGCTGAAAATTTCCAAATTTGATTAAAGACATAAATATAAATATCCAAGGAGATAAACTCTAAGTAAGATAAACTCAAAGAGACCCACACTGAGACACACTATAATCCAACTTTTGAAAGACAAACACAGAAAATCTTGAAGGCAGCAAGAAAGAAGTGATTCGTCACATACAGGAGATCCTCAATAAAATTATCTGCAGACTTCAGAGACTTTGGATGCTAGAAGGCAGTGGGCTGATATATCAAAACTACTAAAAGAAAAGAAAACGTATTAACCAAGAATTCTATTTTGAGCAAAACTAAGCTGAAGAAGTTTATTACCACTGGACCACACCTAAAAGAAATGTTCAAGAGACTCCTGCAGGGTGAAATGAAAGAACACTAAACAATAACTTGAAGCCATATGAAGAATGGAAGATCTCAATAAAGGTGAATAAATGAGTGATTTTAAAAGCTACTATTATTGTGACAAGGATTTATAACTCCACTTTTTGTTTTCTATACAATTTAAGAGTCTAATGTATATATATTTAAAAGTATTAGCCCTGGCCAGGGACGGTGGCTCATGACTGTAAACCTAGCACTTTGGAAGGCCGAGGCAGGTGGATCATCTGAGGTCCGAAGTTTAAGACCAGCCTGACCAACATGGAGAAACCCCATCTCTACTAAAAATACAAAATTAGCTGGGTGTGGTGGCACATGCCTGTAATCCCAGCTACTTGGGAGGCTGAGGCAGGAGAATCACTTGAACCCAGGAGGCGGAGTTTGCAGTGAGCTGTGATCGTGCCATTGCACTCCAGCCTGGGCAACAAGAGCAAAACTCCATCTAGAAAAAAAAAAAAAAGTATTGGTCTAAAAGCTAGTATTATTGTAACTTTGGTTGCAACTCCACATTTTGTTTTCTACATAATTTAAGAGACTAATGCACTTAAAAGAATTATTTATTTGGAAGGCATACAATATATAAACATATAATTTTGTGACATCAGTAAGAAACAGGTGCGGACAAAGCTATAAAAGAGCAGAGTTTTGTATATTATTGAAGTTAAGCTGGTATAAATTCAAATCAGAATCCTAGAACTTTAGGCTATTAAATGTGATCCCTATGGTAACCATAAAACATAGGTATAGAATAGAATATGTGCAAAAGTAAATAAGAAATAAATGTCTACATTTTACTATTAAAAAATCAAACACAAAAGATGACAGTACTGCAGGAAATGAAGGACAGAAAAGCTATAAGGCATATAAAAAACAAATATCAAAATGATGTAAGTCCTTCTTTATCAGTAATTACTTAAATATAGATGGATTAAATGATCCAGTCGAAGGACAAAGATTGGCAGAATGGATAAAAATGCGTGATTCGAATATGCGCTGCTTATAAGAGATTCACTTTAAATCCAAAGATAGAAATAGGTTAAACATAAAAGGACGGAAAAAGATATTCCATGCAAATAGTAACCAGAAGGTGGCTTTACTAATATCAGAAAAAATAGACTTTATATCAAAGAAGGTTATAAGAACAAAGAAGGACATTATACATTAATAAATGGCTTGATACAGCAGGAAGATAATTATAGACATTTACATACTTAATAACAGACCATCAAATATAGGAAGCAAAAACTGACAGAATTGAAGGGAGAAATAGACACAATAACTCAATGATATAGGTGCAATTATTCACATTTAAGAAATAGGAAAACTATGGCTTAGAAAGAAAGACAAAGTCATTTGCCTAAAGTTGTGCAGCTAGTAAGTGATGAAGCCAGGGTTTGGATTCAAGAATTTTGATTCTTGAATATGGACTGACTTACTTAATTACTATACTGTATCTCTTCCTTGAAAGAAAAAAAAAGTACAATTTTTGCTTTATTCCCCTAAAGTTTCAGTATTTTGTGCTCAAAGTCTTGTGATATCGATGTTTTTAAGAACCATCTTGTGAACTTCCATGAGCCTGAAAAGTTGTCTCAAAGTCCTTTAATTATGAAAAATCCGTGTTTGAGGATGCAATTCTGTGACTCTCTTCAACAACGTTCTTTGACTAAGCTATCTTGTTTTATTTAACTAAACATCTATAATGTAATACTCTGCTTCAGCTTCTCCTAAATGTCCCGTCAACTGTGATAATCATTAAGGCAGAAGCAGGAAGAAAACTCATGATCTTAAGATTATTTTCTTTGTAACATGTGATGAATCAGACTTGCAAAGTTCAAAGCATAAAAACTCCTAATGAATGCTAATTCTGTGGAAGATGTGCATATCACTGTCTTTCAAAAACAAAACTTTTTTTAGGTGTTCTGTTTGTGGCAGATTTTCCAAGTTTAGACTTGTATTCTCATTCTTTATCACTACGTGGATAGAACCCAATTATTAGGTCATAAATGCAGTGAGAATCTTATATCTATCAATGACATGAAACAAGTCATTTAATTCTTTGGATCTGGGATGGTTAATTTCAGGTGTCATTTGACTGGATTCAGGGACATGCAGATAACTGTTGGTGAAGCATTGTTTCTAGATATGTCTGTGAGGGTGTTCCAGAAGAGACTGGCATTTGAATAACTGGACTAGGAAGATCCCCCCTCACCCAGTGCAGGCCCATACCATCCAGTTGACTGAGGGCCTGACAGAACAAAAAGGCAGAAGAAAGGCAAATTTGCTCACTCTCTCTTCTGGAACTGGGACACCCATCTTCTCCTGCCCTTGGACATCAGAACTCCCGGGCCTTTGGACTCCAGGACTTGCACCAGATACTCCCCAATTTTCAAGCTGTCAGCTTAGGACTGAGAGTTACGCCATTGGCTCCCCTGGTCCTCAGGCCCTTGGATCTGGACTGAGCCATGCTACAATCTTCCCTTGTTCTTCAGCTTGCAGACAGGATATTGTGGGACTTCTCAGCCTCCATAATCAAGTGAGCCAGTTCTCAAAATAAATCCCTTCTGATGTATCTATATCTCTGTCTGTCTATCTGTTTATCTATCTATCTGTCTGTCTATCTATATTCTATTGGTTCTATTTCTTTAGAGAATTATGACTAATACAGGTTCTGAGTCCTTTCACTTTTAAAATGAAGTTTGGTATAATGCCACCTTCAAACCTATTCTCTACCCTTTCCCTTCTACTCAATGTTCTGGGGTCCTATGGACTGCATCAACAGGTTTTCTTGCCCTCTGACTTCCAGTTGGGTTCAGTCAATGGGAGGCATCAGCAGCAGAAGACCAGAAGAAGGCACACTTATTTGACTAGATACCTCCTTGTTAGCCGTAAATGCACAGCAACATTTCTCTACCAAAGATCACTGCATCTTGTACAACCACAGCTCTTCAAGTTCCAATGACTGCTTCCTCCCCTTCCCCTCAAACAGTAGTAGTGGCTTCCTGCCTATCTTAACCTTATCTTCACCCTGAGTGACACAGAAGATATGAGTTTAAGTAAACTCTAAAGTTTATCCTTTTGATATGTCCTAGAAAGGTATTCTCTGCTGGGAGATCACATTATTATAATGCTTAGCCAATAAATGATACTCTGAGAGGAGCCAGCATGTATAAATGAGAGGACACTGGACTGCGAGGCAGGAGATGAACAGGGCTACTAAGTAGTTAGATAACTTTCTTCCTGATATGGTTTGGCTGTGTCCACACCCAAATCTCATCTTGAATTATAGTTCCCATAATTCCCAGGTGTCATGAGAAGGACCTGGTACATAATTGAATGATGAGTGTATTAGTCCATTTTCACACAGCTGATAAAGACATACCTGAGACTGTGCAATTTACAAAAGAAAGAGGTTTAATTGGACTTACAGTTCCACATGGCTGGAGAAGCCTCACAATCATGGTGGAAGGCAAGGAGGAGCAAATCGCACCTTACATGGATGGGCAGCAGGCAAACACAGAATGAGGAAGATGCAAAAGCAGAAACCCCTTATAAAGCCATCAGCTCTCATGTGACTTATTCACTACCACAAGAACAGTGTGGGTGAAACTTCTGCCATGATTAAATTATCTCCAACTGGGTCCCTCACACAACACATCGAAATTGTGGGAGTACAATTCAAGATGAGATTTGGGTGGGGACACAGAGCCAAACCATATCATTCCACCCCTTACCCCTCTCAAATCTCATGTTCTTACATTTCAAAACCAATCATGCCCTCCCAATAGTCCGCCAAAGTCTTAACTTATTTCAGCATTAACTCAAAAGGCCACAGTCCAACATCTTATCGGAGACAAGGCAAGTCTCTTCTGCCTATGAGTCTGTAAAATTGAAAGTAAGGTAGTTATTTCCTAGATACAATGGAGATACAGGCATTGGGCAAATACAACAGTTCCAAATGGGAGATATTGGCCAAAACAAAGGGGTTACAGGGCCCATCCAAGTCCAAAATTCAATAAGACAATCAAATTTTAAAGCTCCAAAATGATCTCCTTTGACTCCAGGTCTTACATCCAGGTCACGTTGATGCAAGAGGTGGGTTCCCATGGTCTTGGGCAGCTCCGTCCTTGTGGCTTTGCAGGGTACAGCCTCCCTACCCAAGCTGCTTTCATGGGCTAGAATTGAGTGTCTGCAGCTTTCCCAGGGACACGGTGCAGCTGTAGGTGGATCTACCATTCTGGGGTCTGGAGGACGGTGGTCCTCTTCTCACAGCTCCACTAGGTGGTGCCCCTGTAGGGACTCTGTGTGGGAGCTCCAACCCCACATTTCCCTTCTGCACTGCCCTAGCAGAGGTTCTCCATGAGAGCCCCATCCCTGCGGTAAACTTCTGCCTGGACATTCAGGCATTTCCATACATCCTCTGAAATCTAGGTGGAGGTTCCCAAACCTTAATCCTTGACTTTTGTGCACCCACAGTCTCAACACCATGTGGAAGCTGACAATGCTTGTGGCTTGCACCCTCTGAAGCCATGGTCCAAGCTCTACGTTGGCCCCTTTCAGCCATGACTAGAGTGGCTAGGACACAGGGAACCAAGTGTCTAGACTGCATACAGCCCAGGAATCCTGGGCCCTGCCCACAAAACCATTTTTTCCTTCTATACCTCTGGGTCTGTGATGGGAGAGACTGCCACAAAAGTCTCTGACATGCCCTGGAGACATTTTCCCCATTGTCTCGGTGATTAACATTTGGCTCCTCATTACTTATGCAAATATCTGCAGGCAGCTTGGATTTTTCCTCAGAAAATGGGATTTTCTTTTCTGTCACATTGTCAGGCTGCAAATTTTCCAAACTTTTATCTCTGCTTCCCTTTTAAAACTGAATGCCTTTAACAGTACCCAAGTCACCTCTTGAATGCTTTGCTACTTAGAAATGTCTTCTGCCAAATACCCTAAATCATCTCTCTCAAGTTTAAAGTTTCACAAATCTCTAGGGCAGGGGCAAAATGCTGCCAGTCTTTTTGCTAAAATGTAAGTAACAAGAGTTACCTTTACTCCAGTTCCCAACAAGTTCCTCATCTCTATTTGAGACCACCTCAGCCTGGATTTCATTGTCCATATCATCAGTATTTTTTGTCAAAGACATTAAATAAGTGTCTGGGAAGTTCCAAACTTTCCCACATTTTCCTGTCTTCTTCCAAGCCCTCCAAACTGTTCTGACCTCTGCCTGTTACCCAGTTCCAAAATTGCTTCCACATTTTTGGGTATCTTTTCAGCAATGCCCCACTCTACTGGTACCAATTTACTGTATTAGTTGATTTTCATGCTGTCGATAAAGACATACCTGAGACTGGGCAATTTACAAAAGAAAGGATTAATTAGACTTACAGTTCCACATGGCTGGGAAAGCCTCACAATCATGGCAGAAGGCAGGAGCAAGTCTCATTTTACATGGTTGGCAGCAGGCAAACACAGAGTGAGGAAGACGCAAAAGAGGAAACCCCTGAAGAAACCATCAGATCTCATGAGACTTATTCACTACCTGAGAACAGTGTGGGGGAAACTTCCCCAGGATTAAGTTATCTCCCACCAGGTCCCTCCCACAACACATGGGAGTTATGCAAGTAAAATTCAAGATGAGATTTGGGTGGGGACACAGAGCCAAACCATATCAATGGAGGTGATTTCCCCCATGCTATTCTTGTGATAGTAAGTTCTCATGAGATATGAGATAGGTTTTATAAGAGGATTCCCCCTTCACTATGCACTCATTCTTCTCTATCCTGCTGCCATGTGAGAAAGGGTGTGTTTGCTTCCCCTTCTTCCATGATTGTAAGTTTCCTGAGGCCTCCCCAACCATGCTGAACTATGAGACAATTAAACCTCTTTCCTTTGTAAATTATCCAGTCTCAGGGAGTTCTTTATAGCAGTGTGAGAATGGACTAATACACTTCTTTCAAAAATGTGGTAAAATACACATAACATAAAATTTACCATTTTAACCATTTTCAATTTTATAGTTCAGTGGTATTAAGTATTTCATACCATCACCACCATCTATATAACTTTTTTCATTTTATAAAACTAAAACTCTGTACCAGTTAACAATAACTCCTCATTCTCCCTCCCCTCAGCTCCTGGGAACCACTGTTCTACTTTCTGTCTTTATAAATTTTCCTACTGTAGGTACCTCATGTAAGTGGAATGACATATTATTGCTTTTATGCAACTGGCTTATTTCACTTAGCATAATGTCCTCTAGGTTCATCCTTGAGGATGTGTCAGAATTTCCTTATTTTTAAGGCAAAATAATATTGCATTGTAGGTATATATTGCATTTTGCTTACCCAATCATCTGTTCATGGATACTGGGTTGCTTCCACTTTTTGTCTATTTTGAATAATGCCACTATAAACATGGGGATACAAATAGATTTTCAAGACCCTAGTTTCAATTCTTTTAGATATATACCAAGAAGTGGAATTTCTAGATCATATGGTAATTCTATTTTTAATTTTTTGAGGAACCACCATATTGTTTTCCACAGCAGCTGTACCATTTTACTTTCCCACCAGCAGGGTTCCAATGTCTCTACATCCTCCCCAACGCTTGTTATTTTCTGTTTTTTTAAATGGTAGCCATCCTATAGGTAAACAACTTTCAACAAAGTTGTTTCATTTAACACCTATTCCTCCATTCATGGAATGAGGCTCTGGGAATACAAGAAACAGACCCTGCTTTAGTGGAACAGACAAAAACAACAAAAGAGAAATAAAATATTTACAAATCATGATAAATGCTATGAAGGAAATAAGGAGATGAGGCTGATGATAATGGGAACTACTTTGAAAACCTTTATGAATCCACATTTAGATAAATGAAAGGAAAAGATTGTAGAAATGGGCAGTCCCGTGGGGCAAAGAACATGCAAGGCCTTGGGGCTAGAAAGAGCTGGGGTGTTCCAACTGCAGGGAGAACAACAGTGGGACTGGAAAGAGTGTAGCAGGAGGGTATAAGGATGGAGAGAAAGGCAGGGGCCTTGGTGTTCGGGGCCTTATGAGCCATTTTTCACATCTGGGGTTTATTCAATGTTCTGCAGGAAGTCAGTGAAGAGTTTTATTTGGGAGAATGGCATGTTCTGAACTCTGGACTAAACACAGACCTTTTAAGCCTCGGTTTAATAAGTGTCTTCTTAAGAGCTCCTTTGCAGCTTCAAGTCTGCAGATCAGAAGTTCAACAAGGCTTCAGGGGTTCCTAGAAGCCTTGTTGCACAGTGGTTAAGAACTCATGCTCTGAGGTCAAGCATACTTGGATTCAAATCCCAGCTCTACTGCCTACTAGCTATGTGACTTTGAGCAAGTCACCCAAGCCCTCAGATTTTCAGTTTCTTCCACAGGAAAATGAGATAATGGTGCTTTCCTTACCAAACTGGTTAAGCATAAAATGAGAAAATGTATACGAATTCGTTAATACGGTGCCTAGTGCACACTGAAGTCTAAAAACCCTCAGCCATTATGATTACCAGAGCAGCAAGGGATGCTGAAGGCATTGGCATTGCGGCATAGACAACATAGTTTAAAGGAAAATGTATGGATTTTGGAGTTAAGAAACTCATATTCATTCATTCATTCAGCAAGATTTTACTAAGGGCCTATTATGTCCCTACTTCTGAAAACATGAGAACACTGTCCTGGCTTTCAAGAAGCAACAACACAAACACATCTAATTATAACACAGTGTGCTAAGTGCAATGGGAGATGTATGGATAGGGTATCATAAGTGCAAAGAGAAGGGGCACCCAACCAAGACTGGGGATAGGGAGTTAGGGAAGGTCCCTAAAGCAAGTGACAACTGAGCCAAGTTTTATAGGATAAATTATGTGTGAAGTGAAGGGCATCTACACAGAGAGGACCACATGAGCTCCGGCATGGAGGCAAGCAGCAGCAGAGTGTGAGGGGAACAAGAGGCAGATAGAGGAGGAGGCTAATATGTTAAGTGTTGTGAGCCAGCTAAGTGGCTGAGGAGGGCTAGACAGGTCTCAGAGAGGCCTTTTTTAATAGGCTGAGGAACTTGGAGTTTACCCTGTAGGCAATGGTTAACTATTAGAACATTTCTAGCAGCAGAACACCGTGTCCAGATTTGAGTTTTATGTAGTTCGTTCTGTTACATACACGGGAAATCGGTGTAACTGGGGAAAAAGTGAAAGAACAGGTAGGAGGCAACTGCAGTAAATGAATCAAGAAAGAGACAGTGTGAATCTGAATTAGGACATGGACATAAGGATGGAGGAGATGAGGCAGATTTTTAAGTATTTTTAGAAGAGTAAATTGGCAGGACATGATGAGTTATCAGATGTAGAAGTGCTAAGAAACAGAGAGGAGTCAGGGATGACTAGAAGCTTTTGACTTGGGGGCCTGGCTGGATGGCACACACACAAACTAGAAGGAGAGCTTGAAGTGGATGCTGTGCTGCTCTGCTTCAAGACAGAAGCCATCATTTCCCCTGCCTCCAGGAAGGATGGTTGCTGATGGCTCACAGCTGAGCCCTCTGTAGCCCAGGGGAGCTGCTTTGCTCAAGGTTATACTCCCTTGACAGAGGCAGCCCACATTCAATGGCTGATTGATGTAGGGACACAAAAGCCAGGCTGCTTTCCTTAATTCAGGAAAACTCTGATGGGCCATTCCAGCCCCAGAGCTCCAAGGGAGGAGCTGATAAATAGTGTCCCATTGATAAATGTCTTGTACACAGATATGTGCTTCAGAGTGTTTCTTAGAGGACCTAGACCTTAGATGGGAAGACATTCAAGTTTTGGGTGAATTGAGATGGATATATCCATAAGACTTTCAGGTTGAGGTATCCAGCTGGCTTTTAGATACCTAAACCTAAAGCTCCAGGGAGAACCATGATCTGGAAATACAAGATTTGGGAGTTATCAGCACACCAGTAGTATTTGTCTATAATCCTTTACCTGTAGTTTCCAAATTCAAAAGAAAATCTAAAAAGCAAAAGTTTTTTAAAAACTTATTTGGTGGCAAAGCCTGATCAGATTTGAGCCCCTTTGACTCCAAAATATGACCTGAACATATGAGAGGACTATTTGCAGCCCCTTTGAAAAGTCCTACTTAGTGTGACTATTTCTCTGTTTTGCTACAGAAATATCCATTTGTTTAACTATGGGTGTTGTCCCAAACTCTACTGGGACCAGTAGGTAATTTTTACTATATGTTATATTACCTTTCCAAAATCTAAAAATCCTAAACTCTGAAGCCATCTGGCTCCAAGAGTTTTTGATAAAAAATCTGTAATTGGGAGCATGAAAAAAATAAGATTACCTAGGGAGAAAGTGTAGACAAAATGCAAGCAATAGAGAGATAACAGCAGCATTTTGGACTAGACACAGGAAGGGTGACCAATCAAAGACAGAGAAGGAATATTCATAAGTTATGGCCAATCAGGAGAGTGCAGAGTCCTGGAGGCCTAGAGAACAGAGAGCCTTAAGGAGGAGGATGATCCATGGACTCAAGTACAACAGCAGGGGTCTAAGAGCTTGGAAGTAGAACTTATCCTCCAGAGTTGGCAACTGGTGGTTGATGGATGATCATGGTGAGAGCAGTTCCGACGAAAAGTGGGAAGAGAATGCAATACACTCCAATGCAGTGGATTGTGAAGTGAATGGGAAATGAGGAGAGAGATTATATAGTTGTTAGATGGAGAAGGGTATGTTGTTTTAGCTTGAAGAAAGCCTTGGGCATGTTTATAGGGAGACAGGGAGAAGCAAAGAATGAGATGCTGAAGATAAAGCAGAAAGTGAGGCAGGCTAATGAGATAAGATCCAGGGGGAGGCAGAGACAACTCAGGAGTGCATGAGGTTGGGATCCAAGTACAGATGGGGATGTTGGGGGCTGGTCTTGACCTGGAGGAGGAACTCCTTATCTTCTAAGATTGGGAGAAAATGGATCTGAAAGGGATTAGATAGAGAAAATGGATAGGTAGTGTAAACCAAGTATCTGAGATAGATCTCAATCAGTTTAGAGGTTTATTTTGCCAAGGTGAAGAACCATAGCCCATGACACAGCCTCCGGAGGTCCTGAGAACATGTGCCCAAGGTGGTTGGGCTACCACTTGGTTATATACATTTTTGTGAGACAGAAAGTTACAGGCAAAGACATAAATCAATATATTTAAGGTATACATTGGTTTGACTTGGAAAGGTGGGACATCTAGAAGTGGGGGCTTCCAGGTCACAGGTGGATTCAAAGGTTTCCTGATTGGCAATTGGTCCAAAGAATTAAGCTCTGCCTGAAGAATTGAAGTCAGCTTGAGTTAAGATAAAGGGATTTGTATCACTGATCATTAGAGAAATGCAAATCAAAACCATGATGAGATACCATCTCATGCCAGTCAAAATGGCAATTACTAAAAAGTCAAGAAACAACAGATGCTAGCAAGGCTGCAGAGAAATAGGAATGCTTTTACACTGTTGGTGGGAATGTAAATCAGTTCAACCATTGTGGAAGACAGTGTGGTGATTCCTCAAAGACCTAGACCAGAAACACCATTTGACCCAGCAATCCCATTACTGGGTATATACCCAAAGGAATATAAATCATTCTATTATAAAGATACATGCACTCATATATTTATTGCAACACTATTCACAAGAGCAAAGACATGGAATCAACCCAAATGCCCATCAATGATAGACTGGATAAGGAAAATGTTGTACATATACACCATGGAATACTACACAGCCATAAAAAGAGGTGAGTTCATGTCCTTTGCAGGAACATGGATGGAGCTGGAAGCCATTATCCTCAGTAAACTAATTCAGGAATAGAAAAACAAACACCACATGTTCTCACTCATAGTGAGAGCTGAACAATAACACATAGACACAGAAATGGGAATAACACACACTGGGGCCCGTGGGGTGGGGGAGAGCATCAGGAAAAGTAGCTAACACATGCTGGGCTTATTACTTAGATGATGGATTGATAGGTGCAGCAAACCACCATGGCCCACATTTACCTATGTAACAAACCTGCACATCCTGCACATTTACCCCAGAACTTTAAATAAATAAATAATTATCAGAAAACATTCCCTTGAACTCTTTGGAACAGGTCCTCTTTGATCTTATTACCCAGGTATTAAAAGTAGAAAAAGAGAAGCTGAGAGTATCCACCTAGACAACAGCAAACCTGGCTTATCTTTGTATCATTCTTAAGAACAATAAAAAGAACTACAACCCATAGAAAAAAAGATAAAGGGGGTTGTGGAAGCCAAGGTTCGTGTCATGTTTATGTCACCGCCAGGTAACAGGCTTCAGAGAGAATAGATGGTGAAGGTCTCTTATCAGATCTTAAAAAGGGATGGAAATTCTCTATAGAATGCAAGAATTTTCCCCACAAGAGACAGCTTTGCAGGGCCATTTCAAAGTATGTCAAAGAAATATATTGAGGGGCAAAATACTTTGATTTTTTTTTCAGGGCCTGCTATCTGCTGTGACAGACTGCCACAATTACTACTTGAGACTGTCACTATGACAGTTACTACTGTTACTACTTGAGACCGACATTACGAGAGTGAATGAAGGGGGACAAATGAACGCAGAAATTAAAACTTAAAACAAAAGAAACTGTTTTAAAGAAAGGGGCCAGGAGAAGAAGAGGGCTCCTTTCTTCTAGTGAGCAAAGGCAGCAGCCATGAGCTTCTACAGCCCTTCGTATTTATTGGGTAGAAAGAGCAGGGAGGAGGAGGTAACTATTGGTCAGCTGCTTGATTGATCACATTATTGCTAACAGGCTTCAGATGTGCCTAATCACAAGAAACACTTGTGCCTGGGTTGTGACTGCCCTCAGCATTCCTTCTGGGTGGCAGACAGTTTGTCTGTTTGCCAACATTCTGCATTTATGAGAACAGTTTGCTGTTTCCTCATATAGCCTCCAGTGGTATACAGAGTTGATCACGACCCTCACTCTTTCAGCCTCCAACAATCTGCTATGTGATGCTCTACAAGAGTCAGTTTGGAATTTTGTATCTTTTTGCTGCAAAGAGTCTTTTCCAGTCTTAAGGTCTCTGTTTTAATGTTAATTCTGGTCAGTTGCCTAAACTCCAAAGAGAGAAGTGTATAATGAGGCATGTCCAACTCCTCCCCTTCCTGTCATGGCCTGAACTAGTTTTTCAGTTTTCTTTAGGAGCCCTTTGGCCAAGAGGGGAGTCCATTCGGTCATTTGGGGGCTTAGAATTTTATTTTTGGTTTATAGCAGGAGAACATGAAGTTAAGGCTCATTGTCTGCTGACCTCCGTTTTCTCACTGAAGCAGATTAGCTCATCGGCTAAGAGTAAATGAGATGCAAGTTGAAAAGAGATTTGGGGAAAGAGGTGAAAGTTTGGTGTCAAGAGAGGGAGCTGACTAAAGAAAATTAGAAAGATGAACAATTGGTGGCCCAAAGTTAGAGAACACGCAGTGACATTGACATCACGGTGTGATTTTTTTCTTCCCCTAGCTCTCAGCTTGATGCACAGAGATGTTAATTAAACAAAATAAAATATCTAACCATTAAAAGTTGTCACAGAGAGAATTTAATGACAAAGAAAAATGCTTAAGATATTTGTGCCAGTTACTATTGGTACCTTCCTCAGAACCCCATGGCATTCATCTCTGTGCAGAGCTCTGTTGCTGAAAGGCTGCTTGCTGTGAAGACCTGAAACTCTCTGCCTGAGGCTTTCCACTGGCCAGCAGTATGCTAGAAATCAATGCCAGGGAACTTCTCCATTCCCAGGGCAATTAATGCTCCCTCTTCCCACTCCCCAGCCTGACCAATTATTAATGGGAAATTGATGGTTAAACACCTTAGTTTTCACAGCCTTCCATTGGGACAATTTGAGATATTTTTTATACTCAAAATTTTCTAGATTTCTCCAGCAGAACTCAGCTCCTGCTGCAACACAGTGCCAACTGGATTAACTACGTACAATTTATTGGCTTCCTTTCTGTGGTGATTTTTTTTTTAAAGGCTTCGAGTTCTACAGCGCTCCTCCTATAAAGTGGTAAGGTCTATGTCTCTTCCCTCATGGGCTTGCAACTGCTTTCATAAAAGAGGATGACAGAAGTGACACTGTATGATTTTCAAGGATAGACCATAAAAGGCCATTGGCTTCCATCTACTTCTCTTGGGCACTCACTCTTGGGGAAACTAGTCACGGAGTAAGAAGTCTGACTAAACAAGTTGCTATGCTGGGGTGCCCCATGCAAATATCTGGATCCCCTGCCAGCCATGGGAATGGCCATCTTGAACATCCAGTCCAATAGAGCTTTCAGATGCCTGCAGCCCTGGTGGACTTCTATAGCTGAGCCCTTCTTGAGTTCCTGATGCACAAAATCTTATGCAAAATAACACTGTGGTCATTTTGTATCACTCAGGAGTAATTTATTACACAGCTATAATGACTGTAACATTTCCCTTCCTTATATCTCTTTTCCACTTTCCTGCTGGTGTTTCCTGGGATGGTTTTAAAGATAAATTATGTGCTCTTGAATTTTTTTTTTTTTTTTTTTTTAGACAGGGTCTCACTCCAGTTGCCCAGGCTGTAATGCAGTGGCATGATCTCAGCTCACTGCAGCCTCAACCTCCCAGGCTCAGGTGATTCTCTCACCTCAGCCTCCCAAGTAGCTGGGACTACAAGCACACATGACCATGCCCGGTTAATTTTTTTGTATTTTTAATAGAGACGGCGTTTCACCATGTTGCCCAGGCTGGTCTCAAACTCCTGGACTCAAGCAATCTGCCCGCCTCAGCCTCCCAAAGTGCTGGGATTATAGGTGTGATTGCGCCCAGCCTGGAATCCTTATTTCAGAATTTGTTCCTGGAGAATTCAAACCGAGAAAAACTATGTTACAAAATAATAGTTATAATATAACCTCAAAAATGAAAAAATACTAGAGAAAAAATAAATATAAAAATGTTAACCCAGTTAATCTCTAAATTGGAAAAATAAGGTTGATTCTTACTTTTAATATTCTTTGTGTATATTTTCCAAAGGTATAAAATATGTATGTATTACTTTTATCAGAAAGTGGTTTTATGAAACATGAAAAAATCAGTAATATGAAAAGATTTTTCTATGAAATTAAAAAAATTTTTTTTTTGGCTTGAGTGTGTTTTTTTTTTATTATTATACTTTAGATTTTAGGGTACATGTGCACAATGTGCAGATTTGTTACATACGTATCCATGTGCCATGTTGGTTTGCTGCACCCATTAACTCGTCATTTAGCATTAGGTATATCTCCTAATGCTGTCTCTCTGCCCTCCCCCCAACCCACAACAGTCCCCGGAGTGTGATATTCCCCTTCCTGTGTCCATGAGTTCTCATTGTTCAATTCCCACCTATGAGTGAGAACATGCAGTGTTTGGTTTTTTGTCCTTGCGATAGTTTACTGAGAATGATGGTTTCCAGTTTCATCCATGTCCCTACAAAGGACATGAACTCATCATTTTTTATGGCTGCATAGTATTCCATGGTGTATATGTGCCACATTTTCTTAATCTAGTCTATCGTTGTTGGACATTTGGGTTGGTTCCAAGTCTTTGCTATTGTGGATAGTGCCGCAATAAACATACGTGTGCATGTGTCTTTATAGCAGCATGATTTATAGTCCTTTGGGTATATACCCAGTAATGGGATGGCTGGGTCAAATGGTATTTCTAGTTCTAGATCCCTGAGGAATCGCCACACTGACTTCCACAATGGTTGAACTAGTTTACAGTCCCACCAACAGTGTAAAAGTGTTCCTATTTCTCCACATCCTCTCCAGCACCTGTTGTTTCCTGACTTTTTAATGATGGCCATTCTAAATGGTGTGAGATGGTATCTCACTGTGGTTTTGATTTGCATTTCTCTGATGGCCAGTGATGATGAGTATTTTTTCATGTGTTTTTTGGCTGCATAAATGTCTTCTTTTGAGAAATGTCTCTTCATGTCCTTCTCCCAGTTTTTGATGGGTTTTGTTTTTTTTCTTGTAAATTTGTTTGAGTTCATTGTAGATTCTGGATATTAGCCCTTTGTCAGATGAGTAGGTTGCAAAAATTTTCTCCCATTCTGTAGGTTGCCTGTTCACTCTGATGGTAGTTTCTTTTGCTGTGCAGAAGCTCTTTAGTTTAATGAGATCCCATTTGTCAATTTTGGCTTTTGTTGCCATTGCTTTTGGTGTTTTAGACATGAAGTCCTTGCCCACGCCTATGTCCTGAATGGTATTGCCTAGGTTTTCTTGTAGGGTTTTATTGGTTTTAGGTCTAACATTTAAGTCTTTAATCCATCTTGAATTAATTTTTGTATAAGGTGTAAGGAAGGGATCCAGTTTCAGCTTTCTACATATGGCTAGCCAGTTTTCCCAGCACCATTTATTAAATAGGGAATCCTTTCCCCATTGCTTGTTTCTGTCAGGTTTGTCAAAGATCAGATAGTTGTAGATATGCGGCATCATTTCTGAGGGCTCTGTTCTGTTCCATTGATCTATGTCTCTGTTGTGGTACCAGTACCATGCTGTTTTGGTTACTGTAGCCTTGTAGTATAGTTTGAAGTCAGGTAGCGTGATGCCTCCAGCTTTGTTCTTTTGGCTTAAGATTGATTTGGCAATGATAGCTCTTTTTTGGTTCCATACGAACTTTAAAGTAGTTTTTTCCAATTCTGTGAAGAAAGTGATTGGTAGCTTGATGGGGATGGCATTGAATCTATAAATTACCTTGGACAGTATGGCCATTTTCACGATATTGATTCTTCCAACCCATGAGCATGGAATGTTCTTCTATTTGTTTGTATCCTCTTTTATTTCATTGAGCAGTGGTTTGTAGTTCTCCTTGAAGAGGTCCTTCACATCCCTTGTAAGTTGGATTCCTAGGTATTTTATTCTCTTGGAAGCAATTGTGAATGGGAGTTCACTCATGATTTGGCTCTCTGTTTGTCTGTGATTGGTGTACAAGAATGCTTGTGATTTTTGTACATTGATTTTGTATCCTGAGACTTTGCTGAAGTTGCTAATCAGCTTAAGGAGATTTTGGGCTGAGACAATGGGGTTTTCTAGATATACAGTCATGTCATCTGCAAACAGGGACAATTTGACTTCCTCTTTTCCTAATTGAATACCCTTTATTTCCTTCTCCTGCCTGATCGCTCTGGCCAGAACTTCCAGCACTATGTTGAATAGGAGTGGTGAGAGAGGGCATCCCTGTCTTGTGCCAGTTTTCAAAGGGAATGCTTCCAGTTTTTGCCCATTCAGTATGATATTGGCTGTGGGTTTGTCATAGATAGCTCTTATTATTTTGAGATACGTCCCATCAATACCGAATTTATTGAGAGGTTTTAGCAGGAAGGGTTGTTGAATTTTGTCAAAGGCCTTTTGTGCATCTATTGAGATAATCATGTGGTTTTTGTCATTGGTTCTGTTTATATGCTGGATTACATTTATTGATTTGCATATGTTGAACCAGCCTTGCATCCCAGGGATGAAGCCCACTTGATCATGGTGGATAAGCTTTTTGATGTGCTGCTGGGTTCGGTTTGCCAGTATTTTATTGAGGATTTTTGCATCAATGTTCATCAAGGATATTGGTCTGAAATTCTCTTTTTTGGTGATGTCTCTGCCAGGCTTTGGTATCAGGACGATGCTGGCTTCGTAAAATGTGTTAGGGAGGATTCCCTCTTTTTCTATTGATTGGAATAGTTTCAGAAGGAATGGTACCAGTTCCTCCTTGTACCTCTGGTAGAATTCGGCTGTGAATCCATCAGGTCCTGGACTCTTTTTGGTTGGCAAGCTATTGATTATTGCCACAATTTCAGAGCCTGTTATTGGTCTATTCAGAGATTCAACTTCTTCCTGGTTTAGTCTTGGGAGGGTGTATTTGTCAAGGAATTTATCCATTTCTTCTAGATTTTCTAGTTTATTTGCATAGAGATGTTTGTGGTATTCTCTGATTGTATTTCTGTGGGATCAGTGGTGATATCCCCTCTTTCATTTTTTATTGCATCTATTTGATTCTTCTCTCTTTTCTTCTTTATTAGTCTTGCTAGCGGTCTATCAATTTTGTTGATCTTTTCAAAAAACCAGCTCCTGGATTCATTAATTTTTTGAAGGGTTTTTTGTGTCTCTATTTCCTTCAGTTCTGCTCTGATTTTAGTTATTTCTAGCCTTCTTCTAGCTTTTGAATGTGTTTGCTCTTGCTTTTCTAGTTCTTTTAATTGTGATGTTAGGATGTCAATTTTGGATCTTTCCTGCTTGCTCTTGTGGGCATTTAGTGCTATAAATTTCCCTCTACACACTGCTTTGAATGTGTCCCAGAGATTCTGGTATGTTGTGTCTTTGTTCTCATTGGTTTCAAAGGACATCCTTATTTCTGCCTTCATTTCATTATGTACCCAATAGTCATTCAGGAGCAGGTTGTTCAGTTTCCATGTAGTTGAGTGGTTTTGAGTGAGTTTCTTAATCCTGAGTTCTAGTTTGATTGCACTGTGGTCTGAGAGACAGTTTGTTATAATTTCTGTTCTTTTCCATTTGTTGAGGAGAGCTTTACTTCCAACTATGTGGTCAATTTTGGAATAGGTGTGGTGTGGTGCTGAAAAGAATGTATATTCTGTTGATTTGGGGTGGAGAGTTCTGTAGATGTCTATTAGGTCCACTTTGTGTAGAGCTGAGTTCAATTCCTGGATATCCTTGTTAACTTTCTGTCTCGTTGATCTGTCTAATGTTGACAGTGGGGTGTTAAAATCTCCCATTATTATTGTGTGGGAGTTTAAGTCCCTTTGTAGGTCACTCAGGACTTGCTTTCTGAATCTGGGTGCTCCTGTATTGGGTGTATATATATTTGGGATAGTTAGCTCTTCTTATTGAATTGATCCCTTTACCATTATGTAATGGCCTTCTTTGTCTCTTTTGATCTTTGTTAGTTTAAAGTCTATTTTATCAGAGACTAGGATTGTAACCCCTGCCTTTTTTTGTTTTCCATTTGCTTGATAGATCTTCCTCCATCCCTTTATTTTGAGTCTATATGTCTCTGCACGTGAGATGGGTTTCCTGAATACAGCACACTGATGGGTCCTGACTCCTTATCCAATTTGCCAGTCTGTGTCTTTTAATTGGAGCATTTAGCCCATTTACATTAAAGTTAATATTGTTATGTGTGAATCTGATCCTGTCATTATGATGTTAGTTGGTTATTTTGCTCTTTAGTTGATGCAGTTTTTTCCTAGCCTCGATGGTCTTTACAATTTGGCATGTTTTTGCAGGGGCTGGTACTGGTTGTTCCTTTCCATGTTTAGTGCTTCCTTCAGGAGCTCTTTTAGGGCAGGCCTGGTGGTGACAAAATCACTCAGCATTTGCTTGTCTGTAAAGTATTTTATTTCTCCTTCACTTATGAAGCTTAGTTTGGCTGGATATGAAATTCTGGGTTGAAAATTCTTTTCTTTAAGAATGTTGAATATTGGCCCCCACTCTCTTCTGGCTTGTAGAGTTTCTGCAGAGAGATCAGCTGTTAGTCTGATGGGCTTCCCTTTGTGGGTAACCTGACCTTTCTCTCTGGCTGCCCTTAACATTTTTTCCTTCATTTCAACTTTGGTGAATCTGACAATTATGTGTCTTGGAGTTGCTCTTCTCGAGGAGTATCTTTGTGGCGATCTCTGTATTTCCTGACTCTGAATGTTGGCCTGCCTTGTTTGATTGGGGAAGTTCTCCTGGATAATATCTTGCAGAGTGTTTTCCAACTTGGTTCCATTCTCCCCGTCATTTTCAGGTACACCAATCAGACATAGGTTTGGTCTTTTCACATAGTCCCAAATTTCTTGGAGGCTTTGTTCGTTTCTTTTTATTCTTTTTTCTCTAAATTTCCCTTCTCGCTTCATTTCATTCATTTCATGTTCCATCAGTGATACCCTTTCTTCCAGTTGATCGCATCAGCTACTGAGGGTTCTGCAATCTTCGCGTAGTTCTCGATACTTGGCTTTCAGCTCCATCAGCTCCTTTAAGCCCTTCTCTCCATTGGTTATTCTAGTTATCCATTCATCTAATTTTTTTTCAAAGTTTTTAACTTCTTTGCTATTGTTTTGAATTTCCTCCTGTAGCTCGGAGTAGTTTGATCGTCTGAAGCCTTCTTGTCTCAACTCGTCATTCTCCGTCCAGCTTTGTTCCGTTGCTGGTGAGGAACTGCGTTCCTTTGGAGGAGGAGAGGTGTTCTGCTTTTTAGAGTTTCCAGTTTTTCTGCTCTGTTTTTTCCCCATCTTTGTGGTTTTATCTACTTTTGGTCTTTGATGATGGTGATGTACAGATGGGTTTTTGGTGTGGATGTCCTTTCTGTTTGTTAGTTTTCCTTCTACCAGACAGGACCCTCAGCTGCAGGTCTGTTGGGAGTTTGCTAGAGGTCCACTCCAGACCCTGTTTAGCTGGGTGTCAGCAGCGGTGGCTGCAGAACAGCAGATTTTCATGAGACCACAAATTCAGCTGTCTGATAGTTCCTCTGGAAGTTTTGTCTCAGAGGAGTACTCGGGCGAGTGAGGTGTCAGTCTGTCCCTACTGGGGGGTGCCTCCCAGTTAGGCTGCTCGGGGGTCAGGGACCCACTTTAGGAGGCAGTCTGTTCATTCTCAGATCTCCAGCTGCATGCTGGGAGAACCACTACTCTCTTCAAAGCTGTCAGTCAGACAGGGGCATTTAAGTCTGCAGAGGTTCCTGCTGAATTTTTTTTTGTCTGTGCCCTGCCCCCAGAGGTGGAGCCTACCGAGGCAGGCAGGCCTCCTTGAGCTGTGGTGGGCTCCACCCAGTTCGAGCTTCCTGGCTGCTTTGTTTACCTAAGCAAGCCTGGGCAATGGCAGGCACCCCTCCCCCAGCCTCGCTGCCACCTTTCAGCTTGATCTCAGACTGCTGTGCTAGCAATCAGGGAGACTCCGTGGGCATAGGACCCTCTGAGCCAGGTGCAGGACACAATCTCCTAGTGTGCCGTTTTCCAGGCCCGTTGGAAAAGCGCAGTATTAGGGTGGGACTGACCCGATTTTCCAGGTGCCGCCTGTTACCCCTTTCTTTGACTAGGAAAGGGAACTCCCTGACCCCTTGCGCTTCCCAAGTGAGGCAATGCCTCGCCCTGCTTTGGCTCGCGCACAGTGCGCTGCACCAACTATCCTGCACCCACTGTTTGGCACTCCCTAGAGAGATGAAACCGGTACCTCAAACAGAAATGCAGAAATCACCCGTCTTCTGTGTCGCTCAGGCTGGGAGCTGTAGATCAGAGCTGTTCCTATTCGGCCATCTTGGCTCCACAACTGAAATTTAAAATTTAACAGTTTCCATAGTTAAGGTAAAATTTGTCTTCTAAAGTTTTTTTATGGTGGAAGTCCTGTTTTTAGCTTACTGGGCCCTACCTGCCTCCCTTGGACAGAGTGATTCCAGTATCACATGACCTACATGCACCAATCACAGCACACTGAACCAGGGAGCACCACATCTGAGTCCCCCAAAAAATCAATCCATAATGTGGCCAAAATTCCGTCAGCTTCTCTCTAGAATTTGACAGAAGAAATGCAATGCCTGTGATTACATGACCATGAAAATTACATATTCAAGGCCCCTGGCTGACTCACACCACATGCAAGTTGAAGTTGTATGGAGGAGCAGAAACCATGAGAAATAGAGGATGCTGATCTGCCATGGAGAATGGGGCAAATGCAGAGAGAGAAACGATGAAGAATTCTGTCTCACTCTGTACGTGTGTGTGTGCGCTGCCCTTGCATGCTTGCATGCATAGAGAGAGAGAAAGACAGATGCCCATCCAGTTCCCATGAGGCTTGGCTATACTTCTCACACTTCGTTAACCTGAGAATCTGTCATACCTCTTCATAATCCCCTTTTACTTGACCTTGTTTGGGTGATGTCTGTTCTTTGTAACCAACAGAAACTGATCTGAACAAGTTCATTTCCAAAACCTAAAAAAGCTGAAATAATTCTAACGCTGATACGAATATTAACACAAATGCTTAACAACAAGGAAGTATTATTCATGTCCCCATTTCACAACGAGGCTGCTGCAGCATAAGAATATTTGGCACCGACAGTCCTATGGCTGGCAAGTGCAGGGCAGGATTCTCACATGGGCAGTCTTGCTCCAGGGGCAGAGCCCTTCACCTGGATGCAGATGGTGTCCTGCCCTCATCTTTGTGATTCCTCACGCTCTAGGCTGGAGGCCTCAGGCGTGGCTCTTCTCTGATGACTGGTCACAGGGTATTGAGGAGAACCAGTGTCTAGACTCCTATCCTGCACAGCTAGTCAGATGCCACATTAAGAAACTAACGTGCCTAGGTGAATGATTGGCAAAACCAGCCCGAACGTTTGACTCCTCCTCCCAACATTTACATTTTTCAGCCATATTTATTAATTTTCTACCCATAATCTGACTAGCAAACACAAGATAACTCAAGAACATTGAGAATAAGAGGGAACTACAAACTGTAAAATACCCTAGGCTGAGAGAAAGGTGGAGGAAAGCTGAGTGGGATGCAGCTTGCCTCAGCAGGCTAAAGTGAGATCACAGCCCCAGTTTAAGGGAGCTAGATGGGGAGGCATCAGTGCTTTCACCAACAGTCTTGAATTTGACCCTTCCCACAATCCTGTGAAGTGAATATTATTAAATTTATTTTATTTTATTGTTTTGAAACAGAGTCTCGCTCTGTTGCCCAGGCGGGAGTGCAGTAGCACCATCTCAGCTCACTGCAACCTCTGCCTTGTGGGTTCAAGTGATTCTCCTGCCTCAGCTTCCCGAGTAGCTGGGACTACAGGTGCCTGGCTAATTTTTTGTTATTGTTGGTTTTAGTAGAGACTGGATTTTGCCATGTTAGCCAGGCTGGTCTTGAACTCCTGACCTCAGGTGATCCACCCGCCTTGGCCTCCCAAAGTGCTGGGATTACAGGCATGAGACGCTGCACCTAGCCTAAATATTTTTTAGAAATGGGAAATGTGGGGCTCAGAGAGGGCAAGTGACTTGGTGTAGGACACACAGCAAATAGTGGCGGATCTCAGATTCTAAATCTCATACAGTTTTCATCTCAGGATACTACCTCTTCAGTATGGTCTAGTCTATATTTGATTTTTCCCTACCACTTAACCCCCAGATTAATAACACTGTGAGCTGGAGTAGCAAATCTAACTCTAACAATATTAATACTTGGCCTCAAATTATGCCATCTAGTGACCAGTTGCCTAACTCAGTAACATATAAGGTTAGTTACATCAGTTTCTCACATAGACACATTTTCTGAACTCAACTGCTACCAATTTTCAAATTTGTAAATTGAGAGTCACAGCTCTCCAAATCAGATGTTAACAGAGCTTCCCTACACATGAGTTGCCTAGCAAACCCATCATTATATTCTGGTTCTTACATACACACACACCAAATAAGAAAGGGCGTAGTAGGCAAGGAGGTTGATGAATTCATATCCAATAACACTTATTCTATAACTAGTTAGAATCATTTATTTATTCCAGGGTAACCATAATACTTCATCTGGAAGCTAAATTTTTCTTTGCAGATAACAGCAATAGAATCTCAAAAATATGTAACATCAAAGGGTGAAGATAGAAATTTCTCTCCAAGATTTATAATGAGGGGATAGGTAATCCACATAAATAACGAGCCCAGCATTTTTATAGACTAAATGAGGCCAGTCATTTGTAAAGATATTTCATTTCATACTTCAGCAGCTCTCTGGGCCTTTAAAAATGCAGTGCACAGCCACGAGTTAATGCTTGTACAGGACTGCATACCTTTTAATCCAGCCTGAGAGTCAGCCCTGAAAGCAATGCATTTAACAGGAAACATCAGTGGCTCACGAATGTTCAGGAAGAGAGCCTGCTGACATGAACGTTCAGGAAAGAGAGTGCAAAAAGAGCCTTTCTGATTTTTTTTTTTTTTTTTTTTTTTTTTTTTTTGCAAACAGTGATAATGAAGGGAAAAGATTGGCTTGAGGACTGTGGGGGAAGGGGATTCACTAGCCCCTTAGAATATGGTTTCCACATTCCCATCGCTACAATCTGCTTTAAGGCTGAAGAGTTTCTGAAGTTCTCTGATATCCACAGCCAGCTCAATTCACATAAGCGCAAATTTTAAGAGCCGCATTTTGGGCCTTGGGTAACATGGCCCTCACCCCTGAACCCTCAAGACCCTAACAATACTGAGAATTTTCTTGGGAATGGGTAATTATGTGGAATAAGTATGAAACACTGGGAAAAGCATGAATTTAGCTACAGAGAGCCTTGCATGGAGATCCTGACTGCACAACTTACCAGCTGTGTAGTGGTGGGTAGGATGCTTAAACTTCCCAAGCCTGTGTCCTCATCTCTAAAGTTCACTCAACAAATACTTGTTCAACACCCACCCTGAGCCACCATGAGCTGCTCTAGGTGCTGGGAATACAGAGCCCTGCCCTCATGGAGTATCCAGTCAGAGCTTAAATCCTCACAGAGAGGTGTCCCTGGAGAATTGTGAGGGTCGGCGCTTCTGTCAGGGAGTTCCTGGAGCACTGTAGGAGGGCTTAACGGACATCAGCTCCTTCTCTATGAGAAGTCGATACATTCTTGAGGGTCCACTCGAGAATTCCTGGAGCCCACTCAATGGGCAGAGTCAGAGCAGTTACCACGGCACTCACGACCAAATATGGGGCTCGGATATCTCCTGTTTCCCGAGAAGGCTGCAACCAGTTCTGGAATCTCTGCATTATCAAACTTTAGACACCTGGCCTTGTCATGAAATGTGGCAAACTCCACTTGGATCTATGAGGTGAGCTATCTAGAGTTGCATCTCTTGACCCAGGCAACCAGGTATAGATTACTGAATTTCAAAATTCATTTGTCCATCTGTTCTCAGGAATTCAGAGTCAATCCATTCATATACCTACTTTGTAGCAGCCACTGGGTTGGGGAACATTAGGGACAAGTTAGGCTTGACCCTGTTGGAGCCTACTGTCTAATGGTTTGTTTGTGTAGGAGGTGGGGGGGTGGCTGATAAACAGGTACTATAAGAATGCCTATTCAGGCACATAGAGCCTGAGTCAGACTCCCTGGGTTCAAATGCCTCAGTTTCTTCGTCTGTCAACTGGGAGAACCCTGATAGGATTGTTGCAGGCATTAAATGAACAAATATACAATCGAATCACTGGGATGCCATGTTAGTGATTACAGCAGTGTTGAGTCTTACTAAAGGCGACATCAGTGTGATCTAAGGGCTTAGGGATCTCTGAGAGAATGTCTCTGAAGCTGTGACCTGAAGAATAAATAGAAGGAAAGTTGGGTGGCTTCTGTTCCAGGTAGGGGAACTGTCAAGTGGTGGCATTAAGGGGAAACAATGGAGACATTTTTGTTGTTGTTGTTTTGCAGAAACACTGTTGTTGTGAGTTGAGTCCCCTCCCTGTGCTGGGCACTATGCTGGACAATGCAGGTACAGAGGTGGTGATCTTGCCACCATTCCCTCCAGGTGAGATAATGACAGATGAGGCAGCAAGTGTGATTGGGTGATCCAGACACCAAGAGACCAGCATGAACAGATGGCTGTAGGGGCTCCAGCAAGCAGCAGTTGATTACTTGGGGGCATGATTTAGCAATGGCTTCACAGAGGAGGTGATGCTAGAAAGGTGAGGTGTGGTCAAGAGGCAGGGAGGCAGAGAAGGGCATTTCATTGTAGGCCAACAGATCAGGGTGGGCAAAGGCCCAGAAATATGGTGCAGCTAGGTGCATTTGAGGAGGAGTGAGGAGTTTCGGGTGACTAGAGTGCATAGTTCCCAGCAGCGGCAAAGGGAGGTGTGGGAGAGATGTGTCTGGAGCATGACGGGGCCTTGGTCATCCTGCAGGGCCTTGGAAACCAAGTCAAAAGTTTAGATTTCATCCTGAAGAGTATTTAGAAATAGCTATCTGGCAGCAGCATGGAGGGATGAGTTGGAGGCGAGTGGGACAATAAACTGAGAGGAATTAGGAGACAGCTGCCAAAGTCCAAGCAAGACAACAGGAGGGATCGAACCATGATTAGGACATGCAGAGCAAAGAAGAGGGAATGAAAACCAGAGGTATCTCCTGTAGCACTTAGTAACTGGTAGATCAAGGGAGGTCCTGATGGGGTGAATGAATGAATAGTGGATTAATACACAGCATAGAGCAGGGTCTTAGTGACCATGGGTGGGCTGGACAAGTGCAAGCAGAGAGAATGCATGCCTTCCAAAGGGCACAGCTGTGCTCAGCTCCAGCTGATCACTAATGGTTACTGCAATGGTTATCTATTGCTGGGTAACAAATTACCCCAACATGTATTGACTTAAAACACAAACATATTTTTCTCACAGTTTTTGTGGGCCAGGAATCCAGGCATGGTTTAACTGGGTCCTCTAATCCATGGTCTCTCACAAGACAATAATAAAGGTGTCAGCTGTGTCTGTGGTCTTGGCTTAAGGTTCAACTGAGGGAGGATCCACTTCTGAACTCATTCATGTGGTTGTGGGCAGGCCTCAGGTCCCTGGTGGCTGGTGGCTGATGGCATTGGTTCCTTTTCATATGGGTCTCTCCTTAGGGTAGCTCATAACAGGGCAGTCAGTGCCCCTCCAGAGCAAGCAAAGAAGAAAGATGGAAGGCAGTCTTTTTGTAACCTAATCTCAGAAGTGACATCCTATCATTGTTGCTGGATTCTATTAATTAGAAGTGAGCCAAGTTCACCACACACTCAAGGGGAGGAGATTTGACAAAGGCATGCAAACCAGGAGGTAAGCATCATTGGAAACCACCTTCGTGACTACACTACAATATTCGCCTTTGAGAATACAACTCAGGGTTGGGACTGCTGATTTTTCAAGAAAAACTGGAGATCTGATTTTTATGTGGAATCTTCCAATTTGAAAATACTGGCCCTTAATCCCAACAATTTTTTTTATATGCATTTGGTCAAATAAAACTCTCTAAAGCATGATCCATGGGAGACCATTATGAATCCTCTGGTACAGGGACCAGAGAAATAGGAGCAGAATTAGAGGAGAGGGAGCAGAGATTAGGATGTTTCCCTCGTTCTTTTACTTGAGGAAGTCAAGAGAGCCAAGTCATTGTTAAAATGATGGGAGCTTGAAAAAGATGAATGCCAATCATTCAATCCAGATAACTGTATTCGTATAAATTCTACAGTCATGTTGGTAAAGATGGCTTGTTTTCATTAAAGAGAAGCCTTTGATCTCTGATCTGACAGCTGCACATCTATATAAAATAAGACACTTTGACATCTGTAGCTCTGATCTCAATTGGACAGGTGGTTTCCTGCACACTAATGGAACAGAAAGACAATTGAGCATTATTAGATAAGAGAGAATGTTCTCACACACAGGAAAACAGCTTTTTCCTTTGAAAAAAACATGATAAAGAACAGAAAATGACTGACAGAATCAGAGCTTCCTAAATGTCAGAAGAGCTGTTTCAGCTACACTCTGGCCTCTGTTAGGGGAGATTAGGATAGTTTTCAGAAAAGTATTGAACATACCTTAGCATTAGCTTACTCAGGGAGGAATTTGCTGGTAAAATAAGCCTGTTCTCGGAGTGTGCCAAAGAGCTAAGATGCAGCTTGGGTTTTTCATAAACAAAGCAAACACTTTAGTGAAGCCTAATTTATACACATTCACTGAAAAGTTTAGTAAGCAGGAAAACTTCTTAGTGGAAAACCTTCTTTGCGTCTTCATTCAGCAAATACTTATGGAGTACACACATGACTAGATGATGGAGATACTGTAAGAAAGACAGCCAAGGTCACTCTGACCCAGTGCCTTACAGACTAGAGGACAAGGCAGATATGGAATATGATAACAAACAAAACAAAACTCTGAGGCACGTTTTGTCAGAGAAAGTAGAGGTGCCATGGGAGCTTCACCCCAAGGTGACCTATCTCAAGCCAGAGACTTGGGGAAGGCATCCAGAGAACTCGAAGATGAATAAGAATTGCCCAGTTCAAGGTGGTGAGGTGGTAGGGTATTGGGGGAGGCTTTGGGCTATTTACTGTTTAAGTGGTAACACAGGAAATATTTTTTACATATTTCACATTCAGCATTGGATTTTCTCTTCACCACTCAAATTATTATAGTACATCCTGAAAAAAAGTCAGCTTACATTTGTACTAGGACTATAAAGTAGAAAATAAGCATTTCTTAGAATATTAATAAGTGGGTTCTTTTGCCTAGTATTTTTATCTCATTTCTCTTGTCACATAGAAGAAGCTATGTAAAGCCAAAAGATGAGCACACATGATAGATGAGGTTGTAGAGAAACCTTATGCGCTGCTGCTGGAATGTAAAATTGTGCAGGCACTTTGGAAAACAGCCTGGCAGTTTCTCAAACAGGCAGAGAGTTGCCACATGACCCAACAATTCCACTGCTAGGTACATACACAAGAGAAATGGAAAGATATGTCTATACAAAAACCTCAACATGAATGTTTATTCAAAATATCCACAATACTCCCAAGTGAAAACAACCCAAATGCCCTTCGGCTGCTGAATGGATAAGCAAAATGTGGCATAGCCACACAATAGAATATTATTCAGCTATAAAAAGAAGTGAAGTACCGATAGACACTGCAGCATGGATGGACCTTGAAAACACGATGCTAAGTGCAATAAGTCACAAAAGTCACATTTTCATTTATAGGAAATGTCCAGAATAGGAAAATCTATGGATACAGAAAGTAGATTAGTGGTTGCATGGGCTGGGAGGTGAACAGGAGAATGGATGAGAGTCAGAGCTCAAGGGTACAAGGTTGCTTTCTGAGCTGAAGGAAACGTTCTAAAATTGTGTTGATGATTGCACATATCTGGGAATATGCTAAAAACCACTAAATTGCATACTTTAAATGGGTGACTCTTCAGGCATGTGAACTTTATCTCAATGAAGCTGTTGAAGCAAGCACAGAACAAGCACCCTGTCCTTCCTAGCTAGGTGGTAGAGCCTGCTAGCACAGGAGAGTGTGGGGTTTGGCTCCTGATGCCAAAGCAGAGCCCTGCTCTTCCAGGGGAGGTTCTTTGGTCTTGCCTTCTTTTCTTTCTATTCATTTTTTTCTTCATCCTCAATAAACATCAGGAACACTTAGGTGTTATATTTTTTCCTTCTTTTTAAATCTTTATTTACTAGCCTCTGGTAATGTATTAGAGGTGCAATATCTTTAATTTTGTTTGGAATTGTGATGCTTTACCCTCTAAACCATACCTAAGACTTTCATTTTCAAATGTTTACCACTGTTTTTAACCATCCCCATGTATCATTTCAGCCTTTTCCCCGTGACTTTAAGCTTGCCAGTTCTGCATTAATCTGAGACTCAGCTTCGTGGAGTAGCTGATAACTCATGAGCCAGCCTTGATTCCATTAACTCTTCTCTCCAGGGGCCCAGGAATGGGGCTGAGGTTAGACATTACGGATATGATTATCTCAACTGAACCAGTGACAGCAAACATTTTAGATGCCAGAAGAGCTGTTGGGTGAAAATTAATATTGGGTTTATACACAGACATGGTCTGAGAGTTGCAAGTAAAAAGAAAAATTAAAATTTACAAAACCACACAATTATTTGGCCACACAATCCTGTTCTCCCTTTTAATACAATAAAATTAAAAATTTTCCATCTGGCTTATTCAGCAACTTGGCAAGTCATTGCAAGTTAGAGAATTTCAAATGTCGTACACGTTTGGTTTTTTAAATGTATCTTGTTTGTGGACGCAAATTTACCTTTCTACAAAAGTAACACATAGCTTAATATTAAATTGTTTGCATTAAATAAACACACATGAGATTGGTGGTGGGAAGTCAGCCAAGAGTAAACGAGGAGTTCATGGGAAAATCTACTTACTTCAAAAATGTGCTGGAGCTAATCTGCAAAGAGAATAACTCACATGTGGATTATTGAGGGTTAGCTGTGTAATCCCCAAAGAGCAAAACACTGGTTACTGATTCCTATTGAGAGAGAGAGAGAGAGAGAGATTTACTGCCTATTTCTGTGCTTCAGGCTTTTTACATATATTATCCCAAATATTTACGATAAACTTACGAGGTAGGCATTATTAGCCTCATTTTCTAGATGAGGAAACTGAGATCCAGAGAAGCTAAGTGGCCCAAAGCTGTAGAGATATAGTAGATGGATCCAAGACTTGATAGACTTGGGCTTATCTGCCACACAACATTGTACCTTTTGTTCATTCATTCATCTATTCATCATTATTGTAGTATGCAAACAACTGCCTTGATTGTGCAACAGCGTCTGTGTATCATAATTAGCAAAACAAAGAAAGAACAGGATAGCGGTTAATGTCTTGATTGTAAATAGTTTTAATGGAAAAGCATAAAAAGGATAGGATTACTTAGCAGAGAGTAACATCTACATAAAAACAATAATTTTAAAAATCAAAGATCTCCAGTCAATAGAGGACAGTCTGCCAGAAGATCTGTTAGGTCTTGAAGTCAATTGCAGCAGTGGCATCTCTCTCTTTGCGCACGCTGAGCTGCTTTAGATGTTAGTCTAAGAAAGAGTGATTTTTTTCTTTGATATGTAAAGTTCAAAGAAGCTTTGTTATACAACAAGTTGAATAATAGCATGCAGGTGAAAAGAATTCTGGGTTGACTGGTAAAGTGTGGCCCCCACCCAAATTGCAAATATTTGCGCAAAATCAGGAAAGCACAAAATGGCAAAGGGGCAATGAAAGGAAATGGGCCTCTCAGGAATCTGGAAATGGACTTTGATGCCCTTTGATTTTATTGTGGAATCAGCAGTTTAAATCAGGCCAAGACAAATAATAACAAAAATAGTAGTATTTTGTCTCTTGGTTGTGTGTTCAGGCTAGATAGTCACTCAACTCATGCAAAATACAACACTCGAAGTTCTTAAGAGGAGAGGGTTTAGCAATCATCTTTATTATTATTATTAATTTTAAGGAGAGGAGCCATTCTCACCCCCCTCATTCTCACATTACCATGTTGGAAAACCTCTCCGGAAGGCTACACGTTGGCAATATTCCATAAAATGTCCCTTGCAGTAGAGTAGGAAGGAGCCGGGAAGGCTGCTGACCACTGTGCCTCCCCCAATTCTGTTTTAGGCTAGGGAAATGTGGTAGACAGTATAATGGCCCTTCAAAGATTCCACATTTCAATCTCTAGAACCCATGAATATGCTACCTCACGTGGCAAAAGGGACTTTGCAGAAGTGATTAAATTAAGGACCTTGAGATGGAGAAATTATCTTGGATTAGCTTGGCAGGCCCAATCTAATCACATGAGTCCTGAAAAGTGAAGAACTTTTCCCAGCTGTGGTTGGAAAAAGTTGTGACAATGGAAGAAGGGTCAGAGTGATCCTACATTGCTGACGTGAAGATGGAGAGTAAGGGCCGTGAGTGTGGGCATCCTTCAGAAGCCAGGAAAGGCAAGGAAAGGAATTCCCTGCCTAGAGCCTCCAGAAAGGAGTGCAGCCCTGCTGACAGCTCGATTTTAGCCCAGCCAGATCGATGTTCGACTTCTGGTATAAGAGCTATAAAATAATATATTTGTGTTGTTTAAAGCCACCAAGTTTATGGTAATTTCTTAAAACAGCAACAGAAAACTAATACAGGAGAGACCAAGTCAAGGCAGTTAAAGAGCCTGAGGCTTTTCATCAGCATGTCCTTTCTCCCTACTGCTCCATGTTAAACCAGGCGATGGGTACGTCATGGTTAGGGAGGACACCTAAGTAATTTTTTTTTTTTTCTTTTTTGGGAGAACGGGGTCTCGCTATATTGCCCAGGCAGGTCTCGAACTCCTAGGCTCAAGCTATCCTCCCGCCTCTTGCCTCCCTGAGAGCTGGGATTACAGGCGTGAGCCACCGCGCCCGGCCGTGGACACCTAAGTAATTTTTTACCGAAGTCAAAGCCTGTTAAATTCCTTGTTACTTTTACTGATCTGTTAGATTGTGATTTTGTTTTTATACTCACTAAAGGATATGAATTGTATATTAATGTCTTTGAGATCATTTCTTTGCTTTTCCTCTATCTGAAGACCTACATTTAATTATTAATCTAAGAGCACCTCTTTTACTATAAACAAATCTACCCTATAGCCAAGGGCGATTTTTACCTTAACACTGATGGCTTCAGTTGGACCAAACAATGTAAAACCAAACAGTATTTGCTAGGCCCACAAACTAATATTATCATTATTATCACTATGACAAATAACAAAACTTGGGCATATTCAAATATATTTATCACTATTGCTCAAAACAACCCTTGTGCACATTCCATTCATAAACAAATTAATTAAAAGCACTTGGTCTTAGGCCCACATATGAATAGGGTATAAAGTAATAACTCAAATTAACTTTCAGTGAGTAGGTCCTCAATCACAGACCTTTCTGGATTTAACAAAACCAAGTCTTCTGACTCTCTTTGTTACATAAGCCAGGCTAACATCTCCTCTTTGAAGATTATCTTCTATCCTTTTATGTCAGAAGTGGAAGAGTCAGAAAAAAATGCTTGTATTTTACACTCACAGCTTATTATTTCCATCCATATTGCCACTTTCCAACTCTTATAACCATTCCTCTCTCATTTACTCACTCTCTTTCCCACTCATCACGGCCTCCCCTTACCCCAGAGGGATGGTCTAAATTTCATTCCCTGTTGCCAAAGCCTAAATGATAAAAAATTAAATATATAAAGAACTTACCTGGCTGGGCACTGTGGCTCACACCTATAATCCCAACACTTTGGGAGGCCGAGGCAGGTGGATCACCTGAGGTCAAGATTTCGAGACCAACCTGGCCAACATGGTGAAACCCCGTCTTTACTAAAAATACAAAAAATTAGCCAGGCGTGGTGTTGGGCACATATAATCCCAGCTACTCGGGAGGCTGAGGCAGGAGAATCGCTTGAACCCAGGAGGTTGGGGTTGCAGTGAGCTGAGACTGCGCCATTGCACTCCAGCCTGGAGCAAAACTCCTTCTCAAAAAAAAAAAAAACCAAACTGTGATAAAGCTTCAGATCATTCATTTAGCATTGTGAAAGGCAGGTTACTCTGATGTGTGAATGAAGGTTAAGCTCAGGCCTCTCTCATGGTGGGTCCTCTCATGCCTGGGCTCCTTACAAGGTCCTAGGAAAGATCCTGACACATATATTCACATCCTTGTAGATTTTTGTAAAATTTGCAAAAGTAAATTTTTTTCTTTTCTTTTTTTTTATTTTTTAGGAATAGAGTTTTGCTCTGTGGCCCATGCTGGAGTGCAGTGCCATGGTCATAGCTCACTGCATCATTAAACCCCTGGCTCTGCCTCCCAAGTCACTTGGATTATAGGCTTGAGCCACTGCACCTGGCTCAAAAGTAAAATATTTTTATTGCAATTGGTTATGACCCTTGTCTCTTTCCACTTTGACTTCCCATCTATTACATTGCAGTCAGGTGGTATTACTGGGGACATAAGTGTTTTGGGGAGCTGGCTAAGGGGAAGTTGAATTGGGGAATATATTAAATAAGTTGTGGTTTTAGTAGGATATATTTATGAGGGTCAAGTCACTTCCTTACATAGTTAAGCTATTACTGGCTGATCTGGCATAGAAATGGCTTCTGGATTCTCCTCCTGCCCTTGAGCCAACATACCAAGCATGATGTTGAAAGGACTAGGGCCAGAGGCCATTTCAGGATAAGAATCCTGCCTTGTAGTAGGAGTATGTGGGGAGAGAGATAAGCAAGGTCTGCAATGTGCAGAGCCGGAAGCAATTCTGTGGAAAATTCCTTCAGACATCAGACATGTAAACTTGTAAACAAAGAATTCACTTCTCATCAATGCCCCATCAAGACAGAAATTCTCTCCTGTTCAGGAATGTACATTATACCTAATTATAAACCCAAAATACATTTTCATGAAAATCATCTCAAGTAGATCTTATCAGAATTCTTGGGTTTCTGATGCAGAATCCTGTAGCAGTGAACACATCTGTGTGTGAGGTTGCATGTTTTATGCATCCCATCTATCAATAATAAAACACAAATTTAGACCAACCATGCTAGAGGAAGGCTGTTTTCTATCTTTAGAAAGCCATGTTACAAAATTGATGTTAAAGAGGTGATCAAAGAATATGCAGCCAAAATATGCAGAGAAGTATAAAAAGCTGTCAGAGAATTAACAAACAAAAATAGAGCTCTAGATGTATGGATATTCATAGTATTTATCATCTTTCTAATGTTTGTAATTTATTTTTTATTTCTTTTTATTCTAAATAAATATTTACTTTCGTATCTAATTTTATATTTATAATTTTGTACTCTTTTTCTTAAAGAGAAGATTAAATAAACTTCAAGCCTCCCAAAAGCTAGATCCACTCCTCCTGCATCCAGTTCTGATCACTGATTACCCAAATTTGTCAGTTCATGGTAAAGGCCTTCATTGCCCATTGGCAGTCTCTGGTTTGCTCAGTTATCTTTCTTTGTTTTAAATTAGAGACAGGGTCTCTGTCTGCCATCCAGGCTGGAATGCAATTGCAAGATCCTAGCTCACTGTGGCCTTGGATTCTTGGACTTACGAGATGCCTCTGCCTCAGCCTCCAGTGTAGGTAGGGCTACAGGCACATGCCACCATGGCGGGCTATTTGTTTTTAATTTTTTGTACAGAAGGGGTCTCACTATGTTGCCCAGGCTGGTCTCAAACTCCTGACCTCAAGCAATCCTCTCACCTTGGCTTATCAAAGTACTGGGATTACAGACATGCCACCGCCTGCTTCATTATCTTTTATGTCTAAAACCACAGGGAAAATAAGAGAAAACAAACAAAACATCATGATACTTTCGAGAGTGAGATTTATATCCTGAGCACATGTCAAACATCAATTACCACCCAAGTCATTTGTAAATCTCTGCTTCCAGTAGAACCCAACTTAAGAAACATACCTGTATTGGTTTAATAGGGCTAACATAACAAAGTACCACAAACTGCGTGGCTTAACCAAGAAATGTATTGTCTCAGTCTGGAGGGCAGAAGTCGGAGATCAAGAAGTTGGCAAGGCTGGTTCCTTCTGAGGACGTGAGGGAGAATCTGTTCAGTGCCTCTCTCCTAGCTTCTGGTGGTTGCTGGCAATCGGTGTTGCTTAGCTTATAGTTGCATGACCCCGATCTCTGCCTCCTCTTCACATGGCATTCACAGGGAGAACAGTCAGTTGGATTCAGGACCACTTTAATGATTTCATCTTAACTTGTCTACATCTGCATAAGCCCTGTTTCCAAATAAGGTCACATTTCTGAGGTAGTAGGGCTTAGACTTCAACATATCTTTTTTGGGGGGACACAATTCAACCCATAACAATGCCTTCATTTTTTTTGTGCTTTCCTTCTATAAAAGCAAGTAATGATAGTACTCACTATTGATGAGAATACAATATGCAGTAAAGTGGTCATTCCCATTGCTATTGGAAATGTCAGTTAGAACATTAGAAACAATTTAAGTTCTATTTTAAGATGTAAATTCCAGAAATTCAGGGACCTTGTCTGTTTTCCTCACCACTGTTAGCTGCAAAAACACAGCTTAGCACACAACACACACTCAATGCATACTTGTTTTGAATTGATGTATTATCTTGAAATGCCTATACTAAATGGTTATGGTTTGGCTAGAATAACTAGACAGAAGAAAATGATGTTAAATACCATACTCTTTACTAAATAGATGGGAAGGTTCCTCTCAGCCTAAATATCTATTCAAAAGAATACTTTATGTCTTTATAGAAATAATAGAATGTGTTTGCTGGAATTCATACAATGGTATAAAACCTATAGTTAATATTTAACTCTATAGAAAATATATGTATGTTGTACATTCAGTAAACCACAAATAGTTAAGTTTCCATTTCTGTCCCCAGTAAGGAATTGGTAAAAATGATTACCTTAGGTAAATATCTTTCACCTTTAAAAGTTCATTAAAAATTTCAAATCTCTTAGAAACCCCCGAATGAATTATCTGATCCCCTGAGTTAGGTTAGGTTCTCCTGTCACTCACTCTCACAGATTTCAAAACTTCTTTGTTGTTAGTACTTATCAATTCGAACTTAAATAATTTTTTTTATTGTTTTAAGGCCTAGCTTTGCTGCTATTATACAATCCATGAAAGCATACTTTTCTTGTCTTTTTCACTAAGGTAATTTAACCTCCAATATTTGCTTAGTGTCTAGCATATATTTGCTGCTCAATAAATATTTGCTATGTCAACACATAAATTACTGAAAGAATGAATGAGTGAATAAATGAATGCATGCTTGGAGTGTGAAGTCTGAGTCCGATTCCCCTGCTTTGGACTTTACCTAAGTTCTGCTGATGATCTTCCTCAAGAGCCTTGTCCTAAGGCGATATTTTCAGGAATGTCATTTTCTTTCATTTTTCACCCTGATTTCTCTGCAGAAATTCTGTCCTTGAGTTTTCTCAAAATAATAGCCTATATCAGTTTTATTGCAAAGGAGATTGTTTTCCTTCAATAAACTCTGCAAGAATGCCTATTGCTGCTTGTTTGTTATCAGAGGAAGCTTCCCTTTCTATTTGCATGACCCTGTAGTTTTCCAGCCCTTTAATCTGGTTCTCCGTGTTCCCTGGTCAGTAGCCTGTAGGTTGTGCCCACATTGTGTGGATGGAAGCTAAATTCTTCTTCTTTTGGGGGGCGAAGTAACTTACTGATTGGGGTCAGGGCTACAAAGAGATCCCCACTGGGCAAAAGAATGCATGCAGTGAAGCTTGCTTTGTAACGTTATTAGAAATTATTTTCTGGCTCCAACAGGAAAGGCTGTTTTCTAATTTAACCATTTCAAGTCCACTGTATCTGCAAAACTTTCATTTCCGTTTGTAGGTAATTATGAATAATGGGATATATATTTTTATTCATTTTTATGAAAAGCTTTATATTTCCTTAAGATAGTCTACAGGTGGAGATGCCAAGTCACCCGCTGAATACAGACTTTTCGTTTTGAGGGATCTTGATACAAATTCAAATCGCTTGTCTAAATTTATATCATCAGTACAAAAGAGAGTCCCCTTAACTGAACCTTTCCCAAGGATGTATATTATTATTTTTAAAAACAAATCTTTAGGGCTGGGTGCAGTGGCTCACACTGGTAATCCAGCATTTTGGGATGCCGAGGTGGGAGGACTCTTCGAGGTCAGGAGTTCAAGACCAGCCTGGGCAACATAGCAGACCCCCCTTCTACAGAAAAAACATTGTTTTAAATTATCAGGGAGTGGTGGCATGTGCCCGTAGTCCTGGCTACTCAGGAGGCTGAAGTGGGAAGATCTCTTGAACCAAGGAATTCAAGAATGCAGTAAGCTATGATTGTGCCACTGCACTCTAGCCTAAGCAACAGAGTGAGACCCTGTGTCAAAAACAAAACCAAAACAGCAAAAAAACTAACCTTTAGTAATAGTATTAGTGAAAAATGAGCACAATTTTTTTGTGTTGTTTCTTTGGTTACTATCAAGGATCAACATGTTTGCATATATGAGTTGACTAGATGAATTTTCTCTTTTGGGTAATGATCTCTTTCATAAATATTATATTGGCCAGCTATCAACAGGGACCCTACCAGTTTTCATATCTGTTTGCCTGAGGTCTTTATGTAGAAACTGTATTAACTTTGACATTTTATGGAAAACATTTTTCCATTTTAATATTTGCCTAATCATTGTTTTGTGTATAGAATTTCTCATTTTTATAAATCTGCTGGTCTTTATAGTTTTTTCTGTTATTTCTGGTATAGGAAAACTTCCCCTTTGTAGAAGTTTTATAAATAAATATCCATGTTTTCTTCAAATGTTTCTACTGTTAAATTTTTAAATATTTAAATTTTTAACCAATCTAGAATTCACTTTGGTGTGTGGAATGAAGTGAGAAATCAAAGTTTTCATATTTCTAGGCATTCATCTCATCACCATTTATTGAATAATTTGTCCCTGCTCAAGGGTTTAATAAGCTTCCTATGGCATAATAGATTCTTATGTAAAATAGAGTCAATTTATGAATCTCAAAAACAAAATGTCCCAAATTTTTCTTCAAGCATGTGCTACACTTTATTAATTTGCTACAAGGTTTCCAGGAAAGTGACAGAAACATGTGTGCCCCGTATAAAACTGGAGGGGTTATACAGTGAGAGACAGAAGGCTTACATAAGCTAGCAGGTTTTTAAAAAAAATTAGAAAGATTCCATTTTTATTTTACAAAGTCATGAAAATATCATGTTCATATCAGTTGTGAAAAGGGAACAATGTGGGAGAATGATCCATTATCCTAGGTGTGAATTATACTTCTCAGGTATGTTTTAGAATCCTTTTGTCAGTTAACAAAAATAAACCACGAATGCTTTGATAGGGATTATATTAAACCACTTTCTTGGCCTCTAAGACTCTGTGCTCTCCAGGTTCTCTCCTATTTTATTAGCTGCCTTCTTTCAGTCTTCTCTGCTGGATCTTCTTTCTTGTCCCAAATTCTTCATGTTGGTGAGCCCCAGGATTCTCTCTGCATTCTCTCCGTGGATGACCTCATCCAATCCTCTGGCTGTACATTCCATCTATCTGTTGATGGCCCAACATGTTTCTATGAGTTTCATGCTCTTTTAGCAACTGCCTACTTAACATCACCACTTGGAGTCTAACAGACATTTCAAACTTAATATGTCTTAAGACTCCTGGTTTCAATCTCCAGCTCCTGCTCCTTTCCCAGTCTTCCCCAGTGAAGTAATTAGCACCGTGATCTAACCAGTAACTTCAGGACAAAAATCAAGGGACCAACCTGGATTCCTCCCTTGGTCCCACCCTTCATACCCAACCCATCAGCAAATCTTTTATGTCTATCTCCAAAATCTATCTGAAATCTACTTCTGGTTCTTTCCACCCCTACTACACAAGTACAAGCCCATCTTTTCCAGACTGAATTACTGAAATAACCTCCTAACTGTTCTTATTGTTCTATTTTCCCCTCACCTGTACCCTGTCTATTCTCAGCATCAAGACCAGACAGCTCTTTAAAAAAATCTTGTTAGATCACATCCTCACCTGGTCAAAATAGCTACCACAAGACTTACACCCCAAAGTCCTGTTCTACAGAGCCTGCACAATCTGCCCTCACGTTACCTCCATCTTCATCTCCCACAGGTCTCCACTTTACGCACTCTGCTTTAGCAACACTGCATTTCTTTTCTTTTCTTTCTTTCTTTTTTTTTTTTTTGAGATAGAGTTTTGCTCTTGTTGCCCAGGCTGGAGTGCAGTGGTGTGATCTTGGCTCACGGCAACCTCTGCCTCCCGGGTTCAAGCGATTCTCCTACCTCAGCCTCCCGAGTAGCAGGGATTACAGACATGCACCACCATACCCAGCTAAATTTTTTGTTTGTTTGTTTGTTTTTGTTTTGTTTTTTGAGACGGAGTCTCGCTCTGTCACCCAGGCTGGAGCATACCCGGCTAATTTTTTTGTATTTTTAGTAGAGACGGGGTTTTTTCATGTTGGTCAGGCTGGTCTTGAACTCCTGACCTCAGGTGATCCTCCCGCCTCGGCCTCTCAAAGTGCTGGGATTACAGGCGTTAGCCACCGCGCCCAGTGCGACACTACATTTCTTGCAGTTTCTGGACTAGATCAAGCTGGTAGCATGTTGGGGCCTTTGCATTTGCTGTTCCCTCCGCAAGAAATACTGCTCTCCCAGATAGCCACATGGCTCTCTCTGACACTTTATTCAAGTATCTGTTCCAGTGTTACTCCCTCAAAGACCTTCCCTGACCGCATCCCCCTTCTTTCATTCTCTATCCCTTAACCCTATTTTATTTTTATTCAATGCACATATCGTTACCTGACACTATATTATATTAAGGCTCTATTTGTTTGTTGTGCCAACTCTGCAAGAATCGAAACACCAGGAGGGCAGAGCCTTTGTGTTGTTCATGACTGTATCCCTAGTACCTAGCATTTTGCTTGGTATACAGTGGGTGCTCAATAAATACTTTTTGAATGTCTTGGTTAAACCTACATTATTTGGAAAATATTTAAATATTTGTATCAGCATCTTTCTGCCCAGGAACATAGTGTATTTTTCCATTTTCTCAAACTTTAATAAATATATCTTAATAAAATTTTGTTCTTTTCTTTGACTATTTGAAAGACATTATGCATTAAAGCTACTTCTAGATGTTTTATATATTTTTTCTTCTTACTACTATAGGGGCTTTTTTTTTTCTAAAACCATCTCAAATCTTTTTTAGAAAAGGTAAACTATATATATACATACATATACATGCATTTAAAAGTTTCTAGCTGATTATTACAATTATATTGGAATGCTTTTGATTTCTGCCTATCTTACTTTCAGCCCCTTGTGCTTAAACAATTTTCAAATTATTTATTTGGACTTATAGTTGTACAATAACTGTCAAAAAATAAGTATCATTTTATCTCTTCTTTGTTAATAGTATATATCTTTTGTATCATGTGTTATTGCATTGATCACAGCTTTCAGAACTATATTAAACAATATTCCTTTTTTGTGCATATTTTAATGGAAATATCACTAATGTTTTGCTATTAAATATAATGATGGCTATTGGTTTTAATCGAATGCTTTTTCTTATATTGAGTAAATATTTTTTCTATTTCTCTTAAAATAATATTATCAGGGGTTGCTGTTTATTCTTACCAAATATGTTTTAAGCATGTATAGAAGCAAGTCTATTCTTTTGTATTTGACATAATGATTGGATGTATTATGTTAATGGCTTTCCTATTATTTGATCACTTCTACCTCTCTGAAATAAACTAGCTGACTGTGGCGAATTATTCTTTTATTTACTACATTTGCAACTTGATAATATTTATTTTGGAAGGTTTTCAGCTTTTTTTTTTTTTTGAGATGGGGTCTCACTCTGTCAGCCAGGCTGTAGCGCAAGGGTGCAATCTTGGCTCACTCCCTTGACGTCCCCAGGCTCAGATGATCTTCCCACCTTAGCCTCTCGAGTAGCCGGGACTACAGGTACATGCCACCACCCCCAGCTAATTTTTGTATTTTTTGTAGAGATGAGGTTTCACCATGTTGCCCAGGGTGGTCTCGAACTCCTGGGCTTAAGCGATCTGTCTGCTTTGGCCTCCCAAAGTGCTGGGATTACAGGTGTGAGCCACCACACCCAGCCAGTTGTGGGCATTTTATGTCCCTCAGTAAGTGCTGAATATTTTAATTTAGAGTTTTCTTGCTGTTTTTTCTTCCTGTTCTTGTCTACCTGTCATTTCACTATTACCACCAATCCTTATTATTACTGGCAAACAGACAGATAATAGGGAGGAAGCTATTACTTCTCTGCTTCAGAGTATTGTCTCAAAAATAAAAATAGCCCTGTAATCTTCTTAACAGGTAAGAAGAACCAGGTGGTGAATATCTACAGAAAATGGTTCCATCAAGCTGGATTAGTGGGGTGTCACCTTCCAATATAGATAAAAGCCTGTCAAGCCTCTGTTTGACATTTGTTAATGGGAACTACCATTTGTTGAAAGCCTTTTGTGTGTGTGTCAGGCACTTTACATGCATTATCTCAGACTTCATCTTAATTCTAGGAATTGGATATTAATATTCCCATTTTACTGATGGAGAAACTAAGGCAGGAAAGGGCTAAATAATTTGAACAGTTCAAATAATTTAACAATTCAAATGGCTGTTTGTTGGTAGAGCTGGAATTTAAACACAGGAATCACTGGCTCCAAAGCCCACTCTTTCTATACAGCGACAAGGCTCACAGGGCAGTGCTCTGAAGAAACAAGACCTCAGCAAACGAGGAGAGAGAAGATAAGCATGCTGCAAACAGGATGTTATGACTGCTGCGGAAGAGTCAAGCACAATGTTACTGCCATTCAGATTCATTTGGAAAGAGCTGGAGAGCCATTGGGAAGGAGGTGGCTTAGAATGGAGAGGAGGGTATTTTAGGTGGAGGGAGGAGTAAGGGCAAAGGCATAGAATCTGAAAAGCCTAGGACGTGTTTACAGTAGAAAGGGTAATGCTCTTTAGATGGTGGATTGTGTTCATGCTGCTATGTAATCAAAGATAAGCCTGGAAACTTAGATTGGGTTCCTATTATGAAATCTAAGAGATAGATGAAGGGGTTTGTTTTTAAATATAGTCAGCGGGGAGCCATTGCAGTTTTGAATAAGGAGCTACAAGTCAGATTGGGGTGGATCATAGTAGGTAAAGATGGGAGAATGACACTCCGATCACATGACTGTAAACAATTTATCAAGTAATAAAGGGAGCCTGGTTTGAAGAGTGGCAGGAGGAATGGAAAGCAAGGACCTGGTTTAGGATCAGATACAAGGGTAGGTTTACTATGTTTGTGCAGATGGGATTCTGGGGCACAGGGAATGGCAGTCACGGATGCCTTCAAGTCATTGGGAGCCTGAGTCGCTGGAAGAAGTGTTGTGCCACTACAGATAAGAGGACCTTGGAAGGCAAGACTGGTTGTTGGAAAAAAAGTTGATGAGACACCCAGATAGAAGGTGGTTGTTTATAGAGGATTAGATTTGGAGTCATCTACCTAAAAATGATAACTGACATTGTGGGGTGTCATCAATGTCTTTTTTTTTTTTTTTTTTTTTTGAGATGGAGTCTCGCCCAGGCTGGAGTGCAGTGGTGCGATCTCGGCTCACTGCAAGCTCCGCCTCCCAGGTTCACGCCATTCTCCTGCCTCAGCCGCCGGAGTAGCTGGGACTACAGGAGCCCGCCACCACGCCCGGCTAATTTTTTATATATTTTTTAATAGAGACGGGGATTTCACCGTGTTAGCCACGATGGTCTCGATCTCCTGACTTTGTGATCCGCCTGCCTCGGCCTCCCAAAGTGCTGGGATTACAGGCGTGAGCCACCGCGTCTGACCATCAATGTCTTTTAAGAGGGCAGTTTTATTAAAGGTCGAAGAGCTGACGCCAGGCAGAAATTCTCAATCCTAGTTACACGTCAAAACCACCTCTGGATCTTAAAAACCACATCTGTTGAATCAGAATCCCCAGAGTGGGAAATCAGACCCTTCTATCATTTAATACCAGCACAGGGGATCTGCTGGGCAGCCAGAGTTGAGCACCACTGGAGAAAGGGTAGAAATTTTGCTGTGAGAAAGCAAGAGTGAGACAGCCTCTTACCTAGCCAGGAAGAGAGATGTGCCGTCTGCGTTTCTCTTTAAGTTTCCTCTTTCACATCTTTCAAGCACCTCTTCGTTTTGCAGATTCTATTGATATCTAGTTAATACTTTTTACTGAGAGCCTTCTGGTCGCTTTAGCAGGCATTCATCTCCTCTTATCATAGACTGTTAAAAAATCAGAGGGTGGTAGAGCTAGAAGGAAACAGATGTTTTAACTTTCTTTAGCATCGGATGCCTTTCAGAAAATGAAATCTTACATGAAATCCCGATATGTAAACAGACCAAAGCAGAACCATTCTGAGAGAACCACAGCCCAGAGCCCACTTGCTTCCCCACTTGCCCCAAGCAGGGACTTTAGTGAAATTATCGAATCTTAGGTGGCATAATTCGGTTAAATCTCCTAAATCCTTACGCAGTTTTCCTTCCTTCACAGGGTGTTGTCTCCCCTTCTGCCAGTCTGACATCTCCCTAAAATTCACTCTGCATTCCGACAGGGAAAGGTACACAGGGAATCAAATTACCCACAGCAGCCCTGGTACAAGGTTAAGTGAGGGAAGAGGCTGCAACTCCTGACTGCCCTGAATTATGTGGTTTATCTACAGGGATCTCATTTATTTCTGCTGCTCCAGTTTCAGCTCTCTCTGGTAATTGTGAGTGGCCTGTAAAATCATTATCTGGCCAACGCAGGGAGATAAAAAGCCTTGTTAGTTTTAAAGGGAAAGTTTCAGTGATTGAAGTTTTATCATCAGGATGAGCACGGAAAAACTTTTTTCCTTATACTGATCTGAGGAAAAAGTAATGAGACCTAAGGCATTATAACTGAAAAATGAGAATTGTTAAGTATCTTTTTTGCATATTTTATGTGACTGTCAAGGGAGGATACTATGAGGCATATTTGGCCCTAGTATACTTTTGGCATCTAGTATACTCCCTATTTGTCCCAAAGCTTTGTCCTGGCTGCATCTAACTCTTTGGGAATGTTTGTCACAATAGAAGGAAACCCAACTTCTAAAGAGAGTAAGATAAATTTCTGACATGAGGATACTTAACATTAAATTCCTGTATTTAAGAAAAAAGTTATTCAGACACTTGAAGGATTCTTACTAACTAATTGCATTTAGAAGATTTAACCTCTTTTCTCATACATGCTATTTTCTTGTACAATGTGTCTTTGCTGAGGTTGCATTCATTGCTAATATTTCGCTGTATAATCACAGGTCTAGATGGGATCATAAAAAGCTAGTCCATTGCCTTGTTACTATGCAGGCACATATTTCAATCACAGAGACTGTTCATCTTTTTTTAAGGAGACATAGAGCAAGGTTTTCCTTGGATTAATGCCAGGTGATTCTGCAGGCTACTATTTAGCTCACAACTTCCTGTTCAAGTCTCAAGAAGAGAGTAGTTGTTATCTCCAAATTATCTTCCAGCACCCTGCAACAATACTCATTTCTTTCATTTCTGGCATCATTGCAAATTTTCTTCATCCATATTTTAGGGAAGGTGCTGATATTTGTGTCTGTGAGGGGACTATGCTCTAACTACATCCCTCTGTAATTCATGGTGTAAGTCAGCAGCAAAATTGGCAGGATAGAAATCTTTTCCCAGCGTGGCAATCAGTAAAACTCATGAGTACCCCTTCATACAGATGCTTATCTTAGCACCTAGTTGAGTTGAGGAATCCAACTCAGATTCATTTACATAGCAGTACTAAAAACTAAAATTGGAAGTTCAATAAATAAATGAATAACTTTGCTAAGATATTCATTCTTTAATATCTGAAAATTCATGTTTGACAGAATACTGCACTTACCTAGCTGTTTACATTTTTTCCCTGCATCTCCCTCCTTCTTCCTTTGATTTGTATCAGCAGCCAAAGCAAGTGTGGATTGAAATACATATGCATTGATTTCCAGATTTCAGGCTTTGCTCCTCCTCCCTCCCTCCACTGCCTTTGGCTACTTCTTGTCCTACTCCATCTTCTAGGCTCTCAGTCACCTAGCCCTGTGTATTGAGAAGAGGCTCACCCAGACTGTGCTTAGTGTCCTGGTGGCTGTGGCTAAAGGTATGTAATCATGGTAATGGTAGCATGCCTTGGATTTACACAGACTTCCCGGCATTCTCACTTTAATCATCTCCGTAGATGACAAGGTTTAAATCCACAAACAGCAACTCCCCTCACCAAGAGACTAGGGTGAGCACTTTGAAGTGTGCTTGAACACAGTATTTTCCAATATTCCCAGCTGAAGAGTATTACCTGGGCACTTGTTAAACATTCAGATTCCTGGATCCCAAAGAGACCCACTATAAATATGAATGTTTAGAGAAAGGCCCTGGGATCTATGTTTATATCAACAGTCCTGGATAATTCATATCACAAGACAAAGTTAGAAAACATTCTGCTAGAAAGATGCCTATTGCTCTCATAGGCTCAGTGCCAGCAGCCCTGGAAGGACTCAGTGACCAAAATGCTGGGCATTTATATGGTGCCAGATTTATAGTGTCAGATGTATACCAATAGCAGGCTGTAAGGGGAGGCTGGGTGCTAGAGATTCTGCTCAGGCTACTTTCTTGATGCTAGAGAGGTGCTCCAGGTGGTGGTGAATCCTAAGCGACTGCAGAGCTAAGAGGAAGGGACAGGGTGTCTTTTAATAACAGCCCTTGGGCCCTCTTAATTGGCTTGGCCCAGACCTGGTGTAGTCTGACCCAGGTTTGCAGCTTGGATGTGTTCTTCCTCCCAGGACCGTTGCCTGGTCCGTCAGTGTAACAGTGTACAGAGTGTTTGTCTGGTTCCCAGAGAGTCTTCCCTGCCCTAAACCAGAGTCTTGGAGAAAAGAAGGTGGGGATGGACCAGCTAGAGTAAAGAGGCAGGTAGGAGGTGAAGTTACGGAAACTGCAACTAGGAAGCTTGCACATTTCTGGGGCTATATAACTCAGCAACGTGCTAGGATTCAACATAGTACTTTCATTTATAGGAATTAATCATACTGAGGGATAAGAGTTCTTGTTCTATACCTCAAGCTTTAGTTTCCCTTAGTGGTAATAAGTATTTATAGAGCCAAATTCAACATAAAATCTTAGACTTTTGGCCAGGCGCAGTGGCTCACGCCTGTAATTCCAGCACTTTGGGAGGCCTTGGTGGGAGGATCACTTGAGGTCAGGAGTTCAATGAGACCAGCCTGGCCAACATAGTGAAACCCCATCTCTATTTTGTTTAAAAAAAAAGAAAAAAAAAGTCTTAGCTTTTCAGTAATCTTGTACCATTTTTCCTTTTAATGATAAATGATCATTGAATTAAAACAAAAGTTAGTTTTCAGTTATAAATCATTACTGTGTATTTTATGCCTAATAACTTAATTATGTCACTCTGGAATTGATGGATTTGAAGAAACATGGAAAATTATATTGGTTATGGCTGTGAATCTAGTGATGTGAAGATGTTGGATTTATGTATGTTAATTTGATTCATATGCAAGTCAAAACACGCATATTTTTAATCAGCAAATGGTTTAATATGCTTTCCACACTTGTAAAAAATGAAAAGTACTGCGAGCTATTTTTTGCCTTGTCATTCATTCTGTCAACAGTACTTATTATGAATGTGGTGCATTTGGGTACAAGGCAGAGTTACAAAAGCAATGGAAAATATGTCCCTTTTGTAGCAGAAGATAGAATAAACTTAAACACAATTTTTTCTCACTGTATGCTTTGAGGAGTGTTTCTATAAAATCGTGTGGGTCATTTGAACTTTTATGACTCAAAGATCTAAATATTAAAAATTCAGAGCTGATTTATAACCATGTTGTTGGACCTTCTGTTGCCATTTTTTATTAGTCATTCATTAATTTATTCACTTTTTATAAAATAATATTATTCACCCAGCATGTGTGAAATACTTGCAAGGCAGCATGCTACAAAGAAAACTTGATCCTTGACCTCAAAGGGTTTACTGTTTACTAGAAAAGGTAGCTGAACTATTAAAATGAAAACTTGGGTCATCAGCTTGGAAGGCAGCTGTGCTCTCTCACTGCCACAGCCCAACTCACCTCAGCTGTGTTGAATTCTCATGTGAGGCTTGAGAGGGGCCAGTGCCTCCTGTAAGAGGACAGAAGTGAAGGTGGGCTGATTTCTTGCCCAAGACTGTGTGCTGGACAGAGTCTTCCAGCTTCCTGAGCTGCTTCTCTAAAGCTTCTTTGTACCTCCCTCCAATTAGCCCAGAAATTGGTTTCAAGCCAATCCCATAACCTCCTGACTCTCTTGATAAGATATTAGTAAAATTATTACATAACTTTTTCAAAGTTAATTTATAGGTTAAATCCAAGTAGTGTTTCTGCTCTCAACAGCTTTTGTTGGAGTGTTAACGATCCATTGGTGAACAATTAAGTTTACGAGGGAAGCAGCTCCCTGTTTAAAGGGATGCTTGGATAAATTCCTCAGCAAAGTAGATCCTTTTTTTTTTTTTTTTTTTTTTGAGACGGAGTCTTGCTCTGTTGCCCAGGCTGGAGTGCAGTGGCGCGATCTCGGCTCACTGCAAGCTCTGCCTCCCGGGTTCACGCCATTCTCCTGCCTCAGCCTCTCTGAGTAGCTGGGACTACAGGCGCCCGCCACCACGCCCGGCTAATTTTTTGTATTTTTAGTAGAGATGGGGTTTCACCGTGGTCTCGATCTCCTGACCTTGTGATCCGCCTGCCTCAGCCTCCCAAAGTGCTGGGATTACAAGCGTGAGCCACCGTGCCCGGCCTAAGTAGATCCTTTTATATATAATAATGTCTTAATTTATTTTTACAATTATATTAGATTTTCTTTTAATTTTATTTTAGATTTGAGGGTTCATGATTCAACTCATATGAGCTACCTAGAGCAGTGAGATTCATGAAGCAGCAGTCATGAATCTGACTGCTCTAGGTACCTCATGTAAGTGGAATCATACAATATTTGTCCCTTTGTGTCTGGTTTATTTCACTTGGCATGGTGTTTTTGAGGTTCATCCATGTTGTAGCAACTATCAGAATCTTGTTCCTTTTTAAGGCTGAATAACATTTCATTGTATCTGTATATCACATTTTGCTTATCCATTCAAAAAAATGTGAAATATTTTGATGGCCACTTGGATTCTTTCCACCTTTTGGCTATTGTGTTGCTATGAGCATTGGTATGCAAGTATCTGTTTGGGTCCCTGCTTTCAATTCTTTGGGGTGTAGGCCTAGGAGTAGAATTGCTGGATCATATAGTAATTCTATGGTTAATACTGTAAGGAACCACCAAACTGTTTTCCACAGCGGATGCACCGTTGTGTTTAAATTTTAAAACTTATTCTCTCAGTCTTGATGTCATTCAAATAAATGATTCAGATATAAGGCATTAAGACTTGGTTAACTTAACTAATTTTTATTCCTACTAACTGCACTTAGTAAATGCTACTAATACAGAAAAGAAAAATGAAAAAAATAAAAAAGAATTAATTGGAAGAGGTGTTTTTTCACAATCCCATTTTGAATATTTATCATACACATATCACACTTTGTTGGAACTGTAGCACTGAATCCATTCTAACCCATGTTCTTACTTCTGTTTGTCTACTTTTTTCCAGGTACAATCTTAGGGCAGGAACCTTGGAAACAGGTGCATTAACAGGAGATGAGTTTTTTTGTGTAAGATGTGTTAAGTTTTTGTTGTTGAATCATTTGATTCTTTATAATAAAACCTAAATGAATATCTGATTAATCTTCTAATATCTATTCCTGTTTCTGGACATTAAATTCAATGTTCCAGTAATTATAGTTCCATCAGAAAGGCATGTATCACAGAAGCAAAGCTTTTAGAAGGTAAAAGAAACCAAATGGTGACAGGAGAAATTATTGGATATGATTAGCATGCCCAGTGTTAAATGGGGCAGATTTCATAAGGAGTTGAATTATGCTTAACTCTGCAAAATACTTAGATTTTGGTGACAGATGGAAGGGTGGAGTTTGTGGACTGGGGAATGGTATTCTGAAATTGTTTGGAGGTAGGAATGTTAGGGAACATTCAAGTACTTTTGCCTTACAAGAATGAAACAGGCCAGGCGCGGTGGCTCACGCCTGTAATCCCAGCACTTTGGGAGGCCAAGGCGGGTGGATGACCTGAGGTCAGGAGTTCAAGACCAGCCTGGTCAACATGGTGAAACCCCATCTCTACTAAAAATACAAAATTAGCCAGGTATGGTGGCACAGGCCTGTAATCCCAGGACTTGGGTGGCTGAGACAGGAGAATTGCTTGAGCCCAGAAAGTAGAGGCTGCAGTGCCCTTGACCAGGTGGCTGGTAGACTACATCAGGCTGCTGCTGAAGTCACAAGAGTATATGTATTCATTAACAGCTACGGACAAGGACACAGGCTTGTTGTTCGCCTACCCTTGCAGGGTGGCCGACCAACAGCACACCATCGGGGCATTGCAACACTTTCGTGCCCTGTATGGTCGCCCTCTGTCCATTGAGAGTGATAGGGGAACACATTTCACTGGACAACAGGTACAACAATGGACACAACAAATGGACATAAAGTGGGGATTCCATGTGCCATACAAACCACAAGCTGCGGGTATGACTGAGCAATATAACAGGCTGTTGAAGACTGGGTTACACTTGCGTGTCATACTACCGTCTTTGCGGGGCTGGAGTTCCAGGCTGGACCTGGTGCTCCAAACCTTGAATGAATGGCCATAGAAAGGTGGCCCAGCCCTGGTGGAGGCTTTGTCACACTAAGCCACCACCCCCATTCAGTTGCAGATACATACCAAGGATGACCTCCTCCGACCAGGTATGGGGATGAAAGGTAACCTGTTGTTGTCTGCCCCAACACCCCTGAAGGCAGGGGAACAGAAACTCTGGCTGTGGCCATGGACCCTCCAAGCCCCCCACTGCTGGTGGTTGGTCATCGGAGCTCCCCGGGGGTAGGGCCTACGTATGACTCGCATGTCACTCCTTGGGTGTTCAATACATGTTCCCTACAGTTGACTGTTCACAGGGGAACAGCCAGGGAAGGAACCCTCCTCTGGGGGACATATGTACTGTCTGTTTGGCCTATTATGAGCTGCCCTGTGACTTTGGCACAGATACAGGACTCAAAGGAACCATGGGGAGTTGAGAAGGTGTGGTACCATCACCCAGGGCAAAAGCCCTTGGTGGCTGCATTGTTATCCAGGGATGAAAGGTTAGCCTGTATTTTGCCTGACGGATATGATTTACCTCTGTTAGTACCTGTACCTGCTCTGTCATTTCAACTGTAGGTTAACATGCTCTAACTGCATTTGGACTGGGCCCATACCTACGCTGAGATGACCAATGTTTCCATCTGTTGGATCTGCACTGCCCTTCCATCAGCAGCTGCAGATGGCTTGCCTTGGCACATACATTGAGCATCTGCAGAGAACTGGACATGGCTGGAGACCAGGGGTCCCATGGCTGATGCCTGTGAGGCAACACGGCAAGCTTTGAAAAAGGATGCTGTAGGACCCACAGCACACCTGTAGCGTTTATGATGGGTGGGCCTGGCTAGTGGGGGAACATGCAGTACCCCAAGCCCAGGTGCTGTGGTACATAGAGCCACATTGGGGCAACACCCCTGTGGGATGGGTACCCATCATGGCCTGTGCAAACATAATACATGTCACCACACCAAAGGTATGATGGAACAAGCGGCCCCACCAAGGTTGGGCCCCAGTGGATTTTGTGTCCCTGGGAGTTTATGGGTCTGTGGGGACACAGGGTGGCTTTACCTACCAGTGAACTGGACTGGACACTGTACCTGGGGGTGGCCTTACCTGCCACTGTTCTCCCCAAGTTGCCCAGATAGCCCACATAACTGGGAGGTGCTATGCTCTCGATTTGTGCAAGTGCGACGAGTCCCCTGGTGGTTCTGCCTCTTGGCAGTGACTATCCCTGGAGCGGGTGTCATAACTGTAGAAGCACAAGTTACCACTCTTGCACAGCACACCACTTGGGCTCTGAATTACACTTGAGTAGCCCTCCTCCTGTTAACCAATAAGGTTGATCAGATCAGAAAGGTGGTATTGCAAAATCAAATGGCCTTAGACATAGAAACTGCTGCCCAAGGAGGCACCTGTGCCCTTTTAGGAACACAATGTTGTACCTTTATCCCTGACAATTGGTAGAACATAACAGCAGCCCTGCAAGAGGTCTCATGGCAGATTAAGGCAGTTGAGAGCCTTACTGATGATCCCCTGCGGAGATGGTGGGCATCCCTAGGCTCTGGCCTACACTGGGCCCTAATAGTCATAAGTGGCATAGCTGGGATCCTAGTGGTGAGGTGTTGCTCTCTGTATTGTTGTTGTGGGTTATGGATTCAGGGCTCTGCCTTATGGGCACATGTCCCTGCCTAGAGGATGCCCTAGGCCTAGGGGGTGGAGTGTAAGGGAAATGGCTGTGCTTTAGTCAGGAGTAGGCTGAGGCAGCCTTCTGGAGCAGCATAACTCAATGCGTTTGGAGCGCAGGCGCATAGCTCTGCACATTATGTAACCAAGCCATGTGAGGCACATTAGGTGATCACCCATGTGAGCTTGTGCTGGGCTTGGAGCCACTACAGTCTTTAAAAGGTATAATTACCCTGCTAATGCTGTACATATGGCTTGCTCACACCCAAAGAGAGGGTAAAGACATGTCAAAACTGTCTATGATTCCTTTAGTGTTTTTTCCAGCTACCCACCACTCATCCACTGATTCCCGTTGGACCTCAATTAGAACCTGGCAGCTAGCTTATGGGAACTCGGACATCAGTTAGAACCTGACAGCTAGCTTATGGGACCAGAGGGAGGGCAGAAGAATCAGGAGGCTCCCAAAGGTCTCAAAGGCAGCTTCAGGCTTGTCCAGGGGCTGCAAGAAATGAACTCCAGGTGGCTTTTGGTGTCTTTCTTTGCTCTGCTCAGTATCAGGAAGTAAGCTTCTAATTGACTGAACTTGTGTCATGTGCTTGGCCCCTGGTAAGGTAACATCAGGGTCTAGTGCCTTGATCCACACAGGTCTAGCTATCTCCAAAGCAGCAGGAAGTTGAAGTGCTATTACCAGAAGAAGGTGGAATGGCCGGATTAAAAAAAAATCAATTACTGCTCTGTCATATTGTATGAAAGACAGAATTCATTTTATTGTACAAATGATTATAATTGATTTTTAAAAGTGAAACAACTGTGCTCTACATTTGCTTGTTCAATCATATTTACGAGAGAGATATGCCCTATTTTATGTTATTCCTGGGGATCTGAAAACTGGTCTTTAGTAGGTATGTGTGGGCACAGGGCAAGAGGGTCACAGTGGGTTGTAAATCCTGAGGAATCAGTTAATTGTTTTGTCAGAGAAATAGACCATTTAACTGCTCACTTTTCGACTAAGGAACAGAAGGTACAATATTAATTCATTAACCATAACAAAAATATAGTTTAAGTTTATATCATAGCTAACTAAAAAGTATTTTAAGTTGCCCTCATTTCCTAAAGGATTTGAGGTGAGAAGACCTTTTGTTTTAATCAAGATTCTTTGATTTGAAAATTTTAGATACTCACTTCAAAGTATCTAAAGCCCAAATGGGATGTGATGAATGATTCCATCTAAAAATCTCATAGACCTCAAAGACAGAGTCCTCTTTAAATCCTTTAGAAGCAGGCCTTTAGCAGGGATGGGAGCCTTTCAGAGCACAAAATGCACAACCATACACAGCACCCAGACTGTCAGACTCTGCTACTGTTTTTCTCTGTTTAGGCTTCCTTCCTCTTTCTGCAGAGGATGAGGGAGAGTCTTGGCTTCCTCCTGGAAATGCAGACCCACCCCCAGCTCTCGGGTAAACACTGCCTGCACTTCAGCTGGGTGCAGGGTTCCCTTTGTTACTGAGACAGACTCTCAGGTTGGCCAAGCCTGAATCTACCTGGACCCCATCAACTGTGAAGTACAAACCTGGCTGGAGGTGGGAGAGCACCTTGTGGTTGAGAAGGTCTGAGAAAGGGGTGGGTGTGATCTGTCAGACACCCTAAAATGTTTCCCTGTATTGTTTGAGACAGAAACAGCTGGGGAAGAAAGGGGGTGGGGGGCGTGGGGAATAGAAAAAACGTGGTACTAAGAGAAATGCAGAAATGCTGGTAGTGATTCAAGAGGAGAAACTCAATAAAGGCTTGGGGGAGAGCCTCAAAAGGTGTTTAAGTCAGGATACTTTCAGTTGTATGAAACGGAAAACCCCTGTCAAAGTATCTTAACCAAGAAATTTGTCTCATCTGACAGGAAGTCGTGAGGTAAGGCGACCTTCAAGGTTGGTTAAGTCAGCCATACAACAAAGGCTGGAAGGCCCTGGTTCTTTTTATCCTTCCACTCTGCCATCCTTAGTGTGTTCTTTGTCATCAGGCTGTAGAGGATCCAGGCATCATATCCAAACCCAACCAAGTCCAAGGGCGAAAGAGACCATTTCTTAGATGCAAGGATACCTCTAGCAGATTCTTCTCATGGCTTGTTGGCCAGAATTGGGCCACCTACCCATTCCTGAACCACACATTAGCAAGAGGAATGGGACTGCCAGGCGTGATGCAGAGAGCCAGTCTTCCCAGAGCATGTGGCTGCTTTAAGAGGGGGACACTGAACACAGCTGCTAGGGTTCCGAGAGGAAGGCGGCAGGAGGGGTGGGGAGGCAACCAGCAGGGCGGCTACAGGGAAGCAAAAGAAAAATAGAGAGGAGCAGAGAGGCAGACAATGACAAAGCCCAAGAGGAGGGAGGCAGGCAGGTGGGCAGGAACAATAAAGCACAGGTGCAGACAGACAAGCTCGTTAAGTTTGGTGTCTTAGGTTAAAACGCTGTTGTCATATCTTGCTCCTCAGCCAGGCAACTATTAGAAGAACACGCTTTACCTGTTTTCACTGCCACTTGAAGGGCTGATTAACTTGTCCGTAGTTAAACTTATTAACCATTTTTCAACCTCAGAGTTATAAGAGAGGTGGCCTCAGCAGTATTCAGGCAGAAAATTTCTCTCCTTTTCTCCTTAAAATAGATCAGCATTTATTGAGTTGTGAAGGAGTTGCATGAAAAAAATATGATTACTTAGTTACTTTCTTACATCTTTATGTATAATTTTATCTTCTTAATTGTAAAAGCAATATAACCACACTTAAAAATTGCAAACCAGAAACATGAAAACAAAATCACCCACAGTCTTATAACTGTTATTATTTGGCAAAAATTAACTCCTAACTTTTTTTCATACAATTGCACACCATTTTGTAGACTGCTTTATTTTTCAAAACACGTGTATCATATACATGATACAAATTTCAAAAACAAACTAAAGGGGTTATTTAAAAATAAAACAGGTCTCCTTCCCATCAATATCTTTAGTCCCCCAGTTTGCCCCCCATTCCATCCTAACTCACTGTTACCAGTTTGTTTTCTTCCATAGATAGCCTACCCATTAACAAGGAAATATGTGTATGGATATTCTTTTGCCAACAGATCTTATCTTTTCACAAAATGATAGCCTACTGTGTACACTGTTTTGTTCCTTGTTTTTAAAATTTAACAATATTACTTGGAGATAATTCCATATCTAGTGCCTTTAAAATTTAACATTATAATGTATCCATATATTGCCACATAATCTATAAGCAGTATCTTCAAGAGCTGGAAAAAGTGTGAGCAAATGACTCATTCATTCCTTTAATAAATATTTATCAAGCACCTGCCATATCTGCAGAGCTCTGGTGATTCTAAGATTACCAAGAGTTAGGTCACACCCTAGAAGGAGTCACAGCAGATTGAGGAGACAGGTAGGTAAACAAGTTCTTACAGGCAGCCTTTAAGTGCTGGGATGGAAGAACACAGCGGGTGTTGAGGGAATAAAGAAGGAGCCTCTGAGACATTGAACAAAAGCAGTGAAGAATAAGAGAAATCAGCTCACAGACAAGAGACAAGGAGAATGCCTCAGGCAGAAACTCTAAGTGACATGTGCAGAGGCACAGAATGTGAAGGAACATTGTGGTCCAAGTAACTACAAGGAATTGGATATCACCCCTACTCTTTGATCTTTAATTTCTGGCCAAGTCTTCAATATAAATAATGCTATGATATACATCTTGCAGGATATAACTTTTTCCATCTGCTGGGGTATTTCTTTGGGTAGATTCCCAGAAGAGGGACTGCTGAGTCAAAATTTAGGAGCACTCTGACCTGCTATATACAGCCAAAATGCTTTCCAAATGGACATATTGTTTCATAAGGACACCAACAAAGTATGTGCTAACCAGTGCTCATTATTTTTGTATCTTTATTAGTTTTAATGTATACTTCATTGATTACTAGATTAATTTCCCCATATATTTTCTTATATGATTTATTTTCTGTTTATACTCAATCACTGCAATTCTATGTTTTCCTATAGCTCTACGAGCCCTACTTATAGATATTCAGGTTTTTATTTTTCATGTTTGCTGCCAATTTTTTTTCTGGTTTAGCTTACACTAAAAAAAGCTGGACATGTAGAAGTGTTTAAGATATTACCCAATCATATCCATTGATTATTTCCTTCTATTGCCTCTAAGTTGAGAAATACTTCTATTCAGAGGTTTGACAAATACTTTTTCTTCTGGTCTGCTTTAAAATATATTTAACTCCTTAATCCTGATAGAACTTATTTTGGATATATGAAATGAGATAATTCAATTAGTTTTTCCACCCGCCCCCCCCACCAAATTACCGATTAGTTATCTTACCTTTCCCTTTCAGATCTTCAGAATATTGTTTAATATAGTTCTGAAAGCTGTGATCAATGCAATAACACATGATACAAAAGATACACTATTAACAAAGAAGAGATAAAATGATACTTATTTTGTGACAGTTATTGTACAACTATAAGTCCAAATAAATAATTTGAAAATTGTTTAAGCACAAGGGGCTGAAAGGTTTTTCTTTTTAAGACTTTATTTTCTTAGCAGTTTTAGTTTCACAGCAAAATTGAAAGAAAGACTGCATACTGTATGATTCCTTATGTATGGCATTCCAGAAAAGGCAAAACTAAGGAGACAGGGATACAGTAAAACTTCAGTGGTTGCCAGAGATTGAGGGGAGGAAGGGATGAAAATAGGTGGTGTACAGAGGACTTTTAGGGCAGTGAAAATATTCTGTATGATACTATGATACTATAAGGGTGGGTACATGTTATTCTATATTTGTCCAACCCTATAGAATATACAGCCCCAAGAGTGAACCCTAATGTAAACTGTGGACTTTGGGTGATAATGATCTGTCAATGTAGGTTCACTATTTGTAGCAAATGTGCTACTTTTGTGGGGATGTTGACAATGGGGGAGGGTGTGGGGTGGGGTATATGCGATATCCACTGATTTTTATTTCAAAGATAAATCCACTTAGAGATCAACTCAGTCATCAATTGCATCTAATTTCTGGTCCTTTTGAAATGTGTCACATCAGCTTAGGACAGACCTTTCTTCTGACTCATCCAGTATTCCTGCAGCGACCGTTCTATTTATATATAGAATTACAACATAGCTCCAATAGGCTTAGGTAAAGCTTGTCAGTGCCTTCCTGTTAACAAGGAAATCTGCTGCTGAAAGACCTTACTTTTGAAGTCTACCAGATTGGTGGTAGTATGGCCTGTGTTTTGAGTGGGTGGAGAGCACTTTTGAGGGAGTGAGGATTATTTCATCCAAAGGGCTGAAGCCACTGTTATCCCATGTCATAGCTTCTGAGGTACTGAATGAGTAGGATCTCCTGGCCCTCCCATCTCTGTGGGTACCTCGTTCATACTTGTGACCTCAATATAGCCTCAATCCTGCTGAGGCCCAGGACTATCTCTAAGTTGGTTTATTGCAGGAAAAAGTAGCTTCTTGACTGCCGGTTGTCAACTAGCCAGTTTTTGAGAAAAGTGAGAGGTTGTTACGTAGGAAACCTTATAACTAGAGGCTCTCAAACTCAAGTATTTAAGTATCATCTTTTAGATTTCTGTGTCCAGGATCTGGCTGCACTGGCTGGTGCTGGAAAAATTTTTTGATTTCACCTCCTTCTAGCCTTTTGAATCCTTAAAAATATTCCCATAGACATTTACACACAGTCCTGGGCGGTTCTTCCTTCTCCTTCCATGAAATACTGGTACCTGCTTTGCCAACACCTATGAAAAGTGCTCCAGGAGGAGGGCGGATAAGCAACTAATGAGCACACCTGCTCAGGTAGGGTTCTAAAGCAATTTCCAGCCACCTGTTCTATTCTTCTCCAGAGTTCAAAAGCTTAATGGTTCGTGATCCAAAAACCCAATTCAGATTCCCCAGAAGACCTTCCTGGAATCCGTTGTGGATTCCTTCCTAGAGTTAGGAGGCAAGCAGGTTTCTTAGGCACTATTCTGTCGGGGTAGTGGGGAGCGTGCGCTGTCCGGGTTTGTGTGGTTGCAATAGACCCTAGGGCAAGAATCGCATCCCGGGCCAGGACTCCTTTGAGCCATCTCTTTTTCCTCGTCCCCATTTCTAGGATAAAACCCATTTCTCCGGTAGGTGGGGAGGTTGGGTTAGAGTCACACAGGGATTCAGGAAGCCTTCCTTTGCAACGTCCCATCCCTTCATCCTTTCCTCCCACTTCCCGTGGCTCTTTTCTCCACCTTCCCCAACTACCCCCTTTTCCATTCAGCGAAGTCCACGACGACTTTCCTTCCCAGTCCAGTGGCATCGCATCTTCTCTAGCCACATAAGCCTGTTGTGGAGGAGGGGGCGCCAGTGTGGCTACCCTGGAAGGGGTGTGGGGGGTGGCTCGCAGGTCCTCACTCACCCAGCCCTCTCCCCGAGGAGCGACCCTCTCGCCCGCGTCCCTCCAGAGCTGCGCCGCTCATCAATCCCGGGCTGCTCCCTGGGCGCCCTTCCTTCTCCCTCTCGCCTGCGGTCCTCCACCCTTCCACCCCCTACCTACCCCGCAGCGACGTTCGGGGTCGACGGCGCTCGGGGTTGGCCCGAGAAGGGGCGGGGATAAAGCGAGCGGTGGAAGGAGGCGGCTACGTGGTGCCACCGCCGCCCGGGAGCGCCCGACCCCGTGCGCGCGCGCGCGCCTAGCCAAGGCTTGGGCGGCGGGCGGAGCTGCGGGCGGCGCGGACGGAGGAGCAGCGGGCCGGGCGGGCGGAGCGAGCGGCGGGCGGAGCGAGGGGTGGGAGGGCGCGCGCGAGCGGGCGGGCGAGCAAGCGAGCGGCGTCTCCACCAGCATCTGCCGCGGCCGCCTTTGCCCGAAGCCCGGGGACGAACCGACGGACCGACCGCCTGGCGCACGGACGCGGGCGCTCGCTTTGTGTTCGGGGCTAGCTTCGGCGAGGCTTGGGCTTGCAGCGCGCGGCTTCCCTGCTTTCTCGCGGCCACCCCGGCTCCGGCGGCCTCGGCGCGCGAGGGGCTGGAGGTGCGGGAGCCGCTCTCCGCCGGTCGGTCCCCGCGCGGCTGAGCCCGGGCCGCCAGCGCCGCGGCCCCGTACGGTGTCCCTGAGCTCCTGCTCCCCGCCGGGCTGCTCCGAGCAACGGTGCTTCCGAGCTCCAAACTCGGGCTGCCGGGGCAAGTGTCTTCATGAACCCAGAGGATGTCCGGGAAGCACTACAAGGGTCCTGAAGTCAGTTGTTGCATCAAATACTTCATATTTGGCTTCAATGTCATATTTTGGGTAAGTTGGAGCGCTCCTGGGATTCCAACTATTGTGGCCGATCGATTCGCTACGATTTCCCCCACGTTGCTCGTTGCCTTTACTTTTCGCAGCCCCGCAGGCGCTTGCCGGAGCAGCGTAGAGGCATTCGCCTTCCGCCTTTCCAGCTTGCGCGTTGGAGAGATAAACATTTAATCCTTTCGAGGAATGGGAAGAGGTAAAAAGAGAAATCGAGGCGGAAAGGGGGAACCGAGGCCTTCTGGTGGCTTTTTAAGGAACGAATAGCAGGTATGCAGATAAAAGAAAGGGTTCGGCAGTTTGAGAAATGAGCAACCACACGAATTAGATTTGCTCTCGGTGGGATATGGATGTTGGGCAGAGCGTAGTGTCATAATAGGGAAGGCTAATCGGGCACGGCCGACCCTGAGGTCCACCTTCTAACAACGATCTGATTGGACGAGGGCTTAGCTCCGTGTTGCCGCGGCTGGTCTGTGCCATGCTCAGCGTGTATCTTCTTGCACCATCTCAGGCTTTGTGTAGGATGCAGATGCCGTGGTATATGGTTCTGTAATGTGCACGTAAATAACGTTTCCTGCACGCTCTCCTCTTCAGCTGGAAAGCGCTCCTTGTGCGTAATGGACTGGCCAGTGGGCGTGCGGGGTAGAGGGATTTATTTGTATGTATTTATCATCGTCAGGATAATAAGTCACCGTCAACATATATTTCAATGTGTTCGTGCCCCACGTCCTCATTTTTAAAGGAGCGACACAGAGCGGGCCGTTTTGGGGAAACCTTTGGAGAAATGCAAAGGAGAAGGTGTGCGAGGCATGTTTTATTGGGGAACCGAGAGAGCAAATGCTTGAACACAAGATTCAAATGATGCTCTGCTTGGGACTGCAATGTGTTGGGAGCCTATTGTAATTAGGCTGGGACGCCTACTCTTTTTGTTTGTTTGTTTGTTTTGATTCTTTTCCTTGATCTGGCAAACATGTTCAGCAGCCAGACAAAGAGTTCTCCAGGACAAGGGGAAAACGTTGGTTCAAAGACCATGTTATTTTTCTCCCCCTTCTCATCCCATCTCGTCCTCTTCCTCAATGGGCACCCGCATTTCCATGGAAAGTAAAGATGGTGGCTGTCTGGGTAGGGGGTTCTCTAAGTTGCTGTTCAGTGTGAGGTAAACAATGATCCAACTGCAGGATCAATAATTATCCACAGCAGTCTGAACACGGAATGTATTTATTTGGATTCTCCTTTAATTTGGGCTGTTTGCTGTACGTATATACATCTGTGAGAATAGTTGTCAATACGGCTCTTCATATGCTTTTTTTGTACCGCACTCTTACCAGGTTATTTTACTTTCTGTTTTCTGTAATAGTACCTTGCATTGGTCATGTATGTTTTGTGAGGGGAAATGGAAGGGATTGGAGACCACTTTCCGTGTCAGCATGTTGTCTGTCTTCAGGACTAATAAAGATAATGAGGGGACACATGAATGGATGTCATATCCGATCATTCCACAGGCAGTTTTTTGCCAGTGTTCTGCATGATTCCCGGGAGCAGTTACCCACCTCCCTATAATTAAACACTGCTACAAATACAGGAAGAAGAAATTATTTTTTTTCTTTGCCCCTTCTCCATTTGTGAAATGTTTAAAAGTGGTGGGTAGCCGCGGTTTTGAGTAAGATATTCTGATTTGATTGGAACTTGAAACTTTGTGACTTGGAGAGGCACGGACTACCGAACTGGGACTGGTTCTTTTCGGGGTAGTGAGTTCAGGCCTCTTGTTTCTACTTGAACATTTCTAAAAGTTGCACATTTTAGCTACCCAGCAACAAAAAGCACCCAGGGACTTTCTCTGCCGTTTCCTAGCAGGGGGTGGTAAGGAAATAAAACGATTTGGGTCTGTTTCCCTGACAGTTTGCTGTAATTTTGTAGAGTGCACAGAGACAAATTTAGCCCTTTCTGTGGATTAGGTTGCAGCAAAACCCCTAGAATTGTAGAGAGCTTCAAAGAATTGCAGAGTGCTTGCTTGGAGAGGTCCAGAATAGAGCCGCATGTTTTCTGATTGTGAAGGTCTTCCTAGGTGGGTGGGTGACTTTGGGAAGCCTGAAAGGAGACCTAGGCTATGGGACTAAACTAGCTGCCCCAGGCAGAATTGTTAAGTGAGTGCCTTCGTTATGAGGGCCCTTCACTTACCCTGCCTCTTGCCTTGCCTTCCTCTCTCTGTGCCCAAAGCCTTCCTCTCAGATACTCCCTCATACCTTTCCTATCCTGCTCTCTGCTCCAAAATTACCCCATATTTAAATTTCCTGCTCTATTGTACCATGGTCTCTAGTGATGGTCAACAGAAAGGCAACCATATGGTTTTGGTTAAAGTAATTCAGACTAAGATGTTAGTGACTGGAAAGCTGGGGTCAGTAGCTTGGCAGCTTGCTTCTGAAAAGTTACACACCTCTGCCCTCTACAGAGTCACCAACCTGTCTGTGATTGCCAAAAACAGCAGACTCGGTGCTACTCCCATACAATTATGAAGACGAGATTGCCAACAGCATGGTTTCCTAATTTTCATTTTCACACTGAACTGCTAGACTACATTTGACATACACTGGTGACATTCAAAGGTATAGTTCTGGTAAAATAAAATTGAACATATGGTGGCACCAGCACTGAGAGCTTGGTTCTTTTCCTGATCAGCAGTTTGGCTCTTCATCAGTTAACTGCCTGGGCCTCAGTTTCTCAGCTGTTAAATTGAAGGAGGTGGATGAGTTATAACGTTGTTTCTAGTTCTTACACAGAATGAGTTTCTTGAGTTCCAATATGCTGGAGAAGAAAAATAGAAGAGTTTGGCCACTAATATATAACAGAAGTAGTATATACCAGGACACTTGATAAATTATAGACATTTTCTGTTAGGGAGACTTGTCTGAAGACTAGTTTTATTACTTTCATTTCTTCCTCAAAGATCCTTTCATAAAAAACAAACAAACAAAAACAAACAAACAAAAAAACAAGGCCGGGCACGGTGGTTCACATCTGTGATCCCAGCACTTTGGGAGGCTGAGGTGGACGGATCACAGGTTCAGGAGATCAAGACCATCCTGGCCAACATGGTGAAACTCTGTCCCTACTGAAATACAAAAAACTAGCCAGGTGTGTTGGCGGGTGCCTGTAGTCCCAGCTACTCAGGAGGCTGAGGCAGGGGAATCACTTGAACCTGGGAGGTGGAGATTGCAGTGAGCCGAGATCGCACCACTGTACTCCAGCCTGACAATAGAGCAAGACTCCGTCTCAAAAAAACAAAACAAAACAAAACAAAAAACCTTTCACTAATTTCTTCTCGTCTTGTTCAGTTCCTGGTGTAGTGTCCGTGCTTCTCTCTCCCCACTGTGAATCTCAAATGTAGTCCTGTGAGTCATTAAATATATTTTTATTATTAGAATTACAGCTTCATGTATAAAATCTGAATCCTTTTATATAACAGTTGTAATGATATTCTGAGTAACAAAGTCAACATCTTGTACAGATTCCTTTCTCATTAGTTATCACAGGCTGGTGGGGGAAAAACTTGTTTCCTCTGTTATATATTGGAACAATTCAAGACAGAAGGGAATTGATTTTGTTGAGGGTGTCACCATACTGGGACATTCCTCAGAAAACCCTGAGACTGCTTTGGGTTTGGGGGAGGGAAGAGAAAGAGGATTTTGTTTTAAAGTCATTTCTTTTGGGTACTGAACCCCACATCCCATCACTCATCATTAATAGATGTTTTGCCCTTTTGGATTCTGGCTTTTAAATGTTTTGGATTCTGGATACTTAACTGTTCCTAGGCAAGTAAATTGATCTCAATATTCTGGTTATTTATTGCTATATAACCTTCAAGCTTAGTTGTTTAAAACACAGTTGTTTATTATTATAGTTCACAGTTCTGTGATTTGGCCTGGCTCATCTGGACAGTTCTCACTTGGGGTCTCATCCAGTTGCGGTGAGATGTAGCTGGAGTTGAACTTAATCGGAAGGCCCTTTGGGGCAGGATGCCTGAGATGGTATACTCATATGACTGGAAGCTGATGCTTGCTGGGAGCTTAGCCAGAGTTGCTGGAGCACCTACAGGTGGCTTCTTCCTGTCTCTAAGTCTTAAAGAAGCTTCCAGCCAGTTAAGGTTCCACTTAGAACTGGCAGTGCCACTTTTATCTATTCCATTGGTTAGAGCACTCATGTAGATTGCTGAATTTCAAAGGGTGAAGAATTAGAAGCCACCTTTTAATGGAGAAGTGTCAAGGTCACATTGCAGAAGGTCATGTAGGTTGTGGCCATCTTTGAAAAATATAGTCTACTGTATTAAGGCACTGAGCCTTAATTTCTTGTTTATAAAGGAAAGATAACATTAATGGTGTTGTAGTTTTGAAGATTCAGTGAGATAATGTTTTACTCGGCATAGTATCTCAATATTTAACAAATGGTGAATATCATTACTGTTGTTGTCTCCAGATTTTATACTGGTTCCATACAGGGCTATAGAACTTCTAGAATGCGTTAGTCTAGTACTTTGGCATCATTACTACTAGGTAATGATAATACCCTTAAGATCTGCCAAGAAGATGAGGCAAATGGATTCAATAGATTTTATAGTGATTTGTTAGGAAAGAACTCAATGGAAGCCATGGAATGATTTGGGAGAACCAAGTCATTGTTCTATTTTCTCTGCTACAAAGGATTAGAAAAGCCTCAGATACTTGAGGCCAACTTTCTCTTTTGATATGCTTTCAGATATTACCTTGTGTCTTTAAGTGCTGGTTTATCCAGGGTTGACGGCGGGATCTTGCCTCTAACTTGCTTCCACAGGGCTTAATTCAGAGAGGAGGGAGACTCAGGAAACCTTGGGGCGGCAGGGGAGGGGGGGCATCAAGTAGGAAGCCTTATCTTATGATTCACTATAAATTGCAAGATGTTCTGGAATGATGATACATCAGCAGTTTATAAGTCATAATTTTTGTTTTAATTTGCTAGACATCTGTTAGCTTCGATGGCAACCATATGGGAATCTAAGTTGCGTTTTGAATTACAGGGAGATGGTAGGAAGGAAGCTAAATATGGTTATGAAAGTGTCATACGGGAAAAGTATAAGAAAGGTATAAAGTGGGGAAAGTAATTGAATATAGGCTTGGTTAGTCTGGCCACTCCCTCTGTGGGGCAGCATGAAGGCGCAGAAGCATTCTCACTTGATATACTCCACAGATTGAAATGAAGCCAAGTGGGGAGAAGTTGGAAAACCAAATAATGTTTCACCCACCATAAAATTGCCAAAATGTTGCACTCATTTAGATGGGTCACTTTGTTTTAATGTCCACAGTAATAGGTAGTCCCTGGCAAAAGGTGAAAGCAATCTGCATTTTTAACAGAGCTTTTCACTAGTGATGTTTTCCTTGTAAGCACCCCTAAGAGTCTTCCAAGAATATTATATCTTTGTGACAGATGAAGAAATTGGAGTACAGAGATGTGGAGTAACTTTTGAGCTGTTGAAGAGCATGTCAAGGTTCGGTTTTAGAGTGTTAAGTCTCTTCCGTAATGATAGCCCCAGCTTTTTGGGTGGAGACTTATTTTAGAAGATGCTTGTTATTCTAAAATAAAACATCAAGTAAGTTATTTACATCTGTTCATAATCGAAAAGTGATAAAGTTTTTGCATATGCCATGATTAACACCACCCACAAGCACAAAAAAGTTAGGATGAAAATGTTCTTCAAGAATATGGTGGAATAATTGTAGCCTATTGAAAATTCATAAATGAAAATTGGAGTGTTGTAGACAGCATTCTTGAATCACATGTTTCTTTCTGTGTGTAATACTGATGACTGTCTTAAAATTTCTAACTTCCGAATAAATCATACTCCACTGGATTATAAGGGCTTCAAGTCTGGGGGCTGTCTCACTTTCATAAGCCCAGTGTCTTGCACATTGTCTGAAACACAGTAGGTGTTTTGATAAACGTTTGGGCCAGGCATGGTGGCTTACACCTGTAATCCCAACACTTTAGGAGGCTGAGGCTGGAGGATGGCTTGTGCCCAAGAGTTTGAGACCAGCCTGGGTAACATAGTGAGACCCTATCTCTACACACACACAAAAATTAAAAATTAAAAATTAGCTGGGTGTGGTGATGCATGCCTGTAGTCCCAGCCACTTGGGCGGCTGAGGTGGGAGGATCACTTGAGCCTGGGAGGTTGAGGCTGCAACTGCACTCCAGGGTGACAGAACAAGACCCTGTCTCAAAAAAAAAAAAAAAAAAAAAAAGTCTGTTGAAGGAAAGAATTACAAAATCATCAGAAAGTACGTAGGAATCATCTCCCCTAACTTCCTAGTCAGTGAAGCATTCTCCATTGTATCCTGCCTACCTTTCTAAGCATGGATCTGTTTTTGGACCATTTTAATTGTAGAGTTTCATCTGTTTTCAAACTACATGTAATCTGTCTCCGCATAATTTCCATCCTCCTAATTTACTGTTCATTTTAGATTTTTATTTGGAAACATCAAACCAATAGGAAAATTGCAAGTGGTATAGAGAACTTGTTTTTATCCTGTTTGAGAAAAAGTTGCCAGCATGTTGGCTATCACACAAACAGTTTAGTACGTACTTTCTGTAAACTGGACTATTCTCCTAGATCACCACAGTACAACCATGAAAGCCAGAAAATTACCAATGATACATTAACAGCATTTAATCCTTAGACTTCATCCAAGTTTCCCAGTTGCTCCAATAATGTTTTAAAGCAAAAGAATTCAGGTCGGAACCACACTTTGTATTTAGTTACATCTTTTTAGTCTCTTTCAGTCCTTCACTATCATGCTCTTGATACTTTTGACAATTATAAGCCAGTTATTTTGCAGAATGTCCCTCAGTTTGTGTTTGTGCCATTTCCACAAGCTTAGATTCAGGCTGTGCATCTTTGGTAGGAATAGTACAGAAATGGTGCTGCGTTCTCATTGTACCCTATCAGGGTGGCATTGATTTCTGTTTGTCCCATTACTGATGATGGTCACTTGATCAAAGTGTTGTCTGCCAGGCTTCTCTACCATATAGTTACTCTTTTCTCATTTGTAATTTATAAATGTTTTATGGCAAATTACATTGAAACCATGTAAACGGCCTATTCCTCGTCAACTTTTCAATCTGTTATTTATCTATGTCAGTAAGAACTTATGGTCTTCCTTTTTTCAGTGTGTTTTAATGTTATGGTCATCACTTACTTTATTTAAAATGGCCCTAGGTTTGGCCAGTGCAGTCTTTTCACGTTGGCTCCTGTGCTCTTTTAACTCCCATCAGTCTTTGAGCACCATCTTGCTCTCTGGCAGAATAAGATGTTCCGAACTCATTTTGTGATTTACCTGTGTCATCTTTTGTATCAGTCATTTCTCCAAGGAGCTTTTGAATGGAGAATGGAATTTAGAAGCCAAGATCTGGTTGCTTGGTGTGCTCATTGCTATTAGGGTGTTGCTACTCCATGTATATATATACACACACGTACGTCTGTATTTCTGTATCTATGTACTTTTAAAACCCTGAGTTTATAGTCATACCTCAAATTTCTGTCTGATACCACAGGGTTTATTTTTTCCTCTCCATATTTTATAACTGCTTTCTTTGACAGTGAGATTCTTGGTTCGCATTATTCTTAACAGTTTACTTATTTGGTAAATCTCCCCATATGTAACCAGTCTTCTGCAGCTGCCACCACCTTTCCTCCTGGGGCTGCCCTCCTCAGCTGTTAGTGCTCTAGCAACCTGTGCCACCACCCCCATCCCCATATGGATACCTTTCTCCCTGAGATACCCTGCTCTGGGCTTCCACAGCATCCCTCTTCCTACATTTTTGTAAACAGAAGCCTACCAGATTGGACCTACCTAATGGCTTTGAATTTTCAGGAAGGAGAAGGCAAAGAGCCTCGGCTACTGTTGAATGATGTAAAATAAGACGTATCTTCCTTCCCCATGGTCCTTCATTGTTTAAAAATAGCCATTATGTCATTCCTAAACATTCTGTTTTCCACCTTTAAAAGCTCCTAGTTCCTCCATGTGTTTACACTAATGATGTTTTTCTTGTAAGCATCTCAGAGTCTTCCAAACATATTATATCTTTGTGACAGATGAAGAAATTGGAGTACAGAGATGTGGAGTAACTTTTGAGATGTTGAAGGGCATGTCAGGGTTCAGTTTTAGAGTGTTAGGTCTACATATACTGTTTCCAGATTGTTCTTTGCCCTGGTCATGGTGCTCTGCCTGGGGTCCCATTTGGACACACCTCTATTAATGCAGCAACCAGAATGAAACACGTTGTTCACAGGCTTTTCTAACCATCCAAAGAGCAGCAGGCTCTTGAACTCTCCCTTCAGTCCCTAGGCTGTGCTGTGCCTGGTGGCAGAAGCCTCTGCTACTGTCTGGAATTGACTTTGAGTAAGTTACTTTCACAGATTAGTTCCTCAGGTGCTCGTCTAAAAAAATCGGGAAAATAATTTTCTGCAAAGTTGTTATCCAGTATTATGTGAGATCATGCATATCAACGTGCTTCATAAATGGTAAATCTCTAAATACAAATACTAGTTATTAACCTAGGCTAAACTGCACTTGCTTTTCCTGGCAGCCAAGGAACACTTTGGCTTGGATTGACTTTTTAGTGAAATGAAACCTTCACTTTTTCAAGTGAACTCTATTAAACCATCCCCCTAGGCTATATGCTAATCAGAAGCCCTAACCCTCCAGTTAATTATTTGAATTTAGATTTAGTTCTGTTTATTTCTCCCATTTAAATGTCTTATTCTGGCCCATTGGATTTCAAAGCTGCTACCAGCAATCCTAGGCTTCCTTGAGGCGTATGTGGGTGGCTGGGTCTGTGCTGGTGGGGTGTGGACTGAGCAGTACCTCTCTTTCCTCCAGAAAAGCTTGGTTATTAGTTTGATATTTTGGGATACTAAGAAAGATTTTGCTTGAAAAAAGGGGTCCCACCACTTAAGAAAGAAAAGAACCAGTATTCTAGCCTTCAGATGTTTTTGAATCTTGATGGCCAAAGTACATTTTTTTAAAAAATTACTCCTTGTGTGGGTTTTTATCTCTTGGAATCTCTTCATGCATGGGAAGTCCCTCTCACTAACTAGGGGTCACTTCTGTAGGATTAGTTGATATTTCACCCCTTTATGCATGTAGTGTGGCAGCCTGATTAGTAAGTTAGGAAATTTCATTCTTCCCACTGGGAGATCTGGTTCAGTAGGTCCGTCCAGGATGGGGTCCTGGAATTTCTGTTAAGCAAAAATCGAAACTTCTTGCAGGTCATTGTGATGCCCAGCCGAGTTTGAGAAGCTTTAGCTTGTTTTTCTTGCGAAGATGTGGCCTCTCCTTCCTGTTGCTCCCTGGAGGGGATGTGTGGGAGAGCTGGGCGTGGGTGGTGTAGAGCGGTGACCATTTCACCAGCACACGAAGCTAGTGTTCTTTGCTTATGAGAAAAAAAAGGTGGCCTATTTTATCCCTCATGGAATTTTTTATTAATCCAAAAACGCCAGTTTATTTTTAAACCTGAAAGCCCTAAAAACAAAATGAGAAAAATCTCTTGAAAGGGAACCTCTAGTGCTGCAACTAAGTATGCTAACAGCATCATATAGGGCTAGAAGCTAGCCATTTATTCGATAGGCACAGTGAAGAGCTAGACTTCTGGTTCCTTTGCCCTGCTTGTCCTGGGCCACTCTGTGTGTGTCAGTGCAGTTGAGTAGCTCTAACTACAGACACTTAACAAGGGCAGACCACCTTCTCCTTCAAAAAAAATCAGCCTCCCTGTCCACCGTTGCTATTCCTTTCAGCCTCCATTTTCTGGGGCTTTCTCGTTGGCCTCCAGCCCTGACTATGCTCAGTTTGTGGGAGGGGAGTTGCTTTCTGCGTCAAAGTCTGCATGACAGGTTCATTGAATTCCCTCTGCTGTAATGCTGCGGAGGGGACATTTCTTTTCCCATATCCAAACTTGCAGCACTGTCACAAAGACAGTTGACAGTAAAGCAAATGCAGAAGACCCAGACATGATATTTGCCAGTGTTCTTTAGAAAGCTTCAGTGTGGAATATCCGGGTTATGCCTAGTGTTTTCCTGTTATCTTCTTAACTTTCTTTTTTCCTTCATCCCCTTTAAAAGAAAGTTAGATCTTTGATTATTGCTAGGTTCCTAAAGTAGAAATCTTGAAAAATAAAATTTTGAATAAAACCGTATATTATTTCTCTGAGCTGTTTTACTGGGTCTAATACCACTCCTTTTTTTTTTTTTTTTTTTAAAAACAAAACAAAACAAAAAAAACAGAAAAGCCAACCAAACAAAACCAAACCACAATGGTATGCAAACCCGATGGTTAGCACTGTGATATTATCCGTATGTACATAGAGGATTGTTAATTATGAATCACAAGGTATAATTTTTAAGTAATATAATCACTAAGCCCAATTACAAAATGGTGTTTTTGTGGATGGCAAAACATTACAAATGGCATAACATTTTGGCTCTCTTCGTTGGAAGGGAAAAGTGATGTTCTATACCACTTCCAGCTACTATTTACTATTTTGATAAGTATTACAAGGCATAGGGCTCTTTTTACTTGTTGGAAAATTTTTCTAAATTACACTTGGCACTAAGGCTTGAATTTCTAAAAATCTGGAGGGAACAGCTGGTGCTCTAATAAATATTCAGGCCAGCTATTTTAATGCATTGTACTCAATTAAGTAGTCCTAATAAAAGAGGAGTACTTGACTTAAGCATTTCTCAAAGCATAATGTTGTGCTTCCAACAAAAATTTCCTCCAACTGTTGATATTTCCCCCCAAGCAGCCTTAAAATTTAATTCTGCCAAGTAAGTAGTCTAATCATGGATGATGCATTTAATGCCAAAAGTTAGTTCTCTTTTAAGGTATAGTTGTATCAATATGGCCTAGCCCTTTAACTGGAGACTCCATAGGTCACTGACCTTTTAGAAGAATTCTTCGTCTGGTTCAGAGTGAGAGAGTATGGAAAGATTCATCCTAACTTGGGCATTCTGGTACCCTCGTGGTGGCAGGGCAGAAAGTCTGCTGTTAAGGAGTTTAGACTTTGAGTGTGTCTGGATTTTTACCCAGCTACGTTCCCAGGCTTGTGACCTTAGACGTTACTTGCCCACCTTGCAGTTAAGTCTCCCCTTCATCTGCAAAATGGCACGTTTAGTAGTATTAATATTATTAATAGTAGTATTAAGATAACGTCTATCTCGGAATCATGAGGATTTGAGGAGTTAATATGTGTGAACTTCTTGGAATAGTCAATAGGTATTAGCAATTATTATACTGTTTTCCTCATAATTTCTTTTGATTGTTTTCCCTGCTTTCAGAATCATTAAAATAATCTTACACTGTAACATATATTTTTTGTTCTCTGTAATATTCTGCCTACATAAGTGCATGCTCAAAATAACTAAAAGGAAAAAGAGATCTAACAAATGTTCACAGTGTTCTTTTCATTGTAATGAGTGGCACGCAGTTCTTATTATGGATACCAGACCATAAATTCGCGTCTATTGTTTGTTGTTAATTTTCCCTTTTTTCTTTACCCAGTTACATTCACTATTTTCTTTGCAAAATCAAAGTGTCTCCTATTAGTATTTTGTACTGGGAAGTTGAGTTTCTGATGGATAGCTGTGGTGGTGTTAGGCCTAACACCTGGGTGGGATGGGGAGGATAGAAACCCTTTATCAACATCTGTTAAATCTGGGCATTCTGGAACTATCTAGATGGCTGTAACTAAGTGTCTTTAGTTCTTTATGGTATCATAAATCCTGCATATTTTGGTCATTTTTTTACTCTATTTCAGACAAATTCTTTAGGTTATGAAGGTGAAAACTTGAGTCAGTGATCCAGATAACTTGAGTTTTCCCCTTATATGTCCTTCCAGCTGATGCAGAGCTAGGATTTTGGATTGAACTACCTGGATCATTGACTAATCATCTTGGTGAATGAGAGACTCACTGGCTTCTCCTCTAGGGCATAATGGGATGCAATGAGAGCTTGTGCTTTTTTTTTTTTGCCACCTGTACTGTCTCCTGACACAGGAGGCATAGGCTGTCACATTTCCAAGTTTCATCTTCCATATAACTGGGCTCAGCTCTGAGAGGAAGGCCAGGGCATGCTAAATTAGTAGGTGCATGTCACTCATTCCCATGCAGAAGTCATGCTGAAAACCCCAGCCCTTCAAGGGGAAGCAGGGGATAAAGGGATAAGTCTAAGTAGAATTTTTACTGTAGTTTTTATTAGTAAAAAAGAATGATATATGTAGCACAACAGGAACAGAAGCATATTTAAAGTCATCTCTAGCTTACGAGAAACACCCCTAAAACTGCTGGTTTAGATTCATTAATCAACCTCACAGCCCTCAAATGGGTTGTGACTCCCTGTTGCGTAAACACTAACCATGTTACTTCCTGGTCCTCCTGACCTCCACTAGCTGATTTCAGCGAGGATCAGGACTTAGGTCGCCACCTGATGATCTAAAGCAACGAGTCCCAAAGTTCAGCCATTCGTAAACTACCTGCATGATTTTGGACAAACTCTTGTGTCACCCCATAGTTTCTCAGATTTTAGTATGCATACAAGTAGCATGGGATATGTTGTTCAAATGTGGATTCTGGTTCAGTAGGAGTGAGAGGGGACAAAGATCCAGTACCTTTAAAACAAATGCCCAGGTGATGCTGATGGCTCTGGCCCACTGTTCTCACTTTGAATCTCAAAGATATAGTCCATCTGAAATAATCTTTTCTTTTAAGTTGACTCTGATTTTAATCTTAAATACATATATTTAAAAAGGAATGTAAAAAGTACCACTATTCAAATGCATATAATGACAATAGTATGACTTATCAACTTCTAGGTAGCTATTATCGGTGCCTGCTGGTAAGCCTGAGTCAGAGGCCTCTTTTCTTTTGTTATAATGGAGGTTAACAAGTGTAGCAAGTGTTCGACATTCTGGCATCAAATGGAGACTTTCTCCTTAACTAGACCAGAGGATTAAAAGATAGTTGAAAAGCAATGACTTTATATTGAAGGATATTTAATGCCACGTTCTAAAACTTCTCTTCTGGTACCCCAAGTCACTAGGGAATCTCACTTTGGGGAACACTTGTGTTTAAGTGATTTACAGCAAGGCATGCATTTATAAACTGAAATCTATTAGTGAGATGGATGGATCCCTAGAGGTAAAATGGTTGGAGAATGTGTTTAAATGTTTGCATACTCCATGTTCTGTTTTCTGTTGAGAGTGTGGGAGAGAAGAGGGGCATCCCCCATTTCTGAAAAGTTGCTAACTCTAGGCCCAGTGAGTAGTTACATCTTAGGTATGAGAAGGAAAATGCTTTGGGAAATTGTATCTCAGGCTAGCAGGAAGTCAACTTTAAATGCTTAGGAACTGTATCTCAGTGGGCTTCCTCCTCTCCTCTTTCAAGTTACTATAGGTATTGCTTATAGTCAGCTTTGGAATGAGTCTATTTACGTAATGCATTTTAAAAATAGGGTGCTTTTTTATTCCAAAAATACGGGAACATCAATATTGCTTTTTTAAAGGAAATTTACCACAATAATATTTTCTTTCGGTTCAACTGTATTAAAAGTGGAAACTCTTCGTTAAATGCTCCGAGAACGGTGAACAAACACTTCAAAATGAAAAAAATATTTTAGAGTTTCAGTTGTATTCCCCTATGAGGCCTTGAATTTAGCAAACCTTAGTTGATTAACTTTTTAAAGGAAAAATGTGCTCTTACATTAGTGGCTTTTAAGCATTTCTTCTGACTTTACCGGCCTTTCCCCCTTAGGACAACATTTAAAATAAGTGTTTTCAACATACAGAGCAAATACCTTGTGAATAAACATCAATTTCACACAACCAGAAAAAAAATACATCAATAAATCTCCTTTAGGCATTTGAAAAACTCTATACGTTTTAAAAAGGGAGGAGTTATAATTCAGTAACAGGAAAACTAAACCCCAAGAAACCAGGCTGTCAGTTTCAGATGTTTTTCAGCATGACCTTATGGAGGCAGAAGACTGGGGCTGGGAACTTCCTGAGCACCTGTTTCGTTATTGGTGCCCTACTTATCCAAGGATGGGCAACAACTGCCCACAGGGCAACTCCTGTGAGAAAGCCTACTCTGTTTTTAATCTCATAACTGGAATCCTAGGGAAAATAGTGTTTTCTTTGGTACCAAGTTCTTTTGGCTTCGTCTATTGGGTTTTGAAAGAATAAATTGAATGAAGAGCTGTCTAGACGATACAACTCTATGTGGCATATTCATATTTTTTCCTGACCCTGCAAGATTAATAATCCCTAATATTCTCACTATATGCTTTGAGAGTTTTGCCGTCCAGCGAAGATTTGAAACAATTGCACAAAAATTTGAAAACGGTGTTTTACTTGTCATTTTTAAAGATACAGAGTCACTATTTTAGAAGTGAAGGGATGGGGTCTCAAAACAAATTGAAATATATTTTGTGAAATATATACGTATGTATTCCACTTAAATATTGATACAATTGGTTTTTAAAATATATAGTATCAATATATATCCTTGATGCTTATTAAATACTGATGTATATCCTTGGACTTTTTTAAAAAAGTACAGTCATGTATCGCTTAACAACAGGGGTATGTTCTGAGAAATGGTCATGGGATTTCATCATTGTGCAAACATTGTAGAGTGTACAACACAAACATAGACGGTGTGTAGCCTACTACACACCTAGGCTGTATGGCACAGCCTGTTGCTCCTGGACCACAAACTTGTATAGCATGTTATGGTAATGAATACTGTAGGCATTTATAACACGATGGTATTTGTGCATCTAAACATACACAAGGTACAGTAAAGATATAAAAGATAAAAAAATGGTACACCAGTGTAGGGCACTTACCATGAATGGAGCTTGCAGGACTGGAAGTTGCTCTGGGTGAGTCAGTGAGTGAGTGGTGAGTGAAAGGGAAGGCCTAGGACATTACTGTACACAAATGCAGACTTCATTAACACTATACTTAGGCTACATTAAATCTACAAAAAATGTCTTTCTTCAATAATTAACCTCAGCTTACTGTCACATTTTATTTTATTAACCTTTTTTTAGCTTTTTTACTCTTGTAATAACACTTAGCTTAACACGTTGTACAGCTGTACAGAAATATTTTCTTTATATCCTTAGTCTATAAGCCTTTTTTAAAATTATTTTTTATTTTTAAAACTTTTTTGTTAAAAATGAAGACAAGGGCCGGGCGCGGTGGCTCACGCTTGTAATCCCAGCACTTTGGGAGGCCGAGGCGGGCGGATCACGAGGTCAGGAGATCGAGACCACGGTGAAACCCCGTCTCTACTAAAAAAAAAAAAAAAAAAAAAAAAAAAATTAAGACAAAAACACACACATTAGCCTAGACCTACACAGGATCAAGATCATCAATACATCACTAGACAATAGGAATTTTTCAGTTCCATTAGAATCTGATAGGACCACAGTTATTCTGTCATCGATTAAAATGTCATTATGTAATGTAGGACTGTAGATATGTGCTCTCTTTGGAGAAAAAAAAGAGAAACTACCTAAATGACCATATCACCTCTAAATATTTTCATTCATAAGAGACTAAAATTTCTTTACCGTAGTATACTATAAATTTGCAAACTAAATGAAACGTGTTTTAAAGTTAAAAGCTAGAGATCTGTTTTAAAATCTAACACATAAGCAGAAAAAAAGATTTTGTGGTTATTAGTTGGAGGCTAGAAAAGAAACTCTTTAAACTATGAAATTGCTAAGTCTTAGCTAGAGACCCCAACAAATGATTAATTATTGCTAAGAATCTTTTAAAATCCAGTTTTAAAGTTTAAGTGTTGTTTCTCTGGAATTTTTCCCTCACCTGCCCCCTTCTTTCTGTGATTCTAATTCCAAACTTGAGAAGACAGAGCTTTTTACTTTTAGGGAAGCTAAATCTCTCTTTTTTTTTTAATTTAATTTAATTTTATTATTATACTTTAGGTTTTAGGGTACATGTGCACAATGTGCAGGTTTGTTACATATGTGTCCATGTGCCATGTTGGTGTGCTGCATTCATTAACTCGTCATTTAGCATTAGGTATATCTCCTAATGCTGTCCCTCCCCCCTCCCCCCACCCCACAACAGTCCCCGGAGTGTGATGTTCCCCTTCCTGTGTCCATGAGTTCTCATTGTTCAATTAGGGAAGCTAAATCTCTTTCTTGCTCTAAAAAGGTTGACCTGCTGATGAAAGAACAGAAGGTTGGAATTCTTTTGAGCAGGAATAGCTGTGCAAATGCTTATTTCATTGTTCTTTGGCCAATCTTTTTAGCACTCAGGTATTAGAACTATGCTTTAATTGGTCTTTTGCAGCCCTGATTGTATAATCTTAGGATTTATATGTTGAAAGAGACCTTACAAATCATTTGGGTCCTAGTTTTTACTACTCACTGTTCAACACTTTGCCTACCCTTTTCATAGCGGAATCCTTTGTTTTCCTAACCAAAATTTTAAGCAAAGACCCCAGTTTACAAAACAAAGAACAGAGCTTCTCTTCTGGGAGCCTAGCATCTCAGGTGCCTCAGCTGTGTTCTTGGTGTCACTGTGTAGGAACAGTGTGCAGAGGGGACAGTGGGAGTCCTGCTGGATTTTACCCATGGGTGGAGTTTGAGCTGAGACTGGTGGAGAAGGCATCTGCTTACCGTTTATATGTTGAATTAGGATGAAGTTGGCACTTGGCCTGTGTTCTTTGTAGGATGTGTGCACGCTGAATTGCCCAAGTTGCCAAGTCTCAGCACTTTGACTCCATTTGGTTCCGCTAAATGGTTTTGGTGCAGTCGTTTTGATTAACATCAACCTTGCTTATGTTAAGTAACTATTCAGGTTATTTATTATGCATTACTCTCATGCTTTGGAATGAACAGACTCAAAAACTTCTGCTTCATATGGATTCCATATGTGGCTTTTAAGTTAGCAGAAACACAAAGGTTCCCAATTAATTTGCACATAAAATTGCATATTGAGTAAATTAAGCTTGATGGCGTAGGCATTATTTGAAATTCTTTGTCATCTTTAATATTTTTATATTTCATTTAAACAAGTTATTAGGTGTTTGAAGTTTCTGTGGTGACGAACATAACCTACACATTCACATATGCCCTGTTTGGTTTTTTATTACAGAATGCAGATATCCATGGAATTTATTTTATTGTTTTATACTGATGAGCTCCAGATAGTAGGAGATTATATAAAAAGAGAGGATATTTACTTTTTATTTCTGTGATTTAACTTTTTCTCCCCTCCTCTTCCCAATGCTAGGCAGAGAATATTACAACATGTAAGACAGTGGTTAAGGGTGAGACTGCCTGGGTTCAAACATGGGCCTTGAGGCCGGGCGCGGTGGCTCACGCTTGTAATCCCAGCACTTTGGGAGGCCGAGGCGGGCGGATCACGAGGTCAGGAGATTGAGACCACGGTGAAACCCCGTCTCTACTAAACATACAAAAAATTAGCCGGGCGTGGTGGCGGGCGCCTGTAGTCCCAGCTACTCGGAGAGGCTGAGGCAGGAGAATGGCGTGAACCCGGGAGGCGGAGCTTGCGGTGAGCCGAGATCGCGCCACTGCACTCCAGCCTGGGTGACAGAGCGAGACTCTGTCTCAAAAAAAAAAAGGGCCTTGACGTGTCCAAGCTGTGTGACCATGGATGGTTACTTCATCACTTTGAACTACTCCTTTTGGGCAAAAAGTGGGTAATATTAGTGGCAACCTCTAGGATCATTGCAAAGATTCCATGAGATGATGTACATCCAACTCTGAGCACTCAGTGAATGCTGATGTGATAATTGAGGGACCAGTAGGTGACCCACTCAGGGGAGTTGCAGGCTTTTGGTTCACTGTCACCTGGGAAAAGGTGTTGTCAGTGTCCGGACCCTAAACTTTCCTTGTTAGGAAAGTGTACCCTGTGTAATAGAACTTGTCACTAATGCCAGGCTTCGTTTCCTTTGTCCTCCACCCATTAGAGGAGAGTGTATCTCCATGCTTTCCTTTGGCAACTGGATCTGAGGGTTTTCTCATCAGGGCAGCTGCCGTGTTCCTCTCCTCCTGGGCTGTAATTTCCTCTCCTGTGTGGCCACAGCTGTCCACCACGTCCATTGCTGGCATGGCCTGGCCAGTCCTTTCTTTCTGGATGACAATGCCAACATTTCTTATGTCTTACCTCGGGGATCATTTTCAGGCCACAGACCTACCTGTTTTGTTTTTTTAAAATGGTAGTATGTACAGAACATTACAGTTTTCATAAAATCATGTATATAAATACGCCTAGAAAACTACCTGAAATATAGCAGCTGTCCCATAATTACTAATTGAAATACGTTAGTTGAATCTGAAGTAACTTTCTTAGCCTAGGAACAAAATTAGCATCCATCTGGGTCTCTGCAAAAATTTGTAATGTGTAAAAATAGGCATGTTTAGGAAGTTGCTTAATTTATTAATATATACTTCATTTTAATGGCAGTTACAGATTCTCTAATTGAGTTTATATTTGCATGATTACAGTTTTTTTTGTTGCAAACGATTTTTATGGGCTGCTGAAGTTTAAGGAGTCTGGCATTTTAAATTGTTCTTCACTGTCTGAGAAGTAAAAATATATCTTAAAAAATCATTGATGTTATAGTAAAGGAAAGCTCCCTCCCTTCCCTAAGTTAGTGCCTTTCGTATGTGAGCATTTGTCTAGTGGAATTCTGTCTGATCCTTTTTCATTTTCTGAGCTATTATAAGTGCTTTCTTTTCCTTTAACTATCATAAATGGTTTTTCTTCCCTTAACTAAGTAAAGATTTCTGGAACAATGTTTTGACCAGATTGAAACTAGCTTCTGTCCTATCCACTATTCGTTCATTTCTTGATTTCTGGTGCATTTCTAAACATAGATAAGTTTCTAATGGTGAAGAAGGTGAAACAGAAAGGAAGGAAGGAAGCAAAAGCTGGGTTGGGTCACCATATTGAGCGAAGGATATGCTTGTGGGGAATCCTAGACTGTGATATTGGAGTAAACAGTTAAATTATGGGGTGAGGCCAGGTGAGATGGTTTATGCCTGTGATCCCAGCACTTTGAGAAGCTGAGGTGGGAGGATTGCTTTAGGCCAGGAGTTCAAGACCAGGCTGGGCAACAAAAATGAGACCCTGTCTGTACAAAAAAGAAAAAAATTAGCCAGTCACAGTGGGGTGTGCCTGTTTTCTCAGCTACTCTGGATGCTGAGGCAGGAGGATTACTTGAGCCCAGAAGTTCAAGGCTGCAGTAAGTTATGATTGTGCCACCGCATTCTGGCCTGGGCGACAGAGCAAAACCTTGTCTCGATAGATTAGATTAGATTAGATTAGATTAGATTAGATTAGAATAGATAAGATCGGTATTTCAAAATCCTTTTCCAGTGAGAGATGTGTACTGCTGCTTTTGTAATCCATGACATGGAGAGTATAGCAGGGGGTTCATGTGGAGGAGTTGCTGAGACCAAGAACCCCACAAGGATAGTCATCTAGTTTTTGGAATACACACAAATTGTTGAGCGACACTTCTCCATGGGTCTCTTGTGCTCCTGCATGTCTTACTGAGTACACCAAGAACGTTCTTTACCTGGGCCATTTCTTAGTGTTGTGTTTGCAATGAGCAGCCTTGAGGGATGAAGTAATGTCTTTTTCTGGGACAAAGACTGACCTACTGTCACTTAATGCTTACTATAAAGCAGCAGGTTTCCCAAGTATAGGTTCCTCAGCTGGATGCACACTCACCGCATGTGCAGCTGCCATCTGGGCCCCTCAACGCTATCTCCATTGGACTGATGTAAACATGATGCTGGTGTTGTCTGAATCATGCTGTGAATAATAGTCCTTTGTCCTTGACCCAGGAATCTCATGTCTTCTGCCAGCTTCCATGAAACAGTAGCAGGCTAACTTATTACCTTGCGAGTAGGGTAAAATCAAACAAGACCAGATACCAGATACAGATGGAGCTTCCAGAGGAGCTGAACATGTGGAGGTTCCTGGAGGGTGGTGCTCTAGAAAGGGCATGGAAACGCCTTGTCCCTTGCCCCATACCTTTACCTGTGAATCTCCTCGTCTCTATCCATTGTAATTTTTTAAAATAATAAACTAGTAAATGTAAAATAACCAAAACAAAGAAACCAAATGCCGGTGTATTACATATGAGTTGATACCTAGCCAGTTAAATGCGTTCAGATGTGTCGTTTAGGAGATAATCACCCGGGCCTCCCCCACAAAGTATGGTTCAAAGGGTCATGGTGGGTGGCTCCTCAGAGCATCTCAGCTCTCTTAGACCTGATGAAGGCTTCATAGGCATTTCATATCTGTGCCTGTGGCCAGTATATCTCCAGGGAACTGAGTGCCAAGGGAGACCAAGGCATCTTTACTGACATTGTTGTATCTTGAGTGAGGCAACATGTAAAACTGTGACACATGGGAGTGCTTGACTTTTGAGCGTGTGGAGCAACAGGGTCCAGTGTTATGGTGGCAGGGGCAGGAGAACTCATGGCATCAGGAGCCTAGACAGCCCCACTGGGCACGAATTATAGCCCAGGCAGAGGCAAGGCACAAAGGTGGTCAGACATCTGGCCCTGAAGGAAGAGGAGACAGGTGGGAAAGTCCAGGCCAAGACCATGGAGCAGAGTTAAGAAGGAGCAGGAAGAGCCAATCTCAGAAACAGGCTGGCTCTGTTGAAATTGGACTGAGGCAGATAATTTCTTTCTTTGTTTTTCTTTTTCTTTGTACCTTTCAGCGCTGTTCGACTTGAAGGAAAGATAATTTCTAAGTTTACTTTTTGATATTTATAGATAAAATGCTTTCAAGCAGTTAACCAGCCTATTGGAGAGTGACACTTAGATCATCTTGAAGTTGGTTTGGGCAATTTAGAGAAGCATTTATAATTAAGTTATGCAGTTGATGAAAGCCAAGTAGGGACATTTGTTCAGAACAATTATTTTTGTAACTTTTCTTTGTGATAGAGCTGTAAAAGTGTATTTACTTGTAAACTGCAACAAGTTTTTTCTCCTTCCCCCATCAAAAGAATAATATATCTATATAATAATTAGGCCTGAAATTAAGATTCTAGATTTAAAGAGGACTCCCAGGGCTCAAATATAGGAGATAAGATGTTGAAACGCCACTCCTGTTGTTTGCAAAATGAATCTTATTGACATTTAGTCAAAACCAAATTCTAAATAATATTTAATAATATGTGAAAATTATTAACAGCCTGTGGTCATCAGTTGAGACCCATAATTACTGCTGGAATCCAGGGATACAGGGATTAAAAAAAAATGGATCAAGAAGTAGATTTTAATGGGGAAGTATCTGTGGGAGAGTGACCTCTTATCCCTGAGGGCTGCCATGTACAGCTACACAGGAGGCGAATTGCACAATTCCCTGGAATGTGCGTGATGCTCCCTGGGGTTGTGCAGTGTGGCAGTGCTGTGTGCATCAAGGGCAGGAGCAACGGCAGTCCTTCAAAGGCTTAAGTAAGTGGCACAGAAAGTGGACAGTCCTTTTAAGTTGCATGGCTTCAGACACTTCTGTTAGTGTGGTAACTACTGCCTGTGTCTCTCACTCTTTGAAGAGGAACTTGCTGGTGATGGGGCTTCTCATGGGGAAACTGGGAAGCTCCCTAGCAAGGGGGAGGGTTCCTCAGTCTGACAAGGACTGCTCATCAGGTGCTTTGGTATCCTGTAGACTGGGCTAAGAAACCTCACACCCGGGTCCACTCTCCAGCTGGTCTCCACTGGGCCTGGGGAGACCAAAAGACCTGCAGTTGCTGAACCTCTGTTATTGTACCTGTGAAGCCAAGTAAACCATTTGTTCACTTACGTTAAAGAATAAGCTTGATCATTCATGTTCAAAATAGTTAACTCTTGTTTGTGAATTAATAGTCTGGCTATAATTACATTTGACACTTCAGTCCAGTATATTTGTTATCCAGATGAAGAAGCTGCCAGCTGCATTTTTTTCCAGCAGTTTTACTTGACTTTCTTTTAATTTTATGTACAAGGTGTTATTTAAGTGCGCAGATTAATAGAGATAATTTTTATATGTAAAATTATTTTTATTGCATACCTCTATGAGTAATTTCTCACTTGCATTGTTATAATACCTCCCATCCTTCCCTAAAGCACCACTCTCCCCACACTACTGCAGGAGATTTCTCTACTGGCAATTCTGATTGTGTCATACTCCCCTGCTTTAAATAGCTAAATATTCTTAATTTGGAAAAGATTAAAGCTAGGCACCATTATAGGAACCTTGCCTACTTGTCACCTCTCATATTTTCTCATCCATATTCTGTTCCACAGTCTTACCTGTGTGGAGCAAAGGTGTAGGGCATATTTGATGTCCCTTATAAAATATTCAGGCTCCCTCGGTTCAAGGGTCCTCTGCTGTAAAGCAGTCCACTATGTATGCAGGTGTCAGTCCTTTTTCCACCACCTTGTGGGAATTGGGACTTGGAGAACTGCCACATTGTGCCCTTATTTACATTTCTTGACTCTGTAACTTTGCGCTTACCTCTGCTTTAAATGATATTTCTGCCATTTCTGTCTACCTTCCATCAAAGGTATGGTGTCTACCTTTACAATAAGATTGTAAAGAATAAAGAGGTAATGAGTACAAAGCACTTAGCTCAGGGCTTGATTAGCTGCTGCTGCTGTTATTGTTACTCTTGCAAAACTTGGTTCCAGAATTATACCCTTTGGGTGCTCTTTCCTAAACTTCTATCCCTACCCTATTATTTAGGGAGACCCTATTTAGCAGTTCAGTCTTTATATATTCCTTATAGCTCTTTGTTGGCAGTATTTTAAAATCATAAAGAATACCTAAATCTATAATGATACTGAAAAGGAGTATTTGTCTAATTTTCTTCTGGCCAGTTGGATGGCATCTATAGAGAGGGGGCTGTGGAACGCTGTCAGCCAAAGAGTGCTAGTCTGGCACATTGTGCTTTTTCAGTTTGAATGGCTCTGGGCAATCTGTTTTGCTGTAGTCTCCTTTTTTCCCCCGGTTCAGCACCTTATTTTCCACCTGATGGTCTTTGATTCACAGCAAATTGTTTGTTTTCTAAAGGATAAATCAAAGGTGGGTTTAAATGGTTCAAATACAAGCTGGCTATTAAACTGTGAGTTTTACAAGCTGTCATGTCATATGGGCTGAGTTCTATCTAGCTAGATCCACCATTGGAACTATTCTAAGCCATGGTGAAAAGATAAAAGACATCAGCCAATAAATCCCTTCCTCATGTAGGGATTCATTGTTGGGATAGTACCTCCACAGGGTGTACTATCAGGCCCAGGCTTGTCACCATGACCTCTTTGGTGCTGAGTCAGTTAGAGGACCCATTTCTCACTGGTCTTTGAGTTCCCCATGGGATAGGACCTGAAGGGGGTTTTATCCCAAGCTCTTTGCCAGGGCCTGGCTTCTGGAAGGCATTCCATAAATTGTTTTGAATGCATGAATGACTAAATAAGAAAATGTGAGAGTGCTTAGTTAACTGTAAAATTAGCTAAATGTCAACTAATATTTTTTCCCTTCTGTGATGTGGAAAGATATGCAGGTGCAGGAGCGGGCAGCTGATGGTGGAGACTGGGGCGAATGGAAAGTGCCTGTTATAATTGGCAGCCTCCTTACCTGTGCTTCTGTCCAGCTCTCTTGCCTCTCCCCCTGAAAGGCTGTGGTCTGTCAAATCACTCACAGGTCTGTGTGTGGAGAAGTCCTAAGTAGTATAGGGTCCCCACTTCTGTGATCCATTTCAGTTCCAACCCAAAGGACTTCCCAAAGAATGGACATCTTTTGTCTCTTCTCCCACTCTGTCCAGTTGGGTTTATAATCCCTTTCATTATCTTCTCCTCATTCTCCCCACTCTATTCTGGTCTTCCTCTGTAGAAATTTATCTGTCACCATTTTGGGTGCTCAGGATGCTATCGTTTCTCAGATCCTTCCTTTGTGTTTCATGGATACCTCCTGGAACCCTTTTTTCAGTGAGTCGGGAATATGTCTTTCAAGAAAAGGAGGTGGTATATATTATAAAAAATTTAATTTGGGACAAAACATCTGACAAAGCATTTTTTTCTCCTTATGTGTGGACTTATAGCAAGCGTTTTATAATAGCATGCAAAGTAAACCACATTTGATGGGTTTTATTGAAAATAATACATTTACCCCAAAAGGGGAAAAAGTACATTTTTGTGCATGTCAATTGACAGTATTTGAAATGGAAATTTTTCTAGAAAATTTGGGAGGTAACAGTCTCAGGAAAGGAAACTTTATATGCTATAATCCAGACATTGGTCGCAGACAGATTTCCTTTGGTGGCTTAGGTAGGGCAAGGCAAAAGGCCCATTGTACCCATCTGCTGTAGAGATAGCATATGGAAGAGCCCTGCCACTCCCTGCCAGTCAAGCCCTTGTGATAAATCTTGATACTCCCATGTGTATGTGCCTGCTTGTGCTGCCAAGGCCACTGAAAAAGGTCAGTGCTTTGTGAAATGGAGAGTATGATATAAACATAGAAGTTGTTAGTAATTTTTATTGTGATTGATCACTTCTTCTTTTCTTTCCTTTTTTTTTTTTTTTTTTTTTTGAGACGGAGTTTCGCTCTTCTTGCCCAGGCTGTAGTGCCGTGGTGCAATCTCCACTCACTGCAACCTCTGCCTCCTGGGTTCAAGTGATTCTCCTGCCTCATCTTCCTGAGTAGCTGGTATTACAGGCGTGCGCCACCATGCCTGGCTAATTTTGTATTTTTAGTAGAGACCAGGTTTCTCCATGTTGGTCAGGCTGGTCTTGAACTCCCGACCTCAGGTGATCCTCCCGTCTCGGCCTCCCAAACTGCTGGGATTACAGGCGTGAGCCATCGTGCCTGGCTGTGATTGATCACTTTTAAGTACATGAGAATTCTTGGCATGACATACAAAAGAGGATGGGCAGAGTTCCTTTTCCTATCTGTGATATATTTCATGAAGATCCAGTCTTTGGGGGCAGTGGTTCAGGGTAGTGCAGCCATTGTAACCTAAACCATTCCTGTGTGTTTATTTATCAGATTTTCTCGAAGGGTGAGTGCTGATCATTTTAAATTCTGTTTAAAAATAAAATTGTTCATCGAAGTGATGAAATAAATAGGGGCCAGATATGATTTTAGAGATTTTGAATCCTGAAGAGGGTTTGAGATTTGAATACCATCTCTGTAGACTCAAGGCAAAATTCCTGTATCACTAGGAATTCATAACTTCATCTGCAATTTTATTATTGGGTGACATAACTGAACAGGTCGCTGCAGACACTGAGAATTATTGAGTTGTTTAGGTGAGTCTGTCTCGTTTAAACTGTTGAAAGGTTCATTGATTTGTGGGTGAGGGAAAACTGTTGTAGGGTAGCTTTAGTGTTTGCATTTCATTTTAACAATACCTTGCAAGGGATTTTTCATGCTGTACTAAGGAGATTACAAGGCCACCCTAAGGCATTTTAGGGTTATAGAAGGAACTGGCTTTGCTGTTTTATGTACCGGCCCCTTTATTTTCTGGCTAAGCCAGAATCTTGGTAACCCTCTCACCCATCACCTTTGGGTATTACCTTTTCAGCTCTTCCTTTGCCCTCATGGGTCCAACCAGTGCCCTGGTCTGAGCCTCCATCCTCCCAACTTCCCTGGCTTCCTGCTGTCTGCCTTCCGCGTTCCTGCCTACGGTTCATGCTTTGCCCTGGACCTCAGTGGTCCTTCGTGTCTGTCTGATCACGACACCTCATGCTATGAGTGACCTCCACAGCTTCTGCTGCTTTTGGTGCAGGCTCAAATCCTCCCAGTCTGTGCTTTCTCCTTTAGGGCCCGCCTGCAGCCTTATTCCCTCCTCCTCTTCCTTCTCTTCCACTCCAGTCCTCCTCCCCGTCCCCAGTCAAGTTAACCCTTGGAATATTCTGTCATACCACCCAGGACTTTTCCTTCAGAGCATACATCATAATTAGGTGAGGTCATTATTGCCTATTTGGGTGATTATTTGATTGTCTATATCTTGCGCTAGGCAGTCAACTTCCAGAGGGGAGTGGCTGTCCTTTTAATGCAGCATTGATGGTGGCACCCACACTCAGGGCAGGGTTTTCGAAGTGCTCCATAGGTCCTGGTTTTCCATGACAGTGCTGGTATACCCCTGAAGTCCCCATGTAATTTGTTAATAGTGTCCCCTTTCACTTTCAAAGTTACTCTCATTTTGAATGACAGCATATATGATGATCCCTTCTAAAGCCCAGTGATGTGTAGTCATTCAGCTAAAAGATTTTATTGTCAGGCTCCCAGAGTGGGAGAGCCTGGCTCCAGGGTCGGGGGGTCAGAGGGGAGCTGTTGCTGAATTTTGATTCTGGCTGAAGATAATTTATCTTCCTGAAACTCTGGCAGCATATACAGATGTGCCTGTTTTTAACATTTTAAGAGGTAAGAACATTCTCTGTGCACCTGAGATTTTGGAATATGATAGTGGGAGGCACCAAGACTGTTACAGAAATGGAAAATGAACACAGGGTGGCAGAGGGTAGGTACTTCTGCCAGTCAGAGGCAGACAGACTTTCGATTGGAAGGGGTCAAGGACACTATTGCATTGTGTTTGGCCAAACAAAATGCATTCTAGGGGAGAGCTGGTTTTAGTCGTGTGTTTAGCGGGGGCTCAGTGAGAGGCACACAGATGATCTGTGCATCCATTTCTCTACTGATCTAAAGACTCAAAGAAGGTAGTGTGCACAGTGCCAGGGGAATCTTGTTGAATTACTAACAGTGAAAAACTGAAAAGTGGCCTAAGATCTTGGTTTCTAAGGCCTATTATGGCCGAGTCCCCAGAGACAAAGTTTCCTCCTGTCTGACTTGGAGCAGATGCTCGTCTGCCTCAGGAAAGGCTCTGAAGAATCCAGGAGAACATGCTTTGCAAGGCACTTTCAAATTGCTGGGTCCCTTCAGGGGAAAAGGGGTTTTTATGACACTAGTCTGAAGATAATTTTTTATCAGATCCTATAGCCTGAGGTCTTAGAACAACAGTGAAGAGCCCCTCTCAGGCCTGGCTTCCTTGCAGCAGTTGGATGGGACCTTGAAGTGGTGGCTCCCTTCATGTTGGCCCTGCAGGGTCAGGCATCTAAGACTCGTGGAGGCCCAGGCAGTCTGGAGGGATGCCAGAAGACAAAGCAAATGCCAAAAAAAAAAAAAAAAAAAAAAAAGATCGAGTGTTATGTTTGGCCGTGTGTGGGTGTGCTGTGTTTGTTTCGCAGGTACGAGTGCACCCACCCGGAGTCAGGGATGGAACATGTGTAGTGAAGGCTACATGCTTCCCAGATATTGGGGTGAACTTGATGAGAGTCTGGTGGTGGACTCAGTGACCTGGAATTGTCTTCCTCACTTTCCTGCCACTTCTCAGTGTGAATGTTGTCTGTAAGGGGTGCTCTCCTTGCTTGTTGTGGGTCTCAGAGCTACCAGAGCATTAGATTGTAGGAGATGCGCAGGCCTTGTGGACATTTTGCCAGTCGAGTGATTCAGCTAAGTAATTGCAAGGTTTCTCTAATTGTTAAATATCTTCAACAGGCTGAATTTGGATTGGCTGAAAAGAAAGGTGAAACGAGGTCATCAGAATTACATGATTTTTTTCAAGTTCTGGCATCTTGTGTTCTTTGCCAACCAGAAATATTCCAGTAGAACTGTGATAATGCCTTTCATCTATCTGCTGAGCCTTCCAGATGGCAGTTTCTCAGCCAGTGAGCAAAAGAAAGGGTGTTGAGATTTATGAGTAAGATGATTTCCTTCGTTTGTACTTCCCAGTGAACTCTCATTCGCTATTTGTGCTAAGCACCAGTGGCAAGTTATCCTCACATCTTTAGCTCTGCGGGGCCCTTAAGCCAGTAGGCCTTACTTCAAGGGGAGGAGGGCTTCAAATTCTGAGTAATAAATGACTGTCTAAATAGAGCCCTTCACATACTTTCTCAGAGAACTTTTTGGGATCTAAGTGGACTTAAGTTTCTTGAGGACAGGGGCACTCCTTTCTTCTGGGTAGCACCAATGCACAGGAAGCTTGGCGTTGGATTCCGCGGGCCCCTCCCTTTCTAGTTATATGTGCAGTCTCCTGGGTTGAGAGAGTCTCTCCCTTTGCTAAGGCATCTTCATTCAATCCAGGGATGTTTAGGGAATACGCATGCCTCAGATGACAATACAAGATGGATTAAGGTGATTCTTGTGCTCTGAGAGCTCTCAGTCCAATGGAGGAAAAACATATAAATAAATAAACACAAACGAGAAGTGGTGCATAAGCCTAAGGATCAGGTAGTGAGGGAATGTTTCAGAGGAGGTGGTGCTGCTGTGTTATTGGAGGCGGGTAGGGATTTGCTGAGCAGAATGTGTGCCATGTTGTTTTCTCCATCAGGCCTCGTGGCTGGAACAGCTGCAGTGCTTTTCCTTTGGTGCCTCCTCTGCGTTGCCTTTGTCCTGTTCTCGTTCACTCTGAGCACCCTTGCAGCCTACCCTGGGCATAACCCTCCAGGAACTCTGATGCTGTTTAGTAGATACTCAGAGGTTACCACTTAATCCCTGTTGGTTAGTTTTGTTCCCCAACTCGAGTGTAAATTCAGGACAGGGCCCATCTCTGACCACACCAAATGCAGTCAGTGCATATGTCAAGACTTAGGGAAAGCGTTTGGGTTGGTTAGTCGAGTATTTTCATAGATTATTATTACCTGGTTATGTAAGTATGACAAGACAGTTTAACAATGACACAAATATAAGCAGAGGATCTGATTAAAAACACTTTTTTTGAAAGGGAAGCATAAGTCTGTGGTCAGCAGCAAATAACCCATTTGATCTTCATTCATTTATTCTTCCATTTATTCATTCACTAACAGTCTGTACCTTTGTGAATAGCAACAGTCTTTTTCTTCATTGGTGTTTTTCGAATGCTGCATTTTTACTGCCCTGGGGATTTTCTTTAAACCTGATAGTTGTTTTGATAAATCATCTGGATACCAGCTTTGAGCTAATTCTTTTCTATTAAGTACCTCTTAGAATGGCTGACCATAAACCATTTGAGAAATCAGCACATTTTATTAATGACTTTTGAGATTTAGCAGTAACTTAAATTAATAATAACGGAGTGTGCTTTGGATAAAAGACCAGGAGACAGTGCTTCATTCTGTAAACCAGAGCAGAGATGAGAATGTTTGCATTAGGAGAATGTAATTTATCAGCATTTTAGGCTAGTATGTCAATTAATACAAGGTTGGGCAATAGTGGTAGGCAGTGTTATAAGTGCTGTTTGTATATATCAGCTCATTTAATCCTCCCAGTACCCCCTTAAGATGTCTGCACTATTATTCTTCACATTATTCCATTGAGGACATCGAGGCACAGAGGGGTTGTGTGACTTGCCTGCAATCTTGGTTGTGTGCTCAGAAATAGTCTTTTTGAGACTGAAGATATTCTGGTTATGTGTAATACACAGTATAACTCAAAGACTGTGAAATAGTTCATAGACAAATTATAATATCCATTCTTTGCTACTGTAGAGTAATTATGCTTATTGTTTCTGTTTCAGGATAATATGTGTGTGTTTATAAGTGTTTTTTTTTCTTTTTATTTAATTGCAGTAATATATACATAAATAACTGTGATGGCTAGTTTTGAACTGATTTAAAAACAAGTAACTTTATGCTCTGATAAGCTAAGGTACATTCAAAGCATTCCCATTTCCAAAGCAAAGTGTTTTCAGTTAAAGATTGTTTAAGTGTTGCCTTTTGCCAGGGATGCTTGTGAGAATGTCATTTAGAGAAATCTTAAAGTAATTTATCCATAATATTAACTTAGCATGCCTTCTCTCTGCAATGGACAATGTATCATAGGACAATGTATGATACAGCTCAGTTTTGATATATTAGCAAGTTGAGTAGTAATTTTTGTTTTAGTTGTTTTAAAAGCTGGTGTTGCAGATTCCTATGCTTAGAAGGACCAGGCAGAAAATAAGCCATTAAGGGTGCTGGGAATGCAATAGGGAGTGATGGGGAGTGTGGTAAAGGGGTCAGCAATGCTTCTCCCATGCCTATCAGGGAGCTGGTTTCCATTAGCTGTTGGTTGACCCAGGAATCTGTACCTGTGTTGCCAGATCTAACCATTTTCCAGGAGAGGCTGGAACTTCATATTTAAAAAATGAGAATTTGTCAACTTTAATAATTTGGAAGAAAATTCAAATTAAAACAAACCAATACCAGGCAGTGTGGTGTACCCCACATTACAGAGGAAAGTAGGGGACTTGGGAGGTACATGAGTCCATCTATAGATGCCCCTGTTGTCATGTTAAATTTGTGCTTGCTTTCAGTTGCTGTTAACATTTTGGGTCTGCTGTATCTAGACATGTCCTTCAAAAGTTGCATGTAAGTTGATTTTTTTTTCTGTATTTAAAAAATGGCCCCACAAACACTAGTCTAGATGTTGAAAAAAACCCTTATACCTTATTATGGAGACTTCTGATGAGTCCTTTTGTACAGTGAACAATCACTTGCTGTATTTACGTTCGTACTTTTGTGTTTAAAATGGGGAATGGTGTTAGATATTGCATACTGCTTGAGTTAAGGAGGTCGTTAACCAGGAATGCTTTGGATTACTCAGATTATTATTGCACTGGTGTTTGTTGTAATGGAATTTGACCTGTCAGGGGAGCTGTAGATGCTTGGATGAGTGTTCAGTCCTTAATACTGTTATCTAAATTCTAGGCATGTTGCCTGTAACTTCCAGTTTCAAAAAATCTATGTCAATCTGTTGTTTTATAACCTAGTGCTGTTGCTTTTTTCCCCCTTGTTTTATATTTAATCATTCTCTATGGCTGACAACAGCAGTCCAGTGCAAAGATTTACTTTTTCTATTTTCAACCCCATCATTATTTTTGTGTAAAAAGTATGTTTTGAGTTACAGCAATTCATGGAGATCAAGATTCTACTCTGTAGGGAGAAGAGAGATGTCATTTACTACAGAGTTTATACAGACAGATGTTCTGCTGCATGCTGTGTTCCCACTGAAATCCAGGGGGTTTATTTGCATTTATACTTAAAGAAGAATGACCATATTTGGCTGACTCTAAGCCAAGATGCTACAGGCCCAATTTCATGGAGGAATGGGGGAGTAAGGGGAATAGGAACATTTGGAAGAAATAGTTCTTGTTTTTCCCTGTTTTATTCAGTGGGCATTTTATTCACAGATCATTTGATGCAGTGTATTTACTTGTGTTATTCTGGTTCCTTTTGTGTTTTTTTTTTTTTTTTTCTTTTGAAACAACTTCACCCTTACAGGAAAATGGCAAAAATACTAAAATAAGAACTCCTATAAACCTTCACTGATAAAATCCCTTCAGATTTCTCCAGTTATCCCAGTAACGTCCTTTATAGCAAAAGGATCCGGTTCAGGATCACTCATACCCAGCCGTCGTATCTTTCCAGTCTCCTTCATTCTAGAAGCATTCTTCATTCTTCCCTCATCTTTCATGACACTGACATTTTTAATTACAGGCCAGCTGATGTGTAGAATGTTCTTCCTTTTCTTAGAAGATGTTTTCTGTCCTTCTTTGAAAACCCCACTAGTGTTACCTGCCATGAGGAGAGCTAGGCGCTCTGCCCCCTACCCCAAGCTGGTTGCTCTCTCTTACGCTTCATTAATCAAGTACCCTTTTTGGAGCATTGATGATACTCATTCATCCTTTTAGCCAGTAAATATTTTTTGATGTCTATTATGTGCCAAGTGGGATACATTTAAGAACAAAGCAGACCAAAAAAAAAAAAAAAACCTCCTGTCATGAAGCTTACATTTTAGTGGAGGGTAACAGATAACCAACAAGAAAAATAAGTAAAACAGCAAGTACATTAGATCATTAGATAGTGGTAAACGCTAAAGAGGATCAAATCAGGCAGGAAAAGGGATGGGCGGGTTCTTGATGAAGTGGCCAGGGAAGGCCTCCCACGCTAGTGATTGTGGAGCAGGAACCCCAGGGAAGGAAACAGGCTGTGTGGCTAGCTTCAGGAAAGCGGTCCCGGCAGAGGGAGCCTGTAGGGGTGAAGGCTCTGCTTGCACCAGGTGGGCCAGGGGTGAGGAGGAGGCGGTCTGGTGGCTGGAGCCAAGCAGGAGGGGAGAGGAGAGTGGTAGGAAATGAGTCAGAAAGGCAGAGCAGGGAGATTATTCTAGGCTTGTTGCCATTGAGGGAGATGAGAAACTCTTGGGGAATTTTGAGCAGAGAAGTTACATGATCTGACTTATGCCTTAAAAATCCTTTTGTTGTTTACAGAATAAGCAGGTATGTAGGGATGGGGTCAAGGGTAGAAGCAGAGAGACCAATTTAAGACCAATTACGAGAGGTTATGATAAGCCCCTTGTATATCTGTTTGTCCTACTAGCACATAAAGGGGACTCAGTGGTCTTCAACCTTTAGAATACATAAGATGTACCTGGGCTGTTTGTGAATGATGCAGATTTCTTCACTGGGAAACCAGCATTCATTAGATCTCACCTGTGTTGTCAACAGCCAGCCCCAGGTGATTCTCATGTGGATGGTCCTTGAACCACATGTTGATGTTGATAAATATAGTAACAAGTGAGGAATGAGTGAATAATTGGTTTATGGAAAATCCTTTAGAGATACTTAGTTATGAAGTGTTTCCACTCATTGCTTTATTTCTTATAAACATAGTACTCAACTTAAAAATATGTGGTAATATAAATTTTCTCTTAAAACTTATCTGGCACAGAAAGATCTAATAGGCAAAGTGATTTTTTTTTCCCCGAGAGAAGATGTGTATTTGATGAAATAAACATACTACTCTGACATACTATTTTCTTGCTTTTAAACGTGGTTTTCAGAAGGAATAAATAAATGCTACTAATAGGGTTCATTCATAAAGAAGCTATTAAATGTATTCAAGAGGAAATTGGTTTCAGGGAGTAGGTTGGATGAAGCCATGAAAGATAGTAATAGCAAGTGAGTCGTATTTTAGAGTGGACCAGATCTGGCTTGACATTTCATTGCACCAGAGGTTCACAGGAAGGAAGGGGTTTGGCTGTCTGGCCCTGGAAATATGTAAAGGGCAAAACATTAACAGACTTTTGTTTTTTCTCTTTGATGAAGTAACGTCAATCTTGCGTGGATAAGCTTGAGTTGAACATGAAAACAAGTCTTACCTTGATTAACTGGGTAAAATCTTGGTCAGTTTCATGGGCTTTGGAACCAAAGTGGCTCCAGATTCTGCTCGGAACTATCAGTGTGACTGGGCAACTCACATCACCTTCACTTCCTCATAGGCGGGAAATAATACCTGCTTTACAAGCTCATTGTAAGGATTGAGAGTTAACCCATTTATGCCTGAGGTTGCAATTTTTTGAATTTTTGCAGTCAGACCTTGGCAACGACCTTGAGCAGAAGGATATAAATAACTCTCACGTGCTTAGCGTTCCAATAATGGAACACTAGGCATAAATAACTACTGCCCATAGGGCACTTACAAAGTTGTCTGGTGTATTATAAGCACTCAACAATTATTAGCTTTTTCTTCTCCTCCCTCTTCTATTATTGTTGTTGTTATTATCATTATTATGTTTCAGTGCCTTCAAATCATATTTTGCCTTCTGGAATCCTGCAAATTTTCAATGATTTTTTTTTGGGGATTGATTGTGTCTAAAAATACGTTCATTAATGCCTCTCTGTATAGGAGGAATCTAAAGTCTTAAGTGTGGCGTTAGTCCTGTGTATTTATGATCACTTCCTGGAAGTAGGCAGCCATCACTTATGTAACATTGACTTTCTTTCCCCCTATCAAAGAGAAGCTCAGACTTGCTTCGGGGAAGTATGTTGAGAATTAATGAATAAGTTAATGTTTGTGGCTCTACCACATTAACTACTAATTAATGTAAGTTACTGCTCTTAATAGTTCTCCAAGTATTATCGTCACACTGATTCTCTGAACTAGGGACAGGGACATTGATTGAGAAGACTTTTTCTTATGTACTGTGGGGAAGCAGTGTTTCGTAAAACTTTTGCTCTTGCTTTTACAACGTGAGTATCACTCCCGTATCTAAAATTTTACACCTCCTCTACAAAACAAACAAACAAAAAACACAGAAACACCCAACCTAAATTAAATCAAGTAACTTCTTATGGAGCTCTTAGTAATGAAATGTTACTTATGTTAATAAGTTTTTTTTTTCCTCTGGGAAACCATTATCTTTCATTCTTGACTTTGTCTCCTCATCATTATGCTGCACTTAGTCTGTACTTGGCAGTAATGTTCTAAAAGCTCTCATAACAGTTCTATGAAGGCATAGTGTGGTAGAGGCAGTCCCAGCATTGTGGTTTGTTTTTTTTTTTTTTTTTAAAGGTTTGTATTTCAATTCTGTGTTTCTAGAGGTAAGATTTGGATCTTCTGCCCCTGAACTTTTGTCTGTAAAACAGGGATGGTAATAACTTCTGTTTGGGTTTTTGTAAGGCTTTGGAATAACATACATGTCAAATACCAGGCATGAATACCAGCAAATGTGGCTGATTGTGACTAATGCAATGATTTTATTACTTTTTTCAATATGATTCAATTTGGTAATATAATTAGAACCAATTTCATAGTTTCATATAAGGCAAAAGGTATTTATAGGGTCCAAATATCAATCATATTTCCACCTGACATAGGCTTACCTTAAATAACTAATTTCCAAACTTACTTTGGGAGGACACCTCTTCTGTCAGTGGATAAAATTGAACTTTTCAAAGTACGTGAATACAGAGGGAACATGGAATTGTATATATGTATATGTGCATGTGTTGTTTTCAAATAAAGTAACTCACTGTAATGAATTACAGTGAATTTTAAATTTCCCAATTTTGTATTAATGTTGAAAGCCACCAAAGGAGTAAGGGATGGGTTGTATCCCAAAAAGGCCTCGGGCCTGAGCTAAAACTGTTTCCTATACGCTTCTAAAGGCAATGTTTATTTAATCCCGAGTCCTTTGTTCTCATGATTACAAAGTTAAAATTTAATTATTTGCATTGTAGACTTGAAAGGATTAGCTACACTCGTGATTGATATGTAAAGAGAGTTTTATAATCTCTGGAACTATGGCTTTTGAGGAACAAAATAAGCTATAATTTTGAAGTGGGACAGAGGATATTAGTACAGGTTTATTCATAAGATTCTCATCTTTTGATTGGACTCTAATTAAATACCTTCTTGTCAGCGGGGAGGGTGTGTGGGGGAATTATGATTCTCCTGCTTTAATCGTTGTTGATTTCTTAGTGATACTTTGAAGTGGTGTCCAACTGTCTTCTCCAGCTTTCAGACCCTTTGATGAAACAATAGAAACTTGTTAAGTATGTGACCAGATTCTTTCCATGCAGTTCCCTTGGGGGAGGTCTATTTTAAGTTAGATAGGTTTGATGTCCAGTCTGAAAAGCATTTATTCACCAGTTCTGATAACAGGTCAAGTAGTTTAACCTCTTACACATAAGACTAAGGGAATTAAAACCTTTCCTTTCCACCACCCCTACCCTCCCCTCCCCTCCCCTAAAAAAGGAAAGGAATTTTAAAAAGGAAAAATGTAGAAGGAAGTAAAATGGTGTTTATCCGTTTTTGTTAAAATGTCACAATTTAGACTGTTTACAAATCTGTTTCTTACTACAAAATGATGAGTCTCTTTTGTCTTTGCTCAGTCTCCTTCCTCTTAGTCCACCAATTTTATAATTTTGTTAAATTCTGCTTATCACACTCCTTCCTGCAGACACGTTTTCTTCTGTCCCACCACTCATTTTCAGAGCTCCTAAAAGTTCAGAAGCCCCTCTTTTCTATACTTCGCACTTTCTCTCATGGAATCTCTTCCATGCCCATGACCTGCTGAGTCTCAAAGTTTAACTCCGGAGCTGACTGACCTCATTTTTAAGCTTCAGACTGACTGTCCTACCTGACATGTCCTATTGAATGTTTTAAAAGTCATGTCAGACCCATCGGTTCAAAACTGAACTCATGTTCTCTCATGAAAGCTGGTTTCTGTGACTTTTTTTCTAAGCACGACTCTGTACCTCATTTGCTTGAAGCCCTCCAGAGAACCCTCAGACGTTGCTGATGGGAATGAAAATGGCGCAACCACTGTGGAAAGTGTTTTGGTGGACCCCCAAAAAAGTTAAAGAATTACCATATGACTCATCAGTTTTACCCCTAGATATACATTTCCAGAAGAATTTGAAAACAGGTGTTCAAATAAAATGTATTCATGAGGCTGGATGCAGTGGCTTATGCCTGTAATCCCAGCACTTTGGGGATCTGAGGCGGATGGATCACTTGAGGCCAGGAGTTCGAGACCAGCCTGGGCAACAGGCTAATTTGTCTCTACGAAAAATATGGAAATTAGCCGGGCGTAGTAGCGGGTGCCTGTAATCCCAGCTACTTGGGAGGCTGAGGCACAAGAATCATTTAAACCCAGGAGGCAGAGGTTGCAATGAGCCAAGATCGTGCCACTGCATTCCAGCCTGGGCAACACAGTGTGGCTGTGTCTCAAAAACAGAAAGTGTGCATGATGTTCAATAGCAGCATTACTCATAATAGCCCCAAAGTAGAAACAGCTCAAATAATTGTCCCTGATGAATGGGTAAACAAATTGTGGTATACCCATACAATGGTATAGAAAGGAATGAAGTAATGATACATGCTACAACGTGGATGAACATGGAAAACATTATGCTAAGTGACAAGCCATACACAAAAGGCCACATATTGTATGATTCTATTTATGTGAAACGTACAGAATAGGCAAAATCATAGAGACAGAAAGCAGATTTATGGTTGCCAGGGGCTGCGGGGGGTGGAAATGAGGTTTCCTTTTGGGATATGAAAATGTTCTACAATCAGATAGTGGTGCTGGCTGCACTATATTGTGAAGGTACTAAAAGCCACTGAACTGTGCACTTTAAAATGGTGACATCTGGCCGGGCGCGGTGGCTCACGCCTGTTATCCCAGCACTTTGGGAAGCTGTGGCGGGCAGATCACGAGGTCAGGAGATCAAGACCATCCTGGCGAACACAGTGAAACCCCGTCTCTACTAAAAATACAAACAAATTAGCCGGACGTGGTGGCGGGCGCCTGTAGTCCCAGCTACTCAGGAGGCTGAGGCAGGAGGATGGCATGAACCTGGGGGGCGGAGCTTGCAGTAAGCAGAGATCGCGCCACTGCACTTCAGCGTGGGTGACACAGGGAGACTTTGTCTAAAAAAAAAAAAAAAAAAAAGTGACATATTGGTTCCCTAGGGTTGCTGTAACGAAGTTCCACAAACTGGGTGGCATAAACTACAGAAATATATTGCCTCACAGCTCTGGAGGCTGTAGCTCTGAGATGAAGGTGTCACAGGGTTGGTTCCTACTGACAGTTGTAGGGACAATCAGCTCCGTGGCTCTCCCCTAGCTTATAGTGGTTTGCTGGCCATCTTTGGCATTCCGTGGTGTATAAACCTGTCACCTGACCTCTGTCTTCATTTTCACACGGTGGTCTCCTTGTGTGTGTGTCTGTGGTCCAAATTTCATCTTTTTATAAGGACACAATCATACTGGATTAGGATCTACCCTGAACGACCTCTTAATTAAGTATACCTGCAATGATTCTATTTCCAAATAAAGTCACATTTTGAGGTGCTAATAATGACTTCAATATATGAAGTTTCGGGATATGCAGTTCAACTCATAACAATGACTTTTATGTTACGTGAATTTTTAATTTAAAAAAAATATATAGACAACCCCTCCGGGGACTTCTAAGTGCTGTCAAGCACCAGACCAGCAAAGCACCCAATGTGGTCTGACCCCTGCCTACCTTGTCAGCCTTTTTACTCTCCTCTCACTCTGTGCTGCTTTTTCTGTGCCAGCCACACTCCCTCTGATTGCAGGGCCTGTGCCTACAGCCTGCTTCTCCCTCTCTTTTCATTGATGGAGGTCTTTTCACCCTTCAGATCGCAGCCCTAATGCTACTTTCATGGAGAGCGCTCGCATGACTTCCCGGCACAAGGCAGCCTCTGTTATATGCAGCACCTTTGTTCTCGTTGTCGACTGCTGTGTGACAAAGCACTTCTAAACACTGTGGTGTTAAACAGCAACCACTCTTATGCTTGTGGACTCTGCAGGTCAGGAATCGAGATGGCCTAGTGAAGGTTTATCTCTGCTCCATGATGGGAAAATGTGAGCAGCTGGAGGCCAGAATCATAAGGGAGCTTCCGCAGGCGTGTATGCCTGGTGTCTGGACTGGGATGACTCCAAGATCAGCCTCAGCTGGGACTGTTGACCATGGCTCCTGCTGTGGTTCCTTCATGTGGCTTAGACTTCCTCACGACTGGGTGGCCTCTGGGTGGTCGGACTTCTCACAGGGTAGTTCAGGGTTCCAAGAGTGAGCTAAAGAAGCTGCATGGCCTCTTATGACCTAGCTTTGAAGTTACGTAGCGTCATTTCCAACATGTTCTATTGGTTAAGCTGTCATAAGGCTGCCCATATTCATGAGTCAGGGGACATAGACCTCACCTCTCAGTGGGAGGAGTTTCAGAATTTGCAGCCATGTTTAAAAACTGCCCAAATTCTCCATGCTACGTCTGAATGTTTGTGTCTCCCAGAATTCATGTGTTGAAACCTAGTATTCAGTGCAATAATATGAGGCTTTTAGGAGGTGATTAGATCCTAAGGGTGAAATTGGATTAGTGCCCTTATAACTGAGGCTGGGGAAGCTTATTTGCCCCTTCCAACATGTGAGGACGCAGTGAGAGGGCGCCATCTGAAAAGCAGAGATGACCCTCAGCAGCCCCTGAATCTGCTGGAGCCTTGATTTTGGACCTCCCCCGCTCCAGAACTGTGAGAAATACATTTCTATTGTTTATAAGTTACACAGTTCATAGTGTTTTTATTACAGCAGCCTGAACAGATGGACACTTGTCCATCTGTGTTCCTTCACGGTGCTCTTTTCTAATTACTCACTCCTTTGCATCATTATTTGATTGACTTCTGCCTTTTTAAATAGGCAGTAAGCTTATTTTGCTCACTACAGTATTGCCAGCAGCTAGCACAGTAGCTGGCACATACATGGTTTGTAAGACTTTGAAGTGAAAGTTGACTGGGAAGAATTAGAAAAGGTAGGGCAAGGAAAGCCATTTGCTTATATCATAAACATCACAAGCTTGTGCAGCTGATCCAAATATGATCAACAGCAAACATGCCCAATGGCCTGTAGGTTTATTGTTTCATGCTCATGATCTCAGTTTAGCAGTAAGTCTGAGGCTGCCTAGTGAATATTGATACTGCACGAGATATCTGAGAGCTGCCACCCAAGAGAAAGTCATATTGACGCCTGCAATAAAATAACAGCAACAGAAGTATAAGCAAAGCCAAATGTTTCCTAAATGAATTTCTCAAAAGAGATAAGCAGAATTAAAAATTTAAGGTTTAAATAGGCTAATACTGATAGAGTTTGTGTGTGTGCTCATGGATTTTTATACTTGTTGGGTGAAGAATGAGAGGTAGTAGGAGATACAGTTTTTTATTTTTAATGACTGACTTTATCAGAGCTTTATGGGGCTGATCATGTTTATTTAATACTCCCTGTAGAATTCAGAAAAAGATTATCTCTCCCTTCTCCTTGGCTCCCCAGTTTAAAAAAAAATTTCAAGTCTGAGACAGGGGCACATAAAGCCTTGCCAAGCACACGATTCACTTGTCCCCCCGGCTTCTGAACAGCTGCTTTACAGCTATGCTATAGACTTGTTAGATGAGTGCCAATTTCCCTGTCTTTGCCTGTAAATTTTCAGGGCAGTCAGTTACACAGAACCTCTTAAAATGGAAGGTGATGCTGCTCACTAAATTAAAATGCAGTTTTGGTTTTTGCTCCTACACACTGAACACCCCAAGGCGGTGTGGTATAATATGAAAAACACTGGCTTTAGAGTCCTGTGGACCTAGGTTTGAACCTTGACTCTGCCCCTTTGATTGATATGACCCTGAGCAAGTTACTTATCCTCCATATGCCTCCTTTGCCTAAAAAAAGGAGGAGGTAATAACAGAGGTGTTAGAAGAATTTAGTGAATTGTACATATAAAGAGCCTAGCGCAGTTTGCCACATAGTAAAGCTCAATCAATATTAGTTATTACGACTGCTATTATACAAATGTAATTGCTTGGGGTTTACTTAGAATTTGTATATAGTAATACTTGAATGGCTTTCAAAGAATGCTTGATTTTATTCTGGTTTTGCTCTTAATTGGAAAGTAAGTTCACAGTGCTTTAGGTCTGAGGTATTAGTACATTAATAGTGTGATTATTCATACCTTGTCTTTGTTTTATACTGGTGACTTTTTTTTTTGAAAAGCATTTATTAAAGAATAAATATAAATTGAAAAGGGGAAATGGTCCAGAATTCTAGGACTTTAGAAAATTGAATGCACTTTTCTACATTTTTCTAACATCTGTGGTAGTTAAAGCTGCCAGATAGAATGCATGGACCTGTTTGTTTCAAGATGTTTGATTTAAAACAGTGGTTCTTCCCTTTCCGGACATGGTCAGAATGAGCTGGGTCCTCTCCAAGGTTGTGTACAAGAGCTCCACACCCTCTGTTCAGAAGACCAAGGACAGTGGCAAATGCCATAGCCTGTTGTGAAGTGAAGTTGGAGGAGGGAGAATTCTAGAACAGATGGTTTCTTGGATATCTGGGGCCTGTCCAGCTCTAGCTTTGAAAATGATGGGCCAGACCTTGAATTGGCATGGATGCAGGCATGAGTGCCAGAACAGGAAGTGAGGTCCTAGGGTGATGTCTTTGGGGCAGCTGCTGCTACTCAGCTGGTGGGCTGGCACTGCTAGCTTTGGCTTCCTATGGTTTGGTGAGGTGATTGTGTGTGGTACAATAACAACAGTGAGGTGGGATACTGGGCCTGCAATCTGAGAAGGCCATAACCACTTTGGAGCTGTTGTCCTATTTTAGAAGGGGTGTCAGCTACTGTGCCTTGCAGGACATGTGCCACCTTTGGCATGATGGAAATGCATGAATGTGAGAGCCAAAGATACATGCATCCCCTACACTGATCAGCCTGAGTTCTGGCTTGTGTAGAGCAGTAAGCAGTGCTTTGTGGGAGGGCTTGGCTGTCCTCTTTGACATTAGCCTCTAAAGACTAGGAGCTTATCCCAGACTTTGCTAACATCCTCTGTTACCTTTTTGGAATAATTAAATCATTCTTGGCTAGGTTCTGCTGTTTGTCCTGCCTCTCACTAGCTGGGTGTCCTTGGGCGAATTAATCTCTCTGTGCCTAGCTTTCCTTATGTATAAAATGAAGAGGCCAGACTAGATGATACCATAGATGTGAGACGATCTCTGATGTCCAAATCTGATTAAATAATTTTTAGGTATACATGTATTTTGATATTTTCTTTTTTTGAATAGTGAGTCCCACAAATTTTACTTCTGCGTAAGTGAAACCTACACCCTTTCTTTTGTTCATAATTCTTTCTTAAAGATTTATGTGAGCTCTAATCCCAGTATTTTGGGAGGCCAAGGCAGGTGGATTGTTTGAGCTCAGGAGTTCAAGACTAGACTGGGCAACATGGTGAAACCCAGTCTCTACAAGAAATAAAAAGAATTAGCCAGGCCATGGTGGCGCACACTTGTAGTCCCAGCTGCTCGGGAGGTCGAGGTGGGAGGATGTCTTGAGCCCAGTAGGTCAAGGCTGCAGAGCAAGACTCTGTTTCAAAAAAAAAAAAAAAAAATTTACATGGAGCTCCTCAATATCTAGTATTCAAGAATTTGGAAATTGGAGTGTATCGTTATTTTATGGAGAGAAGGACCATTAATTCCCTCTCTCGTAAATGATCTTGTCCCATTTGTTGTTGGAACAATACTGGTTGCAACTGTTGTTTGAGAGGTAAAGTATGAAAAGCATGGTGTCGAATTATAGAAACATATTATTACAGTGGCACTAGAGGCCCTTCATACTAAGAGGAGGAGACTGAGGCCCAAAAATGTTTCAGGGTGAGTCTGAGGCTGTGCGCTATGCTCCCTTTGAGAGTGGAGGCGGTGCTTTGTTCATCTTGACATCCAGCGCCTCTCGGGCTGGTTTTTAAACAGCTCTTGTCAGAGTGATACTAGGTAAAGATCTCTCTTTAACTTCCCCTTGACCTGTTTGATGCTGAAATGCCATCACCCATGTTTCAAAGCATTATTTCAAGATAGCACAAACTCCAGGAGCCATGGGTTTCCTTTTCAGCATGGTCTGTATAAACATGGGCTATTTCTCAGAGGCTGGGCTGAGGCCCCAGAAGTTTTCTTCATAAGAGGTCACCTCTTACCTCTGCCCCCACAATTCCTTTTCTCTGAGGTTTTAATCTCCAATAGGGAAGCAGAGGTATGGTTCTGAGGAGTGATGTGGATTCTGAGGAATGCAAGGGAAGCAAGGGCTGAGTGGGTTGAGCTAATGTGGGACTGAGAAACCATAGTGAAGGAAAAGAACAAGCAGAAGGAAGGGCCTTGTAGAACCACCTAGTGCTTGGATAAGATTCTTCTGCAGAGCCCTGGGAAATTGGAAACACTCTCCGGGGTGGTGTGTGCACTGGCAGTTGAATCTTAGCATCTTCGTCGTTTCTTTTTGATTTCACTTGTTCTGCTTCTTCCCTTGCTGTAGTTGCCATGTGCCCTGACATTTCGTAGAACTTTGTTGCCATCCAGATTTGGCCATTTCTTCTTTAATTCCACCTGTTGCCCCTCATTGTAAGTGTGACACACTTATCTTCTTTGGTTTATTCTAAGGCATTAACTAAACATGTCTGGAATTCTGACAAGTCTAAGAATCAATATGTGTGTGTGTACACACACACACACACACACACACACACACACACACACACAAACACTTTGAGACGGAGTCTTGCTCTGTTGCCAAGGCTGGAGTGCACTGGCGCGATCTCAGCATACTGCAGCCTCTGCTCCCTGGGTTTAAGCAATTCTGCCTCAGGCCTCCCGAGTAGCTGGGATTACAGGCATACATTACCACACCCTGCTAATTTTTGTATTTTTAGTAGAGACGGGGTTTCACCATGTTGGCCAGGCTGGTCTCGAACTCCTGACCTCAAGTGATCTGTCCGCCTTGGCCTCCCAAAGTGCTAGAATTACAGGCATGAGCCACCATGCACCCGGCCATCAACGTGTGTGTTTAATGCCAGCTTTTTCTTTTCTCTAAAAGCATTGTTCGGAAATCCCTGCATTTGAGAATCTAGAAATAACGATAGTCAAACACGGGACATTTTTAGTGAAGAGAAGCTGAGGGATTGAGAACAAAATGATTGGAAAGAAGGGGCGGTGACAACCTTAAAGGTGGGAACACTTTGCTAAGAGAGAGGGAAAAATACTGTATCGTCATTGTCCCTGAGGTTTCCAGGCTTGTGGGAATTTTGCGCAGGGGCAGCCTCTCCAGTCGTAGGAAGGTTGTGGCATTAGGCTTGCTTGGTCCCAAGGCACAAAAACTCTGTAGCAGGGGTTTTCATAGCAGGTTACACGTGGCAAGGCAGATGGGAATCTTGAGAATATCTGAGGATATGAACTGTGGCTCATGCCTGGGCCACACAGGTATGGGCTGTCAGGTGGTTCCAGATCCAAGGCAGCACTGGGGGGTTAGTGACTCTTTCCTCCTTGAAATTTCTGCTACGGTGACTGTGATGGTCCTAGCTAGTTGGCATCATCTCTGTTGAAGTAGGCATTTGAATTAAATATGTTGCCCTATGTTGTTGGCCAACAGGGCATAGTGTATATATCAGGGAGGATGGCGGCAGCTGTTGGCTGCGATGGCATTTAGCTTGGGCCTCACATTCATGAAGGGCCTTAGATTTATTACTTCATGTTGTCTCCACATGAACTTGTACGTTTAGTCACAGAGACAAACTGGCAGGATTGAAAGAAGATGGCATTCGTCATCCAGATTTAAATATGTTTCTCATTAATAGCCATTCTGCCTGTAGTGCACTATGAATTAATACGTTTTATAAATCTTGTAACTGCCTTATGAAGAGCATAATTAGTTATAAGTGTTTGGATGTTAGAAATGTTAATTTGTTCAATATAGGCATTAAAATGTTTTGTCATTTTCTTATTTTTAATGTTATTGGGAACTTTAAAAAACAAGAGTGGCTCAAGCCCCTGTTGACCTCTTGGAAGGCCCTGCTGAGCTGGGTTTGCATTGGCTGTTCTGGGTCACATGTTCACTTTGGGTCCAGTTGGCTGGGCCTAGGGTTTCACAAGGTATGGAAACCTTTGTCCCCCATATGTAAAATAGCCTGGCTCCATTTCTCTCCGAAATGCAGCCCACTCTCCGCCCACCACAGCCCAGGCCAGGGGATGGAGCTGGGGCAGTGGGTGTGACAGGCTGATGACGGAATTGAAGAGGGGGAGCCTGGGAGTCTGACTTATGGGACTAAGGAGTAAGGCCCCAGGCAGAATTCTTGATTTAGACGTGAGGTGCCAAAGTTTTAGGCAGTTCATTTCAGTTTTCTGCATCTACACTTATAAACTACAGGTGAATAACACCAGATGACTTTTGAAAACTCTGAAGACTGTAAAACTCATTTGTGCTTTGAGATATCAAGCCACTGCTAAACTACTTTCTTGAAAATGAAATCATTGTTTAGGCAGTTGGTGGTGGTTTGGACAAATTTCAGTGTGAAGGGCTCTGGGAGAAAAAGAGTTCCAGAAATAAGGAGAGGATAAAGTGATGCAAGGGGCCATTTAGCCGGCTAGATAAAGGCTGGAAGTGATAATTGGTTGTGCTTAGGGAGGGATAAAATTGGAAAGCAGTGTGAAAATGCAGCGTGAGTCATTTTGGGGGGGGGGAGTCTTTGAAATGAAAAACTGATATTTAGTAGTAACAGCGACTATGCATTTTAAAATACATCAGCCAGCATCTCTATTCCCCACCCTCAAAATCAACCTGTAGTAATTTATGCTGTAACCACCACCAAGAGATAGCTTAGGACTGGATTGCATCAGTCACTTTTTTTTTTTTCTTGGTTGTTTGGCAGATATTTTGATGTTTACAATGGGGACTAGAAAAGTTTATGGAGAAAGGTTGGCATATTAACAGTCGTTGAAGTAAGCAGTCTGGGACCCTGTTGCGTTATAAGGGAAGGGATTTTGGACCTTGGTGTTTTGCAGAGGCCATATTTGCATAATTAGAGAGCACAGGATTATGGGTAAAATGGTTGCAACTACTAAACTAGCCTAATATATATGGATTCTTGTTCATTTGCAAAATACCTTTCTGGGTGCTTGTTGAAACCATAATATCCTGGGTAGGTTTTATTACAATAACTTATGGTGTAGTAAACATATCTGGAAATACCATAAGAGAAAGCATAGGCAACATTTGTAAGCCTGCTGCTTTATGAAGAGATTGTGCTTATCAGAAATTGTAGCATTACTGTAAATTTTTTCTTTCATATAGAGTGATTTACTTGGTATTTCAGTATAGTAATTTGCTAGGAAAATGTCAAGTTAGTACTCCTCTCAAAAGGGCATTGTGCATCTGAATCACTCGTGGAATTAAAAAAAAAAGAGATTTTGCCCTCAACCCAGATGTGTTGTGACTTAATCTCCAGTTCTGGGCCTGGGCACCCATCTAAAATGGTGAAGAGGACAGAAATGATTCTTGACTTCTTGGTGTGTACGTCTGTGAGGAAGCCAGATGATAAACACTGCAGGGGGGAAAAAGGGAAAAACCATAATTGTAAATTGTGATAAGTGCTATGGAGAAAAAATAAAACACGAGGTAAGAGACTGGCAGAAAGAATGTAGTTTTGATGGGCGGGAAGGCCGCTCTGAGGAAGTGAGACCGCAGCTGAAAACTCAGGGATGGAGAGGTTAGCCCTGTGTGGGGAGGGAGGAGCATTTCAGGCTGAGGGGACAGAGTAGGGGAGGCCTGATGTGGAAAGGGCTTGGTGGGTTTGAAGAGCTGAGATGATTGAGACTTGTGGCCAGAGATAGGGGAGAGGGGGGAGCCCCGCAGGGAGTGGGAGAGGATGGTGCTCCTGGCAGAGATGGCAGGTGGCCTGCTGTTTCTATTCTGTGCTCCTTAGTGTCTTGGTTATGAAATGACTTGCCAAAATGTCCCTTTAAAAGAAAAGGGGTCCTTGCCAGTTACAGCAGTGTCACTGTTTAGGTCTGCTAAGCAAATTCTAGGGTGTCTGATGGCTTTGTGTTGGGAGTTGTAAATGGATTTCATTTGAGAACATGACAAGAACTGAAAGATTAGTTTAAGCAAAAGAATTTAATTGAAGGATACATCATTGTTCTTGTGAATTCCTTGATGTTTGGCTGTTGTGTCTTCCAGCCTTTTCATTCCCTGCACCCTGTCTGCTGCTTGCAGGACTGGGCTGTAAGCCTTCATTCACCTACAACCCTTTTGTATTGCTTGGAACTTGCTTTCTTCTTCCTCCTGCTCCTCTTGTTCCCCACTCCTCTTCTTCCTTCACCTCCCTATCCTCCTCCCCTTCCTCTTCCTCCTGCTTCTCCTCTCTTCAGATGGAAGAGAGATGGGAAAGGGCGTTCACTTAGTTATTCTTTGCAATAAAATATACCTCAGTTTCCAGCGAGGGAATTCTGGCAGATTTACTGACAGGTGACAGTGTCTCTGTAGAATTAGGATTCCTAGGAAACATTAGTTCTAACTACATTATTGATGATAATGCCATGTGCATTGTAAATTTGGGACCAGGCCCTGCATGCAGTTGTGTGGTGGTTCCCTACACAAGGGCTCCTGGCTGAAGGGCAAATGAGGGTGGAATCCACTGAAATGCAGCCCACTCTCCAACCTCCATGGCCCAGGCCAGGGGATGGAGCTGGGTCAGTCTGGAGGAAGAGGGTGTTCTTTTCTGTTTCTTATGCAAGCAAATCACCAGACCCATTTCTCGACTCCTTCAGAGGTGCCAAAAGGGCTGGTGATAGCCCTGCCTGGGACAAACCTCAGTGACTTCTGGGTTCCACATTCTTGCCTGGGAAGGCCCTGTTCTTACCTGGTAAGGCACAGTTGAAACTATGATTGGTCCACTTCACAGACGAGGCAGCTTGTTTTCTCCCCTGGCGTGTTATTAGTTTTAATGGACATATTTGTGCAATCAGTGTGTACAATTCATGTTGGTAAGCATCTGGCATATTTTCATTATTTTAGAATAATGCTATGCTGAGCTCACATTTCAGCTTCTTGTCAAAAATAGTAATATTCTGGTATGGCAGGTTTCCTTCTGGGGCAATACTTCCCACCAGTGTGTGCTGCCTGGATATAGTTTCATTCACAGAGGCTGCTTCACATCACATTTCAATGCATTTGTGCTTTAATAGTTGATTCTTAGTATTAATAAAATTGATGGGGTGCTTTAATCTCCAGTTTATAGAGGAGGAAACTGTGCAAGGGGGAGGCTAACTCACTTGCCCTAGACAAATTAGAGGCTTGTTTCAGGGTTGGAAAACAGGTTCTCATGCTCCTTCTGGAATATGTTAGGGTGTGGACTGATCTCTCCTGTGACAAGGACATCCCTGAGTAGTACAGTGAGTCATCAGATCGTAGTCCAGAGGTAAGAAGTCAGGGTTGGAGGAGTTCCTCTGCCTTCCTCCGTGCCTGGCTGTCCAGATGATTCCGTTTGTCACCATGTCTTAGCCAGTGGTGCAAGTGGCTGTGTCTTTAAGAGGGTGACCTCAAAGTTGGACACATTACGTCGAGTCATATCACATCACGGTATAGTCACAGGAACAAACCTAGTTCCCAGGGAGCCTAGGAAATATAGTCTATACCTGGGGAGCGGGGTCGGGGGAATCACATGCCTGACTGGAGCTAGGGGAGTTCAGTACTAAAAAGAGCAGGGGGGAGGATGCTGAGGCACTGCCTACCACATTAGTCCTCGTTCCTCCCTGAACAGCGTTAGGGTGGGTGAGCGGCCCTAAGTGAGTTGTTAGCTAACAGAGATGTATAATGAAGGGGCACCATAGAGCATTTTATATTCCTGCTGTAGCCCTAAATGAATAGGCAGCTCTTTGTACATACGCTTGAATATGCTTCTTGGAACCAGTTCATTCACTCGACAGATATGTGCTGAGCGCCAGCTCTTTGCCTGGGTGCTGTGTGGTCTAGTAATTGAAGGTACCTGTAAGATGGCCAGGGCCAGCCCTGCTCACCATGAAGGGCCTACTTATATAGATAATTTTGAACCTCAAATAGGAGGGAAGTTGGAGTTGATTTACCTGTCGTTAAGCTGTTAAAGAAAGATTTTTCCTACTGGTAGCAACTGAATGGAGCTCTACTATGGTTTGAATGTGTCCCCCAAAGAGCATATGTTGGAAACTTAGTCTCCAGTGTAACTGTGATGGGAGGTGGAGCCTAATGGGAGGTGTTTAGGGCATCAGGGCTCCCCCTCATGAGGGGATTAGTGCTGATTATAAAAGGGCTTGAGGCTGAGTTCGATCTCTTGCTGCCCCTCATCTTTTGCCTTCCACTATGGGATGATGCAACAAGAAGGCCTTCGCAAATGCCAGCTCCTTGGTATTGTGTTTCCCAGCCTTCAGAACTGTGAGGAATGAGTTTATTTCTTTACAAATTGCCCAGTCTGTGGTATTCTGTCATAGTGACACAGAATGGATTAAGATGAGCTCAGAGGGAGAGAGGGCTGTCTAGGCCCAGGGCCTTTGCTGTACAGCAGCTGGGCTAATGCCTCTGCGAATTATATTAGCCTGTTTGTGTTAAATGAGGAGCCCTCCTGCTTGAAAGAGGCAAGGCGTTGTGCTCATGAAGCCAGAGAAATCAGTCAGACAGCCTCTGACTTACCTTTGTCCTCCCCTTCTGCTCAGAATCCTCAAACTCACTGTCCGTTAGGCTCAGCCCTATCTCCCCTGGTCTCTCCCAGACCTGCCGTTCTAGGGGTGGGGTCCTCTTGCCTCCCTGGGTAAGGGACAGATAATGTCTTGACCACCCAGGGAAGAGGAGTTTGGGACATTACCCCTGAACTGAGAGGTGGTGGTGATGAGAGTAATTAAGCACCCAGAGACATTGTCCTTCAGTACATTGCAAAGGAAAGCTTGCTCAGAGTAGACCTGCACCTGGACACGAGAGGCTGGAGACTGTATTCAAGACAGTGCTCATGGGGAGCTTCCTTCACTGCCCCACTCTTGTGTCCTGTGTTACAGGGGCTGCTGGCTGTTGCCACTGTTTTTCAGAGAATGGGCTGCCTGTACACACCATGTCTACCCAGGAGGACTAGCAAAAAGGGACAAGCAGCAATGCCATCTGGTTTTACCTCCAGCATTCCGAGCACTACCCTGGCCCTCTCCCCTAGCCAGTGGTCTGGGTTGGGTGTGCCCCACTCTGGCTACACAATAGAGTAATGCAGGAGCTTTAAAAACTCCCAACACCCAGAGCTCACCCCCAGCAAATCTGACCTAAATAGTCAGGCATGGGGCTTGGACAGCAGTATGTATATACATTTTAAGATTTTTTAGTTGAATTTAAATGTTGCAGTTGGGATTGAAAATCTTGGTCTAGTGGTGGTAGCTGTTGGGTTTTTTTCTTTTCATTTTTTTGGCATCCATTCCTGTTACTACCCTCTAGACCACTGTGATTTCTTAGTCTAATCCTGACTTGCTACCTAAAACCCTCTAAATGTAAGTCTTGTGCAAGAGAGTGAGAAGTTTGGTTTTTATGATAAGAGATACCTTGCTCAGTAAGCAGAAATAAGTGCCATGTGTTAGTAACTATAGTTTTTTGTTTGTTTGTTTGTTTGTTTGTTTTTTCTGTGGGAGTGACAGAAAAGAATTTACAGGGTGTGGTGGGGAAAAGAAGAAACGAACATCTCTCTGAGGGCGAGTATAAGGTTGTGGACTTAGTGGGAAAAGTCCTCAACTTCAAGTCAGAGAGAACTGTTGAGGAGAGAGACTGATGAAGAAGGCACGGTGAGGTTTTTAGCGGTAAAAACACAGCACTGCAGGCCGGCCGCGGTGGCTCACGCTTGTAATCCCAGCACTTTGGGAGGCCGAGGTGGGCGGATCACGAAGTCAGGAGATCGAGACCACGGTGAAACCCTGTCTCTACTAAAAATACAAAAAAATTAGCCGGGCGTGGTGGCGGGCGCCTGTAGTCCCAGCTACTCGGAGAGGCTGAGGCAGGAGAATGGCGTGAACCCGGGAGGCGGAGCTTGCAGTGAGCCGAGATTGCGCCACTGCACTCCAGCCTGGGCGACAGAGCGAGACTCCGTCTCAAAAAAAAAAAAACAAAAAACACACCACTGCGTTTACATAGTCTGTTTCCCCCCTAACAGTGGCAACATGTTGTGGAATTTTTTTTTTTCTTTTTCCCGGAGAGAAGCATGCTGCCTCTGAACAGTGGAGAGGAGGAAAATTATCAGCATCCTCACTGGGGTCAGGTGACCTGGGCCTCGTTCTTCCACTGTCACCCGCCAGGGTTGGGATTGTTACAGAAGACGGTTCCTCTCCGTGGTGACTGATTGCGGAGAGATAAGGGGGTTAGGAACCTGTAGCTTGCTGTGCTGGGCTCAGAAGGGACTCCATGTGGTTGACTCCAGTGGAGACTTATTTTACCTGCCATTTCTGTAGCAAGAAGGAACCCAGATGGGGCCAGGGGTCTGTGAATGCCTGGAAAGTATACGTCAAACATTGTGTGAGGGAGGGTACACATCCTTTTCTGGGGAAGAAGTTCCATGGCTTTTAAAAATCAGAGTCCTAAAGGATCCCAGTGACTAAAAAAAGGAAGTGAAGAATTCCTATCATACATATCTTTATCTGTGATAGGGAACGGGAATGTCTGCCTGATGTAGTCTAGAATCCTGTGAATTCAAACAGATACTTTGTTCATTCACACTCCCGCAGCTTATGTCTAGCGTGTTATGCTATAACGAATAGGGTTCTAACATTAAACTTATTTTTTGAGAAATCTTCAGGAAAAAATACCATCTTATGAATAGGTGTAGTATATATAAATTTCATGGCCCGGCGCAGTGGCTCATGCCTGTAATCCCAGCACTTTGGGAGCCTGAGGCAGGCGGATCGCTTGAGGTCAGGAGTTCGAGACCAGCCTGGGCAATATGGTGAAGCTCCCTCTCTACTAAATATACAAACATTAGCTGGGCATGGTGGCGGGCACTTGTAATCCCAGCTACTCAGGAGGCTGAGGCAGGAGAATCGCTTGAACCTGGGAGGCGGAGGTTGCAGTGAGCTGAGATGGCGCCATTGCACTCCAGCCTGGGTGACAAGAGTGAGACTCCGTCCCAAAAGAAAAACAAAAATCATTTAAGGCATCACAGATTGTTTCTTTTTTTTCCCAACTGTGTTGTCTAAATACAGGCAAAAAGCATGTAAGGAAGGTTGTAACAAAATGTATATGTAGGCAATAGGACTGATCAAATACAAATAAATCACAAAAACTATATGGAGGAAGGGGGAAATCATGCCAAATAACTTAGGCCACTGAGGTTATTTGAGCATTACATTTATAATGAGCTTCCTGGAAACCAAAGTAAAAAGAGAAACACAGTGGGTGTTAGAATTTCTACTTAAAGATAGCAAATTCTTTCATTAGTTAAGACACTCTTTCTGGGGTTCATGTCTAAGACTTTATCACATGTCGCATTCCTCAACACTTTCACCAAACATACAGAAATGCCTCTCTTGTGACTGCTTTCCACTTCCACAAAACTAGTTGTGTGGGATACCCATCTCCGGATGTGTGGTTCTTTGATGAACTCTCTCCCCTGTTTTTCTGAAAACTCAGTTATCTTAGCTGCCAGGAATCGTAGTGCAAGATTACACTCTGTGGAACTGCCCAGAGCAGGGAAAATAAGGAGGGTGACAGGTGCTTTCCTTCAGGAAATGACAACTTAACAAGCGCAGTGATGGTTTTTTGCTATGGAAATGGAGGATGCTGACCAGAATGTCTGCTGGGATGGCAGGTACCCCGGCCGCCTCCTTCCCCCCCACCACCTCCCCCCACCCCACCACCCCGCTATGGGGGAGTTGAGCTGAGGAGGCCCTTTGCAGCCATCCGTCTGCACCTCGCCTCTTTAGAAAGTACTCTTTCTTTCACCTTCTTGCACATAATTTACTTTGTGACTACTCATAAATGCCCCCTAAAGATGAAAACATATTTTTAAAGTTGGAGTGAGAATCACAGTAAAGCCTTTATAGAACCAAATGACGTTTCTTTACCAAACTGCAGAGCTTTCTTTTCTGCTCCTTTTCTTCAAAAAGAGTCACAAAAATTCAGGAATTTAAAAAACCTCTACATTTAATTCCTCATTGCCTTTCATATATGTTCAATAATTGCATAAGCTGTCTCACTTAAGCTATTGCTAATAATAGCTTTTTTGTTGTTTTGGAAAACTATAACCAAGTATCCTAATACATAAATACTTCAAAGTATGTTTTCTTAATAATGATGTTTGATGTAGGGTGGAGGATGAGGGGAAGTCAAATATTTAGACACTTACATAGTTTATGTTTAAGAATTATCTACCTGTATATCCATTATAGTTTTATCCAGAAATAGCATGTAGTGTGGAAAGATGTTTCCTTAACCTTCCTGGAATAGCTCGTGAAGCGAACCTAAGAATGCTTTGGAAATCTTTATGGTATGAGTGTTTTGTGTTTGTCTTGTTTTCTTTTGAAAAGTACAGATCCAAGGGCGAGCTTTTCAGAATGGGATAAGACTACAATTGAACTTGATGAGTTGCCTTATGTAGCAGAGATGGCTTCAAAGATAAAGGTAATCTGCAGAAATAAAATCAAGCTTCTTTTCCTCTGACTGCATCACATGAAAATGGCTAGGTAGATTTTCACTCGATTGGAGTTTGTTTAGGGTGGTCTGATTTAAAATGTAGGCTCTTGTGATGTGCATAATTTTAGATGGTCTTGATTGCCCAGAGCAGCTGTTACTGCTGTGCAGAAACATGTGTTCAGTGTCTCTTTGGGAGAAATGTGCCGTGTGCATACAGATGCCACAGACAGAGAAAACAAATGGTGGTGTCAACATGAGCCCCACCTCAGGTAACCAGGACAAGCTGGATTCCAGAGGCAGGGTTGTGTGGGGACAACTCCGTGAAGTCCACACAACAGAGAGGAGCTACAGGGAGGTGTTTATTTCACAATGGTTCTTGATTTTTTTGAGCAATGCTGGATGGGCAGCTAAGATACAGTATCAAAAACACATTAACTATGAATGGGTGAATTTTAAATAGCCACATGTACATCTCCATTTTTAGACTGTTTTGAAGCCATTAAAAATTAGTTCCTCCTGTGATTATTCACAGGGATGAAGTATTCTGAGGGACTGACAGTTTGCGGCTGAGCTATTTAAAAGGCTGTATAAACTGGGTATTTTAAATTAGTCTTATAAGTGAACTTCAGTATACTATAGAGTATTTTTCTTAAAAATTGTATGCTTATCATCTTTTGGACGTTCTTTGGGTCAGAGACTCAAGTGATTCATGCAGGAGGTCACAGTGAGTAGTGACTGCTGAATTAGGAGGTAGGACAGTGCAGAGGTATGTTTCTGCTCTTCTCAGCTGACCAGTTGTGTGTTGGTTACTTTGTCCACCAAACAGTTCTGGCACCAACTTTGGAAGGGTGATGTGATATTATGCTCAGTAAACTGATTAGTGCCCCCACAATTGAACCTTAGCCAAGTTGTTGGTTGATCATTGGCACATTTTTTCTGATATGCTGATAATCCAGTTACTGCTTCAAGTTTATATTAAAATGTTTGACTCTTTCAAACCTTGCAGTTTTTGATGATGTCAGTAGGTCACCAGACTTTCTGAAAATAGTTCTTTGTTTCAACAACGACAACAACAAAAAAGAGAAAAGAGATAACACATAAGCAATAACTTACCATTATTGTTTTTTAAACCTTCACAAACTGACTTCTTTCATGGAAATACTGAAATATTTATTTTATATTTAATTTATTATATAATTTAAAACGTAGAGCGAGTGAATTCAGTTTGGGATCTGCTGAGTCATAGTGCCTGGTAGCAGTTGGATGTTGTAAGAGTGAAGTCTGAGTGGGAGAAAAGGGTTGAGGAATCTCAGCTGAGTGTCCCTGAGCAAGCTGCATAATATCTCTGAGCCTTGGTTTTCGCATCTGACAAATGGCATGAGACCTGCTCTTTAGGGTTGTATTAGAGATTAAATAGTCACATAAGGAGTACTAAGACTGTAGTATGTGCTCAGTAAATATACTCTTTTCTCTCTCCCTCTTTTTGGGGTAGGAAGGTAGTTGTAGTTGTAAAATTTTCTTCCACACTTAGGAACAGATATTTCTCTAAATGTAAGCCCCCTGGGCTTATTCTAGTTTGTTTGTACATCTTAAAAATTGAAACCTCAGACTAAATATAGTATTCAAGTATAAATCCCACTACTGCCTAGATAATGGTAAAGAGATTACTTCATAGTCTTTGCATGCCTTGTTCCCATTAATACATATCATGTCATGTTAGCTGTTTTATAAGACAGTTCATTGCTGATTCATCTCACCAATTCAGTTCCAGAACAGCACCGAGTCAAGGATGCAGTGGCTCTGTCATTTTGATGACGAGATGTTAGAACAGTTTTCAGTGTAAGAATCTGCTTAGCATTACAAAGCATTCATTTTTGTGGAAAGAAGTCTTCACAAAGCCCGGGAATTGACTAAAATAACCACCCCTTTTTTAGGGGTTTTGTGTAAAGAATAGAACATATTTGAAGCCTGGGTGATTGGGGATGGGGAAAGTTACATGAACTGAGTTTTGGCTTCATTTCCCGGAGTGATGATAATGAGTTTACCGGGTGCTGCAGTACTACGAGATCACAGAGTGCCAAGACCTCAGTGCAGTGCTGCGTGATTGAAATGACTGATACTCTCTTTTTTTTTTTTCATGCTAGTTCAGCCTGTTTTCATACACTCCAAAGGTTCAGTAAGCATCAAACAGGGAAAAGGAAATGGCAGTCCAATCGAGCAGTCGTTCAAAATGACCAAAGTAATTCCAGAAATTCAAGAAAGTAATTGTTTCTCAAGTGCCCATTAGGATTGGGCTGCCTTAGAGTCTGCATAACTCGGAAGTGATTAGAGGGGTTTTGTGGCTTTTCTGTTCTCTGATGACTGGAGCTGGTTTCAGGCTTCAGAGTAAGTAGGCAGAGAGTAAGATAAGAAATGCTGAGGAGCTGCAGTGGGCACCAATTTTATTTTCCATTGTGAAGGAGATGAGCATCTGTAACCCACAGCAAGATCAACCACCACATTAAATTCATATTGTTTGAGACAGTTCTGATCCACTTGAAAGTATGTGTTCCACTAACACTCTGAGATGGTTGCATAGGCCAGAACTGTTCTGTCCAGTTCCTGCCTGATAGGTAAGCTCTCTGGGTAACTTTATTCCCATGAATTGAGATAGCAGAAGACAAACACCGCAGTGGCATTGGTGTATCCAAGGCACTAATTTTGTTTTTCTTCCATGCGCTAGTTTGAGCTGGCCAACTAATCATGGTATTAGCCTCAAAATGTATCGACAACAGACTTGTTTTGATAGCAAAATGGCTTTTATACTTGAGAAATCTGATCTTTTATAAAAGGCCCAGGGTAAATGTCCTTTAGCAACATCATAAACACATGTGCTATCAGTGATATGGTGGGGGGATGTTCCTCAGCAAAGGATGTCTGCATTTGTTCCTAGGATTGACAATGCTGTAAAGCAAAGTGCCTGGTAGGGGGAAGTCTAAAGGAACTAGGAGGTAAAATGATTAGAGAGCTTACTGTAGTACAGATGGTGATATGCAATCTACAAATGACATCTCCTTGCCACCACTGTTACTATGGGTTCTAATGGAAAGAACCTGAGAATTTTGAGAATTTTTGAGTTCAAAGGGATAGAAGAAGGAAAGAAGCTGTGAAAAGCAGACATAACATTGAGGGACAGAGAATTTGGCTAGGTAGCTCTAGACTGTAAATACAGTAAGCTTCCCACACTATAATGGTAAAATAAATTTTCCCCCACTTTACAGCATACAGCCACCTTCTCACCATATTCCATACTTTTACATTGCTATTATACCTGGTATTATTTCACTTCACTTTATCGCATTGCTGTATGTCATATGTGTTAGGAGCCTGTCTGGAAGAAGAGTAGCATTGTACAATTACTGAGACAGCCATCTCTTGCACCCGTGTTTGAGCATCTTCATTTAAAGGGGTTACCAATCCCTTGCATAAATGTCTATTTAATCAGCTTGCTTTCCTAATCTTCTGCGTGAGCAATTCTGTCGCAGGGCAAAAGTGTTGATTGTAGGGGAAGAAGAGAAGGAAAGGAGTAAAATGTAGTTTGGAAACAGAACACTTCAAATGAGGTTAGGCCAGGTTCTGTAGCTTCCTCAGGGATTTAGAGTAGGGTTGATATGAGGGCTGTGAGTACCTAGGCATCTATGGAAAAGAGGGAGTGGAAGAGTGAGGCTTTGTCAAAAAGAAATTTTGAAATGCGTAAACTGTTTCTGGTTTTGCCAAAAAGGGAGAGGAAATTCTCAATAACCTTCTTATACCACAGGCTTCCTCCTTATCAGACCAATAGTGATAGTATCAGACATGCTGCAGATTAAAAAGACATTTGTGGGTCAACCTTTAATCTTTACCATTAATCACAGGAATGCTTTGTTTTATTGTGCTTCACTTTATTGCTCTTCACATATATTAAGTTTTTCGTTTTTGGGTTTTTGCTTCCTAACAAATGGAAGGTTTGTGGCAACCCTTCGTTGAGCAAGAGTATCAGTGCCATTTTTCCAATCGCATGTGCTCACTTCATGTCTCTTTGTCACATTTTGGTAATTCTCACAACATTCCATACTTTTTCATTGTTACTATATCTGTTATGATGATCTGTGATCAGTGATCTTTGATGTTCCTATTGTAATTGTTTTGGTGTGACACGAACCACGCCCTTGTAAGAAGGCAAACTTAATAAATGCTGTGTGTGTTCTCACTGCTCCACCGACTGGCCATTCTTGTCTCTCTCCTCCTCAGGCCTCCATATTTCCTGAGACACAACAATATTGAAATTAGGCTGATGAGTAATGGTTTCTCAGTGTTTAAGTGAAAGGAAGAGTCACATGTCTCTCACTTTAAATCAAAAGCTACAAATGATTAAGCTTAGTGAGGAAGGCATGGTGAGAACTGAGATAGACCAAAAACTTGTGCCAAACCATTAGCCAAGTTGTGAATACAAAGGAAAAGTTATTGAAGGAAATTGAAAGTGCTATTCCAGTGAACCCATGAATGATAAGAAAGCAAAACAGTCTTATTGCTGATATGGAGAAAGTTTTAAATAGAAGATCAAACCAGCCACAACACTCCTTAAGCCAGAGCCTAATCCAGAGCAAGGCCCTAACTGTCTTCAAGTCTGTGAAGGTTGAGAGAGGAGAAAAAAACTACAGAAGAAAAGCCGGAGGCTAGCCGAAGTCGGTTCGTGAGGTTTAAGGAAAGAAGCCATCTTCATAACATAAAAGTGCAAGGTGAAGCAGCACGTGCTCATGTAGAAGCTTCAGCAAGTTATCCAGAAGATCTAGCTAAGATAATTGATGAAGGTGGCTACACTAAACAACAAATTTCTGATGTAGATGAATCAGCCTTCTATTGGAAGAAGATGCCATCCAAGACTTTCATGCTAGAGAGGGGAAGTCAGTGCCTGGCTTCAAATGACAGGCTGACTCCCTTGTTAAGGGCTAATGCAGCTGGTGTCTTTAAGTTGAAGCCAGTGATCATTTGCCATTCTGAAAATCCTAGGGTCTTTAAGAATGACGCTGACTCTATAAATGGAACAACGAAGCCCAGATGACAGCACATCTGTTTATAGCCTGGTTTACTGAATATTTTAAGGCCACTGTTGAGACTTATTGCTCATAAAAAAGATCCCTTCCAAAATATTACTGTTCATTGATAATGTACCTGATTACCCAAGAGCTCTTATAGTACAAGGAGATTAATGTTGCTTTCATGCTTGCTAACAAAACATCCATTCTGTAGTCCATGAATCAAGGAGGAATTTGACTTTCAAGTCTTATTATTTAAGAAATACATTTTCTAATGCTGCCATAGAATATATATATAGTGATTCCTCTGATTGATATGGGCAAAGGAAATTGAAAACCAGGAAAGGAGTCGTCATTCTAGATGCCATTAAGGTCCTTCATGATCCATGGGAGGAGATACAAATACAAATATTAACTGGTGTTGGGAAGAAGTTGATTCCAACCCTCATGGATGTCTTTGAGGGATCGAAGACTTTAGTGGATGTGGTACAGCAGATGTGATACAAATAGCAAGAGAACTAGAATTAGAAGTGGAACCTGAAGATGGGCCTGATTGCCACAATCTCATGATAAAACTTGAATGGATGAGGAATTGCATCTTATGGAGGAACAAAGAAAGTGGTTTCCTGAGATGCAGTCTACTACTGGTGAAGATGCTGTGAACATTGTTGAAACGACAGCAAAGGATTTAGAATATTCCATAAACTTAGTTGATAAAACAGGGTTTGAGAAGATTGACTCCAGTTTCAAAAGACGTTCTACTGTGAGTAAAATGCCATCTGACAGCGTCACATGCTACAGAGAAATCTTTTGTGAAAGGAGGATTAAATCAATGCTGCAAACTTCACTGTTGTCTTATTTTAAGAGATTGCCACAGCCACCCCAACCTTCGGCAACCACCACTGTCATCAGTCAGCAGCCATGAACACTGAGGCAAAGCAAAAAGATTACAATGTGCTAAAGGCTTAAATGATTTTTAGCACTTTTTGGCTATAAAGTATTTTTAAATTAAGATGTGTACATTTTTTAGACATGATGGCATTACACACTTACTAGATGCAGTATAGTATAAATATAACTTTTATGTGTACTGAGAAACAAAAAATTGTGTGATTCACTTTATTGCAATATTTGCCTTATTACTGTGGTCTAGAATGGAACCTGCATATCTCCAAGATAGATCTGTAGTGTGATTATTTTGGAAAACCATTTAGTAGTTACCCAAGATAAGTTAAAACATGTCCACAAAAAAGACTTGTATGTGAATGTTCATAGCAACGTTATTCACAGTAGCCAAAAACTGGAAACAACCCAAGAATCCATCACCTAGTGAATGGTTAAACAAATTGTGATATATCCATAAAATGGAATACTACTCAGCAACAAAAGGGAACAAATTTACAGATACATGCAACAGCATGCATGAATTTCAGGAAAATTGTGCAGTCAAAGGAATAAAACTCAGAAGACCACATATAATGTTCATTTATATGAAGTTCTGGAACAGGCAAAACTAGTCTGTAGGTACAGAAAGCAAATCAGTGGTTTTCTGGAGTTTGACATGGGGGTACTAACAAGGGAACTTTTTGGGGTGGTGGGAATGCTCTATATTTTGATTGTGGGGATGGTTACATGGTTGGATGCATTTGGCAAAACACACTTAATGGTAATGCAAAATGAATATATTTTATGTAAATTATACCTCGAAGTTGAATTTTTTTTAAAAGTTTCTTTTAAAAAGTAAAGACATTTGTGGTGCTTCTTGTAAATTTTACTGCTGATTATGACCTTGTTTCTATAGATTTGACTTTCCAAGTTTGAAAAGACCAGTTTAAAAATGACTTTTGCTGGGCATGGTGGCATGTGCATGTAGTCTTACCTACTCAGGAGGCTGACGCAGGAGGGTCCCTTGAGCCCAGGAGATGGAGGCTACAGTGAGCTATGATTATGCCACTGCACCCCAGCTTGGGTGAAACTGTGAGACCCTGTCTCTAAAAACAAAAATAAAAAAAAGTAAAATGGCTTTTTAGATTATAATCTATATGAAATTGGGGATTATTTTGCACTTTTATATTATTCGTCCATTTTGCTTCTTTCTAAATAGCCTCTGGATTGTGTGTTATTTTCAGAAAGCTCTTGGAGATCTTTTGAAGTGTATGTTTTAACAGGATTTTCCTGTTGCTCTTTGGCAAACTTTGTCCTTTTATTGTTTAAGGAGTATAAATAACAACAGAACAGAATTACTTTCTGGTGCATTTTCCTCTTGTCCTGAGTCTTTTATGTTCAATAACTCTGAAGTTCCTGTTATTCCTGCCTTTGGATGTAGAAAATGAGACTCTCTCTCAAATACCTGAAACTAAGGCACATAAAAAATTTAGGAGGGGCCAGGCACGGTGGCTCATGCCTGTAATCCCAGTACTTTGGGAGATTGAGGCTGAGGCGGATGGATCGCTTGAGCTCAGCAGTTCAAGACCAGCCTGGGCAACATGGTGAAACCCCATCTCTCCAAAAACAAAAATTAGCTGGGTACAGTGGCACACACCTGTAGTGCCAGGTACTCGGGAGGCAGAGGTGGGAGAATCTCTTGAGCCCAGGAGGTGGAGGTTGCAGTGAGCACAGACCGTGCCACTGCACTGCAGCCTGGGTGACAGGAGTGAAAAGAAACACTGTCTCAAAAAAAAAAAAAAAAAAAAAAGGAAAAGCACAGCAGGGCAAAGTTGCTCATTTGTATTGGGCTATGACTGAGAACCAAGAGATAGGGAAGTTGGTTTCCTACTTGATGTACACACCAGTCTTTGAGGTTTACTGATTACAGGTACCCAAAGTGTGTGTTCCTGCTTGCCTTCTCAGGTTCCTGTGTGGATGGATGGTTATCTCAATGCTGGTAATTAGGCTAAAGGAGCCATTTCACCCTTGTGGGGTCTTAATGAGCTGGTGAATAGACTAGACTTGGAGTTCAGTTGACCTGTGTTCAGAACATGACACTGATCAGCACTGTGACCTCGGACAAGTTAATTCATCTCTCTCTCTCTCTTTTTTTTTTTTTTTTTGAGACAGAGTCTCGCTCTGTCGCCCAGGCTGGAGTGCAGTGGTGCAACCTCGGCTCACTGCAACTTCTGCCTCCCGGGTTCAAGTGATTCTCCTGCCTCAGCCTCCCGAGTAGCTAGGACTACAGGCACACGCCACCACACCTGGCTAATTTTTTGTATTTTTATTAGAGATGGGGTTTCAGCGTGTTAGCCAGGATGGTCTCAATCTCCTGACCTCGTGATCTGCCCACCTCGGCCTCCCAAAGTGCTAGGATTACAGGCGTGAACCACCATGCCCGGCCAATTCATCTCTTGAGCCTTAGTGTCCTCACCTGTAAGATGGGAATATCCACTTTACAGAGTTTTCTGGAAAATTATATGAGATGAAATAAGTGAGAGTGATAGGTGTTGTGCCTGGCATGTCATAGGCACTTGGTAAACCTGAGTTCATTTCCTTCCTTTATTGGGCAGCTTCCTGGCTCAGGTCCATATTTCACATAAATTGTATGCCTAGCAGCACCCTATTCATTTTATAAATTGAATATGAGAATCAGATGATAAGAGTTTGGGACCATCTTTAGCAGATGGTTTTTGTTAAAGGTACCTTTTGCAGTGGGGTGGTGCCGTTTCATTTCATGGTCTGTGTTGCGTACCTCTGCAACATTGTCTTTGCGATATGCAGTGATGTGACTGGAATTGCGTACAGTAGGATGGGATACTGAAAGTAAATCTGATCATTGGTGGCACCTTTCCTGTAATTACAGCACAGGAGAGAGGCAGTGTGACTATGTAAATAGAGCTAGACGTGCTACTGAAATAACTCAGCAGATTCTTAAAAGAGAAAAAGGGGAGAAAAACCCCACCACCTTCCACAGAGACGTTCTCATGCTAGGCCTGCACTGACACTGCAACACCAGATAGACAATTCAGTTTATTTTGCTCCAACATTTTACGCGTTGGTCAGAGAAAATGGTTTTCATTAACACAAGGTAGTGAAAAATTTTGTGCCGTGGTATCATGTTTGTAAAAAGCTTAATTACATTGTTGCTGTTTCTGTTTTGAACCTAATTCTGGTATTCTGCGCGTAGCTGGCATGCCAGTTCCAGGTTGTGGGTCTAGGCAGTTGGAGAAAAGAAGCAATTATCCAGCTAATGTAAAGAATCCTGCTAAGGAGGAAAGAAAGGTGCCCCTCACGCCCTCATCAGTCACTCCAATTGGTGTTTATAGGGAATTAAGTTCTCTGGTAATTGCCCTTCTTCCCTTTCCTTTGTCTGCTAGGGCCATCATCACAGACGTGAAGTGAACAACTCGGGGAGTATTTCCGGCCTCTTCTCTAAGTCAGGCCAGTAATGCAGCTGTTAAGCACTGACATCTGGGTCTCAGTCATGCTTCCAGACCAGGATTGTTCTTAGTTCCAGGAGATTAATTGACCCATAAGAAATATTGTAATGCAAATATATGTTTGTGCCAATTTGCTGACCAGTGCTTGCTGTCCTGGAATTCACAGTGTGGCAGAATACAACTGTCTGGCATTAAGGATAACCTAGGTCTTGTTTCCACTTGTTTCCACTTGTTTCCAGCATGTACTAATCTAGGGTGAACTTTCTTCATACGTAGAGAGCATCAAAGAGGAAGGTGTTGAAGCAGGAGCCGTGGATTAGGGATTAGGAGTGTGGAGTCTGGTCCCAACACTGTCGCCTTTCTACTGTGTGTCCCTTTCCAGGCCCTTAACCTGTGCTGGGACTCAGTTTTCTCAGTATAGAATGCAGTAATCATAGCTTAATTTCTAGCCAGCTTTCTAGGGTTGTTAATCTATCCTTTATCAAAAGGATAAAATGATATATTATAAATGAAGACACCTTAAAAAACAAAGCACTCTACAAACGTAAGATGTTATTAAATGTAAACTCAATGACATTATTTCAACATTCACATAGAGAAACAACATTTGAAGTCTTCTAGGCCACACACAAGTTATTGTAGAGCTTAAATTTCTCTTTGGTGAAGCTCTTTTAGGACAGATAAATATGCGTCAGGGCCAGCTTATCTCTTTGAACATCATAACTGGATATTCTTTGGGTTCCTTTTTCCATTATTTAATCTTACTAAATTTCTCTTTTATTTTGAAGCATTGGGAATAATGAGAAAACTGGAAGATTTCAACAATAATGAGTGGAAATCATATGAAGGACCTATGGGAAGAGAGAATAAATTATATTAAATATATTCAAAGCAAAAGATGAGAAAAGACATTCTTTAAAAAATAGTGATAATGTTAAAATTTCTTTTTTAGAAGCAATAGACTTGGGAACAGAAAAGGGATGTTGTTAACTTTTTTTCTTTTTTGAACCGAAGTTAACACCCAACACTGTCCTTTCTTTACTTAGCGAGACATATGGTGGAAACAGATTTCTGTGATCCTCTGCGGTCTCTGTTAGTGGCCACCCCATTCATGTGACATCGGCACAGTTGGCTCATTTAAAAGGCTTCTCAGTGATGTCTTGAAAGCCTAATCCTTTTTCATTTTATCTCTTTCATCCCACAGGCCATGATGAAGTTAATTCGTTTTAACTTTCCGAGACACAACCACTTTTACAAAACAGGAAAATGAAAGGACTCTGAAAAGTGTGACACAGAATATCCAGTTTGCAGAATAGACTGTGCAGGGCGGGAGGACGGCTGACGATGGGTTTCATTTAGGAACTCAAAGTGAAAGGACAGGGCAAGAAGTGTAGTGAACACCTTCAGGGAAATGCCGAAGAGACCAACTGTCATTTGAAAACTTGGATAGGTTTGCTGGAGTGCAGTGGCATGATCTGGGCTCACTGCTACCTCTGCCTCCTGGGTTCAAGCGATTCCCCTGCCCCAGCCTCCCGAGAAGCTGGGACTACAGGTGCGCGCCATCACGCCCGGCCAATTTTTTTGTATTTTAGTAGAGACAGGGTTTCACCATATTGGTCAGGATGGTCTCAATCTCCTGACCTCGTGATCTGCCCGCCTCCGCCTCCTAAAGTGCTGGGATTACAGGCATGAGCCACTGCGCCTGGCCAGCACCTTGGTGTTTATGGAGATGGCGATGTGCCCTGCTTCACTGGGATATGGATGGGCAGAGTTTCTGTTCCAGACTTGCTTGTCTTCCCCAACCCTGCCTACCTTCTTTAGAGGAGGAAATATATGTTCAGTCTTCATGGAGCTGAGAAAAAGGCAGACAGCCGAGGAAGAGGCTAATAATTAGGCTTCTTTGGAAGGTGTGAGACAAATTGGCAGCATAGTCACCCAGGAAAACATGGTGGGGCTTTGTCTGCAACTAAGAACTCTAGAAATCATGGTGTCTGGATACCAAGGGGTTTGAGCTGTGGAAGCCGCAGCCTGCGTGTGGAAGCTAGGCTTTCTAATTGGATCACTGGCACACACAGTGCTGTTGCTTCTTCTCTGCCCATGCTCTGCCCCCCAGAGCATCTATCTGTTTTGTTACTGCATTGTTATGAATGCCCTTCTTTGACGCCCTCCACTTTTCCTGAAGGCACGCTGGGAAGCAGCCCTTGGCATGTGTGATGGCTGCGCTGCATGCTGGCCATCGAAGGATGTCCATCCGAGGAAAAGCTGCTCTCCCTCAGCCCTCACCCTTGGCTTTTGCCCCACCCTGCCTCCCAACTGCCAGTGCATTCAATTCCCTGCCTTTGTCCAAGGGGCAGGACAGGGCACGACCACTTTGGCTCCCCTTTTCCCTTTGGAAGCCAAAGTCACTCCTCCAGCTTGAGAACTGTGAGTTTCTTGTGCATGCTGCTGGCTTGGTGGGAATATGAGAATGGGAATTCTAACTCTCGCTGTGTGAAGAGTTGGCAAGGGTGCATGTGCTGTGCCATTGTGTGTTATCTGTAAGAGAACTGCAAAAACAAGTGTCTAGAATTAGATTCAGTGCTTCAGGACCCCCTCTCCATTCTCCATTTAGATTCCTCAACAGAAGCTGCTTTTCGCTTGATTAACTGTAACAAACTCTCTTTGGAGTTTTGTATTTTGGAAACTGCATTGCCAAAGGAAAATCATTATGTCTGCTGTAAAAGCCCCAAATAAATTCCTCCTAGGGTAAATGGAGGAAAAAGAATAGAAGGGTTTAATCTATCATCTTGCCTATTAGTGAAATACTACTAAGTGACCTAGTTCATTTACATATTAAATGTGCTAGACCTATTTGTGCCTTCTTTTTTTTTTTTTAACTTGTTACCTTGGAAACCATGCCCTGGCTCAGAAATTACACAAGGCCAACAGCAAATCTGCAGTCTGGTTTCTTCACACAGACAAGTCAGTTAATGGGGAAAGGTTAGATTTTCCCAAAATGTCTTCAGTGGTTAGTAGAAAAAGGAGAGGAAGGAGAAAAAGTGAGAAACATGTATTATTTTGGTAACATTTTCAAAATACTACTTTTAAACTAATTGGGAGGGATTTTACCTGGATTTAAGAAAAAAATAATAGTGTGGACTCTCATAACTTCAGTCTGCTTTTAAAGAACTTTCCTGGTGCATTTGGCAGCACTGGCATGAAAAGGATCAGCTATCAATTGACGTTGAATTCCAAACCTACCTTTAAGGAATCTTGACTCTCTCATTGCTTCGTTGTAATAGCACTGGTTCTTCCAGATTGTTCGGTGGTGTCTTATGTTCTCAGGCCAACTTTTCAAGAGTCTGAGAAGCAGAATTTAAAAATAGGATTTAGTTAGCAGCTAGAGAGCAAAATTTCAGCCTGTCTTCCCACCTGAATATGTCGCCTGCAAGTTCTGGGAGAACAAGGAACTTTACTGATCTTCTACAGTGTCTCATTTCACAGTGGAGGAGATTGGCACCCAGAGAGGTGAAATAAATTGCCAAGGGCATCCATCTGGTTTGGGGCAGTCTAGACTAGAAAACAGGCTTCTTAACATGTCTTGCAGCATCATGGATGGAACTGGAGGCTATTATCTTAAGTGAAATAACTCAGAAACAGAAAGTAAAATACTACATGTTCCCACTTACAAGTGGAAGCTAAACAATGGATACACATGGACATAGAGAGTGGAATAATAGGCTGGGCGCAGTGGCTCACGCCTTTAATCTCAGCACTTTGGGAGCCTGAGGCAGGTGGATCACTTGAGGTGAGGAGTTTGAGACCAGCCTTGCCAACATGGTGAAAACCTATCTCTACTAAAAATACAAAAAATGGCCAGGTGTGGCGGTGCATGCCTGTAATCCCAGCTACTTGAGAGGCTGAGGCAGGAGAATTGTTTGAACTCCGGAGGCAGAGGTCGCAGTAAGCCAAGATTGCGCCACTGCACTCCAGTCTGTGTGACAGAGCAAGACTCTGTCTCAAAAAAAAAAAAAAAAGAGAGAGAGAGTGGAATAATAGACATTGGAGACTACCAAAGGTGGGAGGGTGAACGTTGAAGTATTGCTTGTTGGTTACAGTGTTCACCATTCGGGTAATGGGTACACTGCAAGCCTAGAGTTTGTCGCTATGCAATATATGCACACCAGAAAATATGCACTTGTACCCCCTAAATGTATAAGAATTTTGAAAAAACTTCAAAAAAATTAGGTTTTTTGACTGCAGATCTAGTGCTCTTTCAACATTAGTCCTGACACAGATAAGTCACTTGCTTTGAGTTCTGTCAGAGGTAAAGTTGGGTGAAGAAATTGTGAGAAGAATGCTATTCTCTTTAAGCCAGCCACCAGCCAGTTTACTTGGGAAGCGGTGGAAGGAGGACACAGTGTATCCTCAAATGTTAAATCCCTTCTTAGTGGTATTTGTTGTGGATAGAAGGAATTAGATTGAATGTGGAACTTTGAGCACTCTGAGGATAAATTGTGCCTTCTCATTCAAGACACATTCAATTCTCTTGGTCACTCCATCTTTTCTGAAGTTCCTTTTACCATGCTTTGCAGTGGCGATAGACCTATTGCATGAAGAGATAAAATGTCTTTTAGGCTTTTTCCTCTTAAAAACTTGGGATAAGGACAAGTTAGCCTGAGGCAATCACAGAGTCTTTATAAAGAGACTTTTAGCAAGGAAATGATTTTTCAAATACAGTACAGGATTTTGGGCATGACTTTGAACTGGAAAGTCTACATATAGAAGTAGAAAATGGTGTGTAATATCTTTGCAAATACTTTTGTGTATTCATTCCTCATTTGTAAATATGTTTTCTTACCTGCTGACTTAAGCACTGACAGTGTATTTGTTTGCTCATTCAACTATGCACTGTGAAGGTGCTTGGGAAACAGAGTTGAGTATTGTACGCAATCTCTGACCTCAGTAATACTTAGGCATATATGCTTATTCAGTAACTGGACATTTTAAAATAAAAAGAAATGAGTATTTTCACTGCTTGCATATAATGGGAATGATTGAATAACTTTCCCATAAGATGGCATTAGTTCAAGTGTCCTTATTTTAGTAAGAGTATTTCAGTACAGGTGTGGTGGCACACACCTGTAGTCCCAGCTACTCAGGAGGCAGAGGCAGGAGGATCCTTTGAGCCCAGGAGCTAGACTCCAGCCTGGGTAACAAAGCAAGACTGTATCTCTTTGAAAAAATAGTTCAGAAGGTCTCCGTAAAAATCTCACCTCTTATTTTCCTCAAAACAAGCTGTGGTGCATTAGGGTATATAGTAGGGTCCCCTGGCCTTTGGAATGGGGGGTTATTTGAGACTGGAAGGTGGGAGTGGGAGACAGAGGGGGAGCCAGGGACAAGCATGGCAAAGTTCTAGATTCTCTGTATTTGTGTGAAAAATCACAAAACCCTACATTGACTGTGTGGTGGATGTCAGATGGGAAGAAGGAGTGGGGAAGCAATGAATAATAGCAATCACAGGTGCAGGAGCCACGTCTCCTCCTGGGCACTTTACATGCATTCTCTCACTTATTCTTCTTTCTCACCCTGTGAGGCTTGGTCCAGTTGCTATTCCCAAATCACCCACGAGGAGCCTGATACTGTGAAGATCAGCAACATGGCCAAGGCCATGTAGTGAAGTGATGAGCAGGAGTTAGTCCCAGTCTTTCTGTTGTCTGAGCTCACCAGCTCTTGCCTTCACACAGTGCTGTCTCCTCTCTTGTCAAGCTGAACGTGGGTCAGGACCATGAAGTTAATTTTCTTCCTCCTTTTAATAATCAAAATGGAATTTTTGTTTTGCCTGTTAGAGATTATTGATATAAGAAAGGCTGGGCGTTAAATGCTGAGAACACAGGGACACATAGAGGGGAACAGCCACACCCTGGGGCCTGGTGGAGGGTGGAGGGTGGAGGGTGGGAGGAGGGATGGGATTAAGAAACAACGAATGAGTACTAGGCTGAATACCTGAGTGATTAAACAGTCTGTACAACAGACCTCCATGACACAAGTTTACCTATGTAACAAACCTGCACTTTAAAAGTTAAAAAATTGAAAGGCTTTATATCAATAAATAAGTGGGCCTAAAAAAGGGAGACAAAATGAAGGAAAATTATTCTGGAGTCTTAAGAATAAAAGTGAAAATATCAGACTAAACTGATAAAATGAGGTAGAAAGTAGAGGAATCACACATACACAATTTTGACTTCCAGCCCACTTTGCCTTAAGTTATTTCAGCTGACAAGTTGAAGTTGGGTTGAGGGGATGGGGGTAGGAGGTGAGTGATGTATGGATAAATACAACGTTCTGTTTTCTAATGGTAAGTATATCTGCCTTCCCTCCCTCCAGTGCTTTTATATGGTACCAAGGAATATGTTTTGCTTTTTGTCTGACAAAGGGAATTCACAACTCATAACAGCTATTTGACATCTTTTGTGGGTACCAAGCTCACTTTTCTTCTTTCCAGTGATTAGTGCCTTAATAGAACAAAGTCAACATAATCCTTGCCTCCAGGGAGCTTGCAGTTTAATGAGGGGGGCATATGTTTACAATATAGTGGGGCAGTGCTGGGGAGGCATTGAGGAAGAACTTAGTGTATGAATCCATCTCCGAACTTCAGTGATGTGGAAAATAAGCTATTAGAAAGATACCTTGGACTTCATTTTTCAAGCAGCTTGAACTCCTCAAAAAATTGTTCTGCAGACTTATTTGCCACGAGATTTGTGACTTGAAGTCTAGTGTTTAGATCACAGCGAGCTTTCTGGAGATGAGATTTGTGCTCACATCTGTGGCAAGTCAACGTGTGGCGAATGCCTGTTTTGACTGTCAAAACGGAAAGCAAATCTCTTTGCGTGATTTTCTGTGTCATTTCTTTATTAGTGCACATGTCATGGGCGTTTCTTTTCCTTGCAGTTTTGTGTGAACTTAGTCCTAGACAGAACCTCAGTTTGAGTGGTTAGGGCTCAGCATCCTGGTCAGCACCTGAGCTGCTGTCCTCTGGGTCCCTGTTGTGCCGTCAGCTCCAGTGGGGATGGCACCAGGTTCAGGAGGCTGAAGAAGTGACCCAGAGCCAGCAAATGCAACGTGCGGTTGCGTTGGGGGCTTACATACACGGGAGGGGGCCCAGTGGCTATGGGCTGGACAAGAGAACTGCAATCACTTGCAAAAGGTATGCAGTTTATATTGCATTTTCACTTAGTACTCTGTTTAACAATTCCACCTGGCAACCTTCATTCATGCCAAAACTCAGGGCCTTCATTTCCCTACAGCCCATGTCCCATAAGAGATGGGCCAGGAGCTCAGATGTTCCTCATAGACAAGGAACAGATCTCCAGGGTGGCCACTTCCAGATCCCTAGCTCAGAACTCTGAACACATTCAGGGGTGTCTGCCGTGCAGAATCATTCTTAGAGTACACTTAAGTTACTGCTATCAGGTGCATTTACCGTATACCCCTAAGTGACTTCAACTTCTAGTCAGTCTAATGAAATTTGATTTCATGCAGAGGGTCTCTTAGACAAAAATTACATCTATAAGCAAATTACTGGCTACACAGGTTACTTTGAAATATTTCTGGTTTTTTTTTTTTTTAAATCAGTTAAGCTGATCAAAGACAAAGGGAAGAAATGACCCTTTTCTTTTTAATGTGCAGCAAAATATGCACTAATGATGCAATCACAGAATATTAGGTTGTTAATACAATAAGTAAAAAGTTAATCCATTTTGGATTTCACTGTATTATGTTTTTCTTGTTTGTGGAATAACGTAATTGTGACAGAGTAATTAATACCCTGCAGAGGGATTAGCCGTCAAGATTGAGATAAAAGAACAAGGAGACAAGAGCAGAGTTGCCCAGAAGACAGGGGCGTTTAGAAAGTGCTGAGGCATAGAGTTTCCTTAAGGTGATTTTTTACCTTTCCTGACTCTAATTATGCATTTTTGCATCTAGTAGTGATTCTCAACTGGGTTGGTAAAACATATTATTAATAGAAGTGATGGAGTTCTGAGGTGGATCCGATTTTTCCCTTTAAGCTTGGTTTCCAGCCAAGCCACCAGTCCTCAATTGGTGCTTTGCTGTGTGTTCAGAATGGCTTTTTCACTTCTGTAATTTACTTATTTTTTATTATTTGTCATTCAAAGATCTTTTGGTCATTTATGCTGCACATATCCTAGAAAATGAAAGCCAAATAAGGAGGGATTCCCCCAAATGAGTACTTGTTTTTATATCAGAGCATGGTGGGCTTCTCAGTGCCAACAGCTTGTTCCAGTTAATTTTTTTTTCCCCTTTATATTGACTCTGGAGTTTCTAATGGTCAGCCTGTGCTTTCAGATTGGAGTTATTAACTTTGACCAAAACAGGAGTGGTTTGAGAAGAGGCAGTAGAGAGGAGAAAGTGGAGATCTAGCCAGAATCTTTTGTTTTCCACAGAAATTAGAGATGGAAAAGACTATAGGAATCAGACTCTGTCAGCCTTGTCCTTTGTAGCCCCTACCCAGGCAGCAAAGAGGAGACTGTCTTCTTCCTGTACGGGTCTCCAGTTGGCTGACATTATACATAATTTTAGTGGCAGGTTTCTCATTTTTGAATCAAAAAACAGGCTTTCATGCTAAATTATTAAACATTCTGTGGTTTGGCTTTAAAATCAAATAAATAACTCTCTTTGTGAATGGATTAGACACCTTCCCTAGTTTCCTTTTAATTATTTGTTCTCCCCTGTTCCTCATCTTGGACTTCACGCCATCATCTTGGTATTCTGGTGTCTGCTCTTCTCTCGCGGAAACCTTTTCCAGGTCGGCTTGTTCCACTGTCACCCACCTCCCTGTGAAGGAAGATTGAAGCTGGTGTAGATGGGGCTTCCTGCCTGCCCTGGAAGTCTGAGCCAAGAGTAATTTTACCCTCATCTTTCCACAGTGTGTATAAGAGTAAAAAAGGTCAGCAGGACAACTTGCCTCGCTGGGATAGAGCAGTCAGAGTCAGATTATGTTTCCATGAACTGTTTCGTTGGGGTCAGATGGACTCAACTGTGTGCGGTCCACATCATCTGCCCCCATCTGCACTGACCTGATATGGTGGGTGGCCACATCCTAAAATAGTTTCTCAGAGACTTTGTGTGTGAAACCTACATATAAATGTGTTCATGTTTACAATGTTGATGAGCAAAAGCTTATTTTGCTTAAAGAAGATAATGGAAATTTTGGTTTCAACTAACATATCTATTTTCTCTCCACTAATGAGTATGGAAGGTTTTCTCCTAGATGAAAACCTGGAGAGAATCACTAATAAGAAGAGAAAGCTATTGTGTGCTGTTAAAATACCACAAAACAGTTACTATTATAGTCATATATATGATATGTTCATTCTTTTAGAGGATAATTTAAACATTATTTTGGGTATATAGGGTTTTAAAAAAACCTATTCAGCATCTAATATGAATGTGTGAAAAATTTCACATAAATTTTCATATAGTAATTGGGACCAAATTATTTGCTGTCTTTTGTCTCTTTCACATTGTTTATGAAGATCTGACTTGAATAAAGAAGTCAGGAGCTTTCACCTTCCATAGCTAAGCCCAACTGTCCTAATGCTGCATAAGACAGCTGAGATTAGAGAAACTCTTGAAAAGCAGGATTGGTAATGGGAAGTGATAGCTGTGTGTGAAAGCCTTAATGCTGAAGTGCATTCTTGTAATGCAATTTTCTTGTCTGCCTTGTTATCTTACAATTTTAGTGGGAAAAATAATAACAATGTTATTTCAAATAAATGGTTAAAAAATAGTCGAACTTAATAGAAAGTGGAGCCCTGTCCTTTGGTTAAACACTCATTTCCTCTGCTCTCTCTGTCTTTTTAAAAAACAGAACCGTGAATCCTTCCTGTACAGTTGCACGGGTTGATATTAACTCTCTCTCAGCTTATTCACTGTCCACCTAAAAGAACAGTACAGGGCTCCAGAAACGTACCTTGCTCTGGTTTATAGGTAAAATGCTGCACTTGGGCATAGGTTTGTGGAGGGTGAGTATTGTTTCTCTTCCTGTGGTGGAGATTGGTGGCATTCCTGATCAAGGAAGAAGAGCATGTTTGAGAATGCTGGAGGATGCTGAAGTGAAGCTGAGAACGTGATGGCCAGCCTGGGCTCTTGGGGATGGAGGATGGTTGTGGATGCTGTGTTGCAGTTGACTATGCCCTTTTTGGAGGCATACGGGCAGCACCTGTTCTGCTCTAACAGCTTTGTGGGGAGGACAGCCACCCACCAGAGCCCCCCATCCAGCATGTCTTCCTATTTCCTTGATATTAGTAACTCCATCGGGGATATTTATCTATGTTTTAATGCACACAGGCTAGTGCAGTCAATGTTGTGGGGCATACAAAGGTAAAAAATAGATCACTGTTACCCTCTAGAAGCTTTCAGCTGGCCTGTGTAGTGGGAGGTGTGCTTTAGGGAAGTGTCATATGTAGCTTAGAGGAAAGAATTCCCAAGGTGGCTGAGAGGTCTGGGGAGGTGGGAGAGTCTGCTTTGGATCTGGAGGAAAAGCGGCACTGTCTACCTAAGAGAATAGTGCCAAAGACAACTTGCACAGAGTCTGGCATATAATAAGTACTAATAGGCTAGGCATAGGTGGCTCATGCCTGTAATCCCAGCACTTTGGGAGGCCGAAGTGGGCAGATCACTCGAGGTCAGGAGTTGGAGACCAGCCTGGCCAACATGGCAAAACCCCATCTTTACTAAAAATACAAAAATTAGCTAGGCGCGGTGGCGCGTGCGTGTGATCCCAGCTACTGGGGAGGCTGAGACAGGAGAATCCCTTGAACCCAGGAGACGGAGGTTGCAGTGAGTCGAGATTGTGCCACTGCACTCCAGCCTGGGCGACAGAGCAAGACTCTGTCTCAAAAAAATAAAATAAGTACTAATAAATACTTATTGAAAGAAGGAAAAAAGTCTAGGGAAGTTATTATTTGGGGAAGAGTTAAGAGGAATTCATTTGTGAATAGACAAACTGAATATCATTCCACGATTGCTTTCACTTTAAGTGTAAGTATTTGAGGGTACCGTGAATGAATTCCTTCACAGATGTGTTGGCTCTGCAGGGATAAAGGTGATGGGGTTTCCAGTTCATGTTGCAAGTTCATGTCTCAAGGGGAGGTTCTGTGAGACTTGGGCTGTGTTCTGACCACACAGCTTTGCATAATTGATTAATTCTGCATAGCTGCTTGCATTCCTTTCCTAAAATAACTTTCACTTTCTAATTAACTCTCCAGAATTAATAAGTGCCAAAAAATAGGATGTGTGTTGAATCTTGTGATCTAATGTGATGCTGCCAACTCACACAGATTTAAGGTATAATTAATAATGCTGAATCTCTGAGGGAATTCTTAATTCCTGAATTGGTAGACAGATCTCTAAAAGTAGCTAATACTTACTGTGTTTACCATCTGCCGGGCACTGTGCTGAGGACTTTACCCAGTTTACCTCCTTGATCTGTTTTCATTATCACAAACACCCTAAGAATTAGTATTATGGGTATCTCCATTTCTAGAGAGGTAAAGTCACTCACACAGCCAATTGACACAGCCAGTGAATAGTAGAACTGGATTTGGGCTGAAAGAGTCAGGCTCTGGAGCCAGTGCTCCTAAAGACCATGTGACATTGCTTCTCTTTTCTTTCTCTGGGGTGTTCCAGTTTTCCTCAGGGCTTCGTCACTGCTGCTTTCTACCTGCTGACACTTTTGTCAAATGTGATAAACAGCAGAAATTGATACAGTACAGGTCCAAAATAAAGGGACCCTGATAGGTACCACAGGTAAAGTTGTCGGCAAATGACATCACTTGTGTAATGGTAGGTCCTTCACTGGAGGTCAGTTGTGGAGCGATGCTGTGAGGGAAAGGTATGTAGGTATCTCTGAGCTGGGAGAAGGCAAATGATGAGGGGACTTGGAGTTTCAGGGAGGAAAACAATAAAGATTCTGATTGGCAAGTTTCTTGGCAAATTTTAAGGGTGGTAAACATTTTAAATCAGTACGTCAGTAACTTCTGCATGAGAAGTGCCAGGTACTTCACAAAACTTTAATATAATGTGTGAGCCTTAGGGTCGAAAGCAGGGATGGCACTGCTTCTGGCTTCTCTGTTAACAGAAATATGAGGGAGAAATATGAATAATTTTTTCTCAAGTTGAGTTTTAGATTGGGGTTTCATTTTTTAGCAGAATATAAAACAGTTATTTTCTGTTTCCATGAATACCAGGAGGGGAGACTTAATAAAAGCAATACATATGGCTGAGTGCAGTGGCTCACACCTGCAGTCCCAGCACTTTGGGAGGCCGAGGTGGGCGGATCACCTGAGGTCAGGAGTTCAAGACCAGCCTGGTCAACATGGCAAAACCCCATTTCTACTAAAAATACAAAAAATTAGCCAGATATGGTGGCGGGTACCTGTAGTCCCAGCTGCTCGGGAGGCTGAGGCAGGAGAATCACTTGAACCCGGGAGGTGGAGGTTGCAGTGAGCTGAGATCGCACCACTGCACTCCAGCCTGGGTGTCAGAGCAAGACACTCTCTCAAAATAAACAAACAGAATAAAGTAATAAATAGGTGTATGCTGAAAGAAAAATCATTCTTAGTCCTGGCTTTTTTTTGAAGACAGGGTCTTGCTTTGTGGCCTAGGCGTGATCACAGCTCACTGCAGCCTTGACTTCCTGGGCCCAAGTGATCCTCCATCCTCGGTTTTCCACGTAGCTGGGACTATAGGCACATGCCACCACACCTGGCTAATTTTTTAGTTTTTTGCCCAAGCTGGTCTCCAACTTCTGACCTCAAGCGATCCTCCCATCTCGACCTCCCAAAGTGTGTTGTCTAGGATTACAGGTGTGAGCCACTGCTCATGGCCCCATGACTTTTTTTTAATCAAAATGTCTAGATAATCAAAAATCAACATATTCAGACAATCCAATTTGGTTGATATACAACTATGTTTTTAAAAATTTTCCCTTTTTGAAAAAGGCAATATTTGTGGTGATTGTGGACTTAGCAATGTAAGTTTAAGTTTTGTAACATTGCAGGTTGATTTTGAGTTAATTGAAACATTTGAAGTTTAATATGTTGGCAAAGTGGATTGTGTACATGAATTGAGGGGGAAAAAAGAAATTAATACTGTTTGATGTTTTTTTAAATTTTCTTGTAAATAATGTGAATATCCAGAAAGCAACAGAATAACCTAAGTCATCAGAGGCTGAGAAAGGACATAAAATAACCTTTATTATTATTATTTTTTTAGTCGGAGTCTCGCTCTGTCCACCAGGCTGGAGTGCAGTGGTGCCATCTCAGCTCACTGCAATCTCCGCCTCCCAGGTTCAAGCAATTCTCCTGCCTCAGCCTCCCAAGTAGCTGGGGTTACAGGCATGCGCTACCACACCCAGCTATTTTTTGTATTTTTAGTAGAGACGGGGTTTCACCATGTTGGCCAGATGGCCTCGATCTCCTGAGCTTGTGATCTGCCTGTCTCAGCCTCCCAAAGTGCTGGGATTACAGGTGTGAGCCACCACGCCCAGCCGCTTTTTTGTTTTTTTTTTTGGGGGGGGTGGGGGCAGATGGATGGGAATGGCATTGAATACAATATTCAGTATATTGTAGATGAAAGAGGAAAAGTTTCTAGAATATTATGTGACTGTTGTGGGAGATGTTGAATATTATAAATAAGGAGATTTTGCTGCTGTTGTTTTTGTTTCTGAGGAAAAGAAACCCTTGGATTAGCCCCAGTGGCTCTGGCTGGTGAAATTACCTAGTAAATAATCACAGACATCTCATTAGCAGAAAGAGAAGAGAATCAGCAGAAAGAGCTGGGGAACAAGGTTCACTGGGGGCTTTCAAACTTCTCGGGTAGTATGTGTATTGAAGAGCTTAGATCTGAAAGATTAGGAGTTATATTGTCTCATTGAAAAGAGATTGACAGTGCGGGCTTAAAAAAAAAAAAAAGCCCGCCAGCCTGTTAGAGATACACTATGTGCTCGCATACTTTTGTGAAAATTTAGAAAGCCTATGTATAAATCTGAGAGAGAATGTGTGTGTGAGTAGCGATTATCTCTGATGACTTACAAATTTTAAATAATTTTCTATATTTTATATTTTCCAGATATTTGTATATATGGATCCACTTTGTTCATGTTGAGTTTGTACTTTATTTTTAAAAATTTCCACTACATTGTAAGCTTTCCCTGTGTCACGAGGTGTTCTTTGCAGAGGGGATTCACAAGACTGTTTCCTTCTCCACTTAGCACGCTGGCTCCGGCTCCGGCTCTGGCTCCGGCTCCGGCTCCGGCCCTTGTCTGCACCTGTCAGCTCCTACACTCCGGAGTCTGTGCTTTTCCTCTGGCCCAGAACATTCCAGCTTCCACCCTCTTCACCTGGCTAGCTCTTAATCTTTGTGGTGCCCTTTTCTTGTTTAGGAGGACTCAAATGCATTGGAGAGTGGACAAAAACCATTCAAATAGATTACAAAAAGCAGACTTCACTGGGCAGAGCGGTCTCTAACTTCCTCAGTAATGTTGCCATTTACCATGTGTCTGTTGGGGATCAGGTCCGTCGCTAGGCACCCTTCGTGCTTTTATGTAATAGTCATAGCTACCCTGAATAAGGGTGAGGAGATGGCATTCCCATTTAGAAAAGTTGAAACCAGGATTGCAAGTAGTGTATGAGCCGGGATGGGAAGCCAGGTCTGTCTCTCTGTCTTTAGATCACGCTGCTGTTACTTTTCTTTGTGACTCCCTGGGACATTGCCACGGAGGGAAGGGGAGAAACCTTGATAGGACCCTTGATGAAGCACTGCGGCTTATGCTAAAGATGATCAAGGCCCTGTTAGACTGGCAACATTCATTGTAAGACCTAGTGCCATAAGGTAAAGAGGTCTCTAGGAGAATGCTCAAGATCTCTGAGGGATAACTGTTAAAAATCCTGTAAGAATTAGGCTTAAATTATACACATGTGAGAAAGGTAAGTGCTCTCAGTGCAGGGGGCAAAATAAACCTTTAGTGAAACTCTATGAGGAGGAACTCTGCCCATCAACTGTTGGTAAGTTTAGAAAAAATAAAGAGATGCAATTCAAGGTCAGTAAGTAGGTGAAATATGATGTGCGCATAAACCTTTTTTGAGAGGTTGGCTATTTTTGGTAACATGGGTTAACTGGAGGATTAATGAGTCAGGATATATGGAAAGTTAAAATTCCCTTTTCTGCACCATTCAATTCAGTTCAACAAATACTTTCCCAGGCCAAATGGGATCATTAGCCTTGTAGGAAACTCTTGGCCTTTTTAAAATGATGACATTGTGGCCAGTTTTGTAAATACAGTTGATGTGTGAATCTATAGACCAAGGATCAGATTAATTTTGTAATGCCCTCAGGGAAGGCAGCTGATGAACTGGTTTCTCTGCATCATAAGAGCAGTGTTAATGACCCACTTGTACCATGAGATTCTGACATTCTTGAGTTACCTAAATGCTTCATGTTCCCTGCCTTATAATTTTAAGCTGTATGCACATTTTGGGGATAATTTTTATCCATATTTTGTTTAAAAAATGAGCTAAACCAGACTAAAATTCAGAACATTTTGTACTTCTGCTTCTTATTAAGATTGTTTAGTCCTCGGTGGGTGATGTGAGAAGATCAGTACTTAACAGTTTGAGAATTCTTGCTCTCATAAATCAAAATAGTATTCGATGACAGTTTTCAGTTTCAAGTGATGATTTAGATTCTCTTGTAGTTGTTATCTACTTTAGAATAGTGTTACTATGATTTAAAAGTTGGTATTTCGGCTGGGCCATGGTGGCTCGAGCCTGTAATCCTAACACTTTGGGAGGCCAAGATGGGAGGATCACTTGAGCCCAGGAGTTCGAGACCAGCCTAGGCAACATAGACTCTATCTGTACAAAACACAAAATTTAAAAAGTTGGTATTTCATGAGTTTGCATTTTTAAATGCAATGGACAATAGATAGGATTGTTTATAAGATATATTTGCTTGTATGTTTTTCTCTTCATATCACCAGATCAAACCACAGAGGAAAAATAAAATTTGGGGGTCCCTAAGCCTATTTACCCAATGTCTCCCAGAAGAGCCCCCTTTAGAAACTTCTAGCAATTGTTAGTGTTGCTTGGGTTAATAGCCATGGTCAAAGCATGAACAGAACAAAATAAAAATTTTCTAAACATAAAGGAAATATGGTAATAACTGAGAAGCCAGGCATTAATAACTGAGAAGCCAAGCATTCTCTCAGTATCCTCTTTCTCCATAAGAAACGTGTAGCATTTTCCTTGGAGAAGGGTCTATGTTACTTTAGTTCAGCCCTTGATGAAAACAACATATGGTTAGTTTTATGAGGACTTAGAGACAGATGGTGACCTATAGGCTAATTATGCAGTGGGCAAGATTCTTTAAACAAATCACTGTGATTGTGACATGGCCCTTTCTCATGAGTCAGACAATCTGGACTGTTTATTGTCACGCTAGGTAAACATGTTCCAGGTGAATGAGGAAGAGGTGCTACGTGAGGGAAATGTATTTACAACATCTTTTCATCTCCGTGTTTACTTTAATGGGTAAAAGAGAAAAGGAAGTCAAGAAGTTAAAAGGGGAGCACGCTAAAACCTCAGCTAGTGCTAGGATTGTGTTATTTTGGACAGCTAACTTTTCAGATAGCTGAGGGGTTCCCCCATTAAGCATAAACGTTTTTCTCTTAATCACTTTGAATGAACTCTTTCTGAAGTCTTCCTTGCCCTCTGAAAACAGAATGTCTGAGACGTAGTAGGCTTTATAGTGTTTATTATCTTGCTTTACCAAGCCTTTCCCAAACGTAAGCTTCATGAAGGTAGTGGTCTCAGTCTGTTGTCTGCTGTGACCCTGGCCCCTGGAACAGTGCTGGCACACAGCCGCATTAAATATTTGCTGAAGTAAGTGAGAATTAATTAAAGCTCTTTAATCTTCACAACTGTGTCACTGTCCATGCTTTGTTCTCCCTATTTGTAGACTGGTCAGGGACCCTAGAGTGCATTGTGCCTATGCTTATGGTCTTAATGTCCCTCTGCCCCGGTGTGGTGGCTCATGGCTATAATCCCAGCAGTTTTGGAGGCCAAGACCAGCAGATCACTTGAGGTCAGGAGTTCAAGACCAGCCTGGAAAAAATTGTTAATGGCGAAACCCCGTCTCTACTAAAAATACAAAAATTAGCCAGGTGTGGTGGTATGTGCCTGGAATCTTAGCTAGTTGGGAGGCTGAGGCATGAGAATCACTTGAACCCGGGAGGCAGAGGTTGCAGTGAGCCAGGATTGCACCACTGTACTCCAGCCTGGGTGACAGAGTTGAGACTGTGTCTCAAAATAAATAAATAAATAAAATGTCCCTGTCATTATATTGTAATTGCCTTTTCTTGTCTCTGTCCACCACTGGACTGTAACATCACTGACAGCAGAAATTTTGGAGGTTCACTGTTACATCCACAATGTCTGGTAGTACATATTGTTACTTGTTTCTTGAATGTGTGAACAAACTAATTCACCAAAGGAAATGGTCACTGCCCTGGGTCCTTTCCTTTACAAAATCTTATGATGTAGATATTTTCCTGCCCATTTTACAGACACGCAGCTGAGAGGAGCAGCCGTGATTTGCATCCAGGTTTGTCAGCCTCAAGGCTCACCTTCCACCCTATGAGTAGCTCCTCACCTTTACACACACAAGGGCCCCCTTTTTGATGTCAAATTTTCCTAACCTTGCATAGTATGTGTATTTTTTACTTAGCTCATCCAGAATGGTATAACAAAAATGCTATTACCAGTTTAGTAGTGCTTTTAGTTACTGTTTTTAGTCATTATACTAACATTGTAAATGTGAAAAAAAAAAAAAAAAAAAAAGCCAGAACGGTATGTGGGAGAACTTCTCGTTGGTTGCAATGCTCCAGGCTGTCTGGGGTTTGCCAGCCCCCCCCGCAGTAACCCTGTGTACTTCCCTTTTCCCCAGACTCCCTCCTCCCCGCCAGCAGCCCCTTCTGCGCTCCCCCTGTGCAGCCTACCCTCCATGAGTGGCCATGGACTTCGGGGTCCACACGGTTCTTCACACCGCCCTTTATGTGATGTGTGTCCCCTCTTTGGCTGTCTGGTTTTGCTTTTGTCAGTATAGCTAGTGGCCAGCCCATCTCCATTTCGAATTTGCTGTTTTATAATAAGCCTTTGGTTTGAAAGCCAGATGATCAGGGCTGCTAGAACTTGCTAGAATGAGGAAAATAGACAGGTGGACCATTGCCCACTGAGTGAGCTACAGTAACTTTTACTGCGTGGATTTCTTTTCTTTTTTTTTTTTTTTTTTTGAGACGGAGTCTTGCTCTGTTGCCCATGTTGGAGTGCAGTGGTGCGATCTCGGCTCGCTGCAACCTCCACCTCCCGGGCACCCTGAGAGGCCCTGTTCTCAGGCCTTCTCAGGGTACCGTTAGGTGAGGCCCCAGCACGCATTGCTCACAGCCAGTCTGGCTCAGGTCTGTAGGAGGTGGGATGTGGACATAAGAGGGGTGGAGTATAAAAGAGGAGAGATGGCAAAATAGGAGAGCATTTACCTGATCAAGGGCCTAGGTCACATTAGGTACTGAAAGGCAAAGATGGCTTCATGTGGATACTTTCTTGAGTCCATCTCTCTCTGTTTCTGTTCCTCCTTCTGCCTAACCTATCCTCGCTCTAAGCTATTTTAGACACTGCGTTTGTGTCTTTTCACGCGACATTTTTCTTTTTTCCCTCCACCTTTCTAGGGCTGAAATTTGCAGTCAGCATTTATATATGCCCTATAGACAAGGCAAATTTCTCTAATTTTACCTTTCTTGTCATTTGTGATCTTTTAAATTTTCAGTCAATGGAAAATAATTGTTAATATGAATTGCGGTTTAGAAACTTCGTGCCAGATGATGAAACTGAATGAGTGTGTGGTCTTTACGTAGGCAGTGCCTTACATATGGGTTGGTTTTTGGCCCATGTACTAGATGTTTGCCTTTATGTGGGCTGTCACAGATCTGGCATGTACCTTTATTTTATTGGGAGTTTCTACATGTGTTGCTGCAATCTCTCAGCTAAGAGTATTTTTCAGTCCTCTTACTATTTTTTTTTTTACCACTTATAGGGTGAAAGGAAGTAAAATTAGATAGGATTTTGATGTTTGATTTAAAAATCAACATTTCCATGAATTCAAAAATTCAAGAAGATGAAAGGATAACATGGATTCTTCTGTTTAAAGACAATTGATTTCCTTTGGCTGAAACAGTTTTATTCTCTCTCTCTCTTGGTGTTCATTATTTTAGATGTTCCCTTTGGACTCCGTGCACATCCCCATCATAGCACCTACTATATTTACTATAATAGTAAATTGACCTGTCTGCCAACACCACTGGACTGTGTAAGTTCCTTGAAGGCAGGGGTCCCTAGTGACAGGCAGAGTAATATCTGGTACATTGTAGACACTCAGTAAATGTTTGTGAAATGAATAGAGTGACCAAGCAATCTAATGAATATGGTCCTATCATGGTCCCAACCAGTCATTGGACTGAGTATAGTTTTGATAGTGTCATCTCAAATGAACATATCTCAAATCACATCCAGGTTCAACAAATTTTCTTCTCTGTCTTGCCGAGGTGGGGGCCCCACTCTGAGTCCCAGAGATAGAAACTCAAGTCATCTTTGCATTTCTTTTACTTCCTTAGTGTCTCTTGTATTTTCTTCTGTTTTTCTCCATTCCTACTGCCTCTATTCTAGTTTATACTGTTGGTCACCTTATACTGTTGGTAGCCTGTGAGCTAGCTTGCTGACACGAGCGCCCCCAGCCATCCTGCACTCTGCCACAACCAGATCAGGCTGCCTCCCACATCCCTTCTGGTAGGACATCCCTGCAGATGGTCAGAGTGGGTTTTCCCAAGGAGTTCTGCAGGGCAGTGTGTTCCAGTGGACATCCTTGGTCCCCTGAGGACCAAGGCTCAGAAACTGATTTTATGAGCATAGCTAGAGCTAATCTCTCCATCGTGTTATCCCAGTTCAGGAAGTGGATATATAAAACCAGATTGTCTGCTTACTGCCTTAAAATGAGAATAGAACTGTTTCTATTTCCATTTCATGGCCTGGGATTCTGGTGTGGGAACAACTAGTACACGTTTTCTTCCTGTAGTTAGGCCTGCGTGGGAAGCCAAATCATAATCAGATGCTTACTTGGCTGGTATGGAATAAAAACAAAGAGAAGTGAAGTGTCAGATGGCATCAGGTTAAGTCCGAGGCATCCATTTCACAGTCAGAAAGCTTGCCAGTGGGAATACCCCAATTGAGTTGGCTTCAGCTGCCTGCATCCTTCTCCACAGATCCTGACCCTCCAAGCCTCAGGAGGTTGCCTCAGGCCCTTTCTCACTACATATTGCTGGGAGTGGCAAGGCCATTGCTGTTCTCTTTGACTATCTGCTTTCCTCCACTTTCAAATCTGACCAAGCCCTTCTGATTGACATTCTTACCCTTAGATATAATACTTTCAATTCTTTAGGGCTTGGAGCTGTTTCTCTAGGATGATTTTGCGTGTCTTGGCTTTTTAAAGTTTAAGAGCAGTATGCTATCTTTATTTCAAAGCCTTTATATCTTCCCTCCTTCACTCACCATCTCCTTTCCTCAAAACTTTTTTAAGCCCTAACTGTTATTGGTGGGAGTCTAAATTTCTTTGCCTAGCCTCTGAGGTCCTCTGTCTGCCTCCCTGAGTGATCCAGACTTCTTTTCTTTTTTTTGTGGTGGGTTGGGGGTGGGCTGGGGGTGGGGGACTGTCTCCCAGGCTGTAGTGCAGTGGCACGATCTCGGGTCACTGCAACCTCTGCCTTCCGGGTTCAAGCCATTCTCCTGCCTCAGTCTCCCAAGTAGCTGGGACTACAGGCACGTGCCACCACGCCCAGCTAATTTTTAATATTTTTAATAGAGATGGGGTTTCACCTTGCTAGCCAGGATGGTCTCGATCTCCTGACCTCTTGATCCGCCCGCCTTGGCCTCCCAAAATGCTGGGATTACAGGCGGGAACCACCGTGCCTGGCCTCCAGACTTATTTTCTACTTGTTTCCCTGTGGAATAAGAGAACCAGGTCAGAAGCCCCAACATAAGTCATTCTGTCTGTCTGCTGGAGTTTCCTGAGCTCTAAAAACCCATCTTGCCTATCTCATAGGATTGTTGTGAGGGCCAGATACAGTGACAAGTGTTCATTTTCTCTGTTGGTGCACGATTCTGCGTAGGTGATGTGACTTCTTTTTTTTTAAGCTATGATATATTGAGCCCAAGCAGTTTGCATGTATTATTTCATTTAGTCCTTTCAAGTAGATCCTGTTGTCATCCCCATTTTACAGATGAAGAAAGTGAAACTCAAAGAGGCTAGAGAAGTCTCAGGACTGATGGAGACCAGATGAATCTGTCTAATCCCTTTGGTCTGCTCTGAACTTCCAGTACCCACTGCTATATTGGACTGAACACTTGCCTGACCAGGCCCCCGCCCCCCCTGCCCCTGCCGCCAACAACTAACTCAACTCGTTTCTACTTCTCTGACCCACTGCCCTGGCCAAAGTCCTCCCTGCCTTTCCAGGCCCCTTTCAGGTTTCCTCTCTCTCCTTTTGTGTCTAGCCCTCATTGCTCACCATCATCTCTGACCTCCTGTGGTACTTGAGGACCTACTGGAGGCAGACCCATCTGTGGTTACATCCCAACCATGCTGTGTTGCTTTGAACAAGGCAGCCACCTCTCCGAACCACTGAAAAAAAAAAGGCATAATAATGATAGCTGGATCCTGGGATTTCTGGATTCCATAAAACCAATTGTGTAAAAGTTCTTTGTAAATGGTTAGTTGTGCCTGGTTTCTTCAGTAATCAGTTATTTTTGAAATTATTTTTAATTTGTCCCATAGTAAGGAAGATATTTTAATGTTGTGATGGGCACATACATTTTAACTGAGTTCCATAGGAACATTTTCTTCTTTTTTTGTGTGTGTTAAAAACAGTGTTTATTTTGACCCATTTAATTGATTTTGACTATCCACTGTAGGAGGCTACCCACAATTTGGAAGAAACCATCGGGCCTAGATGACAATAAACCCTTTGAGGGCAGGGAATGTATTTTGCACTTCTGCATCCTCATAGGCCTAACAGGTTACAAGAAGATCCGGTCTGTTGATGGATTTTGTGCTGGGAGTAGGCAGGATGGAGAGACTTAGGCAAATTTCAAATTATTTATTGAGTGCCCCTTTGCAAGAATTGGCCAGTAAAACCCTGGGGGCAGCTTTGTCGCTGCACTACTCGGAAGCCTGCACCCTCTTGAAGACATCACGCCAGCGTCTCCTGCACTTGGCCGTGTAGGCTGCAGCACAGCTGTTTCTGCTACAGTCAGCTCCAGTATTTGTATTCCTCCTCTTGAGGCCAAGGCTTGTTCGTTGGCCCCGGGGAATGTGTTGTGTTGGGGTTTGAATCTCCTGTCCTGTGTGCTGTGCCCCTGCCAAGGGCTGTGCACCCACCTGTCCCAGATGGGTTTTGCGTCATGTTTTCCCTGCTATGCTGGTGGTGACAGCATCCTGCTGTCTCAGAGTAAAGCTCAGCTGCATATATGCTACCCGCTCTCCTCCACAGCATCCGGGCTTCCAGTGTAAAAGCCTCTTACAACATCAGGCGGGAGAAAACAAGCCTGCCGCTTGTGGTGCCTTAGCACCAATTTGTCACCCACTTCACTCAGCCCTGGCCCCCTGCTTCTCCTCTGTATGGTATCTTTTTTTCCCATGGCTGCTCCAGCTGGGCTCTGGCCTGACACTGGAATCACATGTTTTGGCTCTAGCCTTTGGTATTATTCTGGAGGTTGTCAGCATACATCCACACTGCCATCTTTTTCTAATGCAAAGGTCTTTTCATTAATGGATATTTTTTCCTCTGAGACTTGTTTAGGGGAGAGATGCATCCCTCATCTCCCCACCCCCACCCACCATAAGGTTTTTACAAGCCAAGCTAGAGATTGCTTTCCAGCCACTTTCAGAAAAATGCTGGGGCTCCACTTTGTGTTTAGCACAATCAGCACACATAACTCTTGTTCTGCTTGGGTTCTGTTCAATGTCACTTGCTCCTCCTGACCCTAGAAAGAGTTGAGAATTATGAGCACGGATTATAAGGACTCATAATCTCAGTTGCCAGAGTAAGGGAAATAACGTTTTCACCGGTTCCCTGAAATAGACCTGGTGGACAGCTGTTGCCTCCCCTCCCCTTTCCTCTCATTTCCCCTGGAGATGTACTCTGCCCGTTTGTTCTCCTCACTAAAACTAAGGAACTTTCCCTTGTGTTTTCTTTTGGCTTCTAGATTGTTCACTTGGCTTTTTGTCTAAGCTTGTATTAAATTGCTTCATGATCTGTGCCTGGAGAGGCTTTGGCATAACATGGCTCACAGAGAAGTATTGTTTGTTGTGATTGGACCACTTTGTTGCAGCAGCATCTGTTCTTGTCTGAATGGGGCATGCAGGTGAAGCATGTGCTCTAGGCCACTGAAAAAGGAGGGAACACAGGCACCTGGATTGACCATTGGCAGCTGTGATCTACTCAGCAAGGGGTGGTTGCTTATGTGACTCTCAGACAGCCCCTCAGCTGCTTGTGATAAAGGCTACAAAATTCCAGGCAGCTTTTTGGTCCCTATAACAAGTATATATAACTCCTACTTTAAGCAGTCCAAATTTAATACAGAGCAATGGGATGAGAAGTATGTGGGTGGTGTCACATCCACAAGAATATCTTTAATCATTATTCTTTTCAACAATTCAGTTTCAAGAGGAATAAGTGAATTTAGGAAATTTGTATATGGGAAAACATTGTCAATCAGTAAATGCGTGGTCTACTGTGTATATTTTCTCCTCAGTTCTTTAAGGCCCCCAAAATGGGGTGAAAAGTTGCTCAAAAGCTCTCATGCAAAATTATAAGAATATGGAGATATATTAGGAAATGAACAGATAAATATGCTTTCAAGAATCTTATTAAAGTGCTCAACAGTTATATGAAACATGCGAGTATAAGTTGAAAATTTAACTGACATGTGGACATTGAATGTTTCTGTGATTTTAATGAAAAAAAATTCAAGGGACAAGGGGGAAAAGAACACCAACTGTCAAAAGGAAAAATGACCTTTATCTACTCATGCAAATAGTCCCCTTGTTCATAGCTGTCACAAAGGACATGACGAGCCATATTGTGCAGGATCCAAGGTTCATGAGAAGTAGGTTTGTAAGTGACAGGTAGTGGGAAAGTGATTTATGTCCCATGAAAACCCATTCAGCTGTTGTAGCACTTCCAGAGCATGTGACGTGTATGGGAGCCATTGTCTTAACACTCAGGGTGAGGACAAAAAGGCTTCAGTTGCTGAAAGGTGCTGGTTTGAGATGGTGATATCCTGTCTCCTTTTCCAGTAAAAGCAGGAACATGACGTCTAGGGTTTTTAAAAGAAAAAGCTTTTGTTCTTTTTTATTTAGTAACAGTAGAAATTAAAGTAGAGCCTTAAAAATTAGAAACACAGTCGATTTTAATGTCAAGACCCAAGCCTCGGCAGTTAAATCGGATGCCTCCTTAAAAAATGTGTGAAAGTTATTTACCCTCATTTAAATTTGGGGGCAACAAATGAATGGCTATTTAGGTTAGGTGTGGGAAGCATTAATTAGTAATGGGATAAAAGGACTCTGAGATTAACTTAGATCACCTATATTTAGCTTCTGATTTTACTTCATTCTGTTTGCTTCTTTCATTAATCTAAATTAACTGCCAGAATTGCATTTATTAGTATGTAGGAGAACAATAATCAAGAAGTGTTTTTATTTGTATTCGTAGGAGGCTACGTTGTTATTCATGTGATTCTTAGAAAATAATGGATTTTACACAGGAAAAGATGTTTATACTTTTCAAAGATCTTACTCATTTGGGGTAAGAATTTGATAGAAATGCTAGGATTTGGTGTATAGAAAAGTATGTAAACTGTATGTATCATTTAGGTTTCTAATGCCTGTTATTGGCATTCATGTAATTTGGATTGGGAGTCTAGAAGGAAGGCAGTGATAACAGGAGGGGGTGGGGAAAAGTGAAATTGTTGCCCATTTCTTCAATATAGCGTGATAACTGTGTCCCATTTAATTTTGTCTCATCACACATTTTGTGTGTGTGTGTCTGCTTTTTGCCAAAAAGTACTTACTGGTTCTAGGCCTCAAGGAGCTTATGATTTAGCACAGATTTTCTCAGCCTCAGCACTGTTGACGTAGTGGGCCAGGTAATTCTTTGTGGTGGGGACTGTCTTGTATATTATAGAACATTTAGAGACTTCCCCAACCTCTACCCACTAGATGCCAGTGCACCCTTCCCCAATAGGGTGACAACCAAAATGTCTCCATATGTTATCCAGTGTCCTCTCAGGGAGGTGCAGAATTGCCTCCATTTTGGAACCACTGGTTTGACACAGCGCGTCTTGCTATAGAAACTCACTAGCGTTCTTTGCCATTACAGCTGTTCGCTTACTTATGCCTATTTCTAGTTTTGGAAAAGCCATTTGAAAATGCCCTGAAGTGATATTTATTCCATTCTCATAATTCTTGAAAAGTGTGTGGAAGGCTAGAGGAGAACTGTTAGCTGTGTCTGTGTGCATGTGTATGTGTAGGGGTGTTTTCATCATTATTTTATGAAGAAAATGGAGGCCTCAAACGTATGAGCCAAAGGACAAACACTGAGATGTCCATGAGAAAGCAGGGCGAGGACTGCTTTCAGGAAGTTCCTGATATTTCCTGTATTAATAGAATCTGTTAAGACCCTGAAAGCTTAGGGCTTAATAAAATCGTTGAGATCTTAAATGTAGAGGTTGTAAGATTTTTTATAGATCAGCTTTAAAATGAAGCCTAGGCAAAAATGAAGTAGATTTGCCCCCTCTTCAACCTCACCTGCCTTCTCCCGGTTGCTTCTCTTTCCCTCCTCTCATCTCTGCTTGCTCTGGCAGTTCCTTTAACAAACATATTGTTATGTGATGACTTTGATGAATTACAAAAAGGTACCAGTCTTTCAAGATACATTATATTCATCTACCAAAAAATGGTCATAATAGCTGTACAAAGCTGCAGTGACCCAGGGTAACTGGAGCCCCAGGAGTTGTGCAGTGCACAGCTTGCACAGCAGTAAGTGGTGGCTATGTTTGGGCAGTTTCATTCCCTCCCATGACATTAGCTTTCACCTGAATGCTGTTAGTTCTGTTTTTGACCCTAGACCAAACCTTTTCTGGGAACATCATGCCTATGCAAGCTACCTTTTGGACACATTCTTCCTAGAATACTCTAAAGCATCCCAAGTGTAACATATGCAAAATTGAATTGCTGTTTTCTCCAAGCCTGGTTTTTCTTAAATTTAGGAGTCATCTTAGTCTCTCTTTTTATATACTTGTATACACACACACTATACATATACACATGCATGTATCACAAGCCTTCTCAGTCCTCCCCATATAGTTCTTAAATCCTGTTTTTTTGTTTTTTTTTTTTTTGGTTTTTTTTGAGACAGAGTCTCGCTGTGTTGCCAGGCTGGGGTGCAGTGGCGCGATCTCGGCTCTCTGCAACCTCCACCTCCCAGGTTCAGGCAATTCTCCTGCCTCAGCCTCCTGAGTAGCTGGGACTACAGGCATGCCCCACCACGCCCAACTAATTTTTGTATTTTTAGTAGAGATGGGGTTTCACCATGTCGTCCAGGATGGTCTTGATCTCTTGACCTTGTGATCCGCCCGCCTCGGCCTCCCAAAGTGCTGGGATTACAGGCGTGAGCCACTGCGCCCGGCCTGTGATTTTCTTTCTACCCCTGCTTTCCTCTTGTTGTCTTATTTAGTTTCATCTCCTTTCTCCTGAGGCCTGGGCCATTGCAGTCATCTACTACCTGCTTTTCCTGTCCAGGTATCACACCCCTTCAAGCATGTTTCAACTAGAATGCTCTTGTAAAACACAAATCTGGCCTTACTGTTTCCCATCAGAGCTCTTTGAATTCCTTCTGTTATGCAATAGTTTATGCCTCCTTTATAGCCTTATTTATAACCTCATCCCCTCCCCTCAAATGTCCAGGCATTCAAAATCTGCGAAGTGCAGGGCCTATTCTAGGCACTGGAGACTCAGCAATGAATAAAACAAAGTCATTGCCATCATGGAGTCTACTTTCGAGGGGGTTGGACTATTTGCAGTTCTGTGAGCTGCCACGCTGTTTCGTACCTTTGCTGGAATGTGCCTGCCCACAGCTAATCTTCCTGGACAGTGTCTGCTGGAATTTCAGGACGCAGTGACGGTGTAGTGACCCTGCTAGCATTACCACTCTTCTTTTTATGTCTTCCTTGTGTTGTGTGCTTCAAGCTTCCTCTTCACCAGGGCCTGGCCTTACCAGGCTTTGTGTTTCCAGCACCTATAGTAGTGCTCAGCACGTAACAGATGCTTCTCAATGTTTATTGAATGAAAAGCACACAAGCATGGAAACACTTTGGGATCCATGTCCCTCAAATGTGTCATGTATTTTCTTCCTTTCTTTGCTTACACTCTTTCCACTGTCAAGAATATCCACCCCTACCATCCTACCAGGCCCTTATAAGCCACTTGCCCCATTCTTTAAAGTGTCGCTGTCATGACCCTTGCTGAACCCTTGCCTCAATTACTTATTGACCTACTTGCTTTTTTCATGCTTTCAGTAGCATTTATTCGATAAATACTGAATATCTACCATTTTCCAGGATTTGTGCCAGGTCCTAGGGATATGACAATGGAAAAAGATCTGCTAATACTGTATGTTTAGTAAAGATAGGGTTTCTCCATGTTGGGTCAGGCTGGTCTTGAACTCCCGACCTCAGGTGACCCGCCCACCATGGCCTCCCAAAGTGCTGGGATTATAGGTGTGAGCCTGGTTGACTGTCCTTTATGCAGTGATGTATAGGCCCAGGCCCTTTCCACGTTGTGGCTCTGCAAACTGTGTTATTGTTAGTTGCCTGCCTATTAATTAGTTCCTTCTGCTTAGAACACTTTTATCTAGAATATTTGCAACATTTGCCACTCACTTCATTTAAATCTCAGCTCATCTGAAACTTCTTCCAAGTATAAGACCACTCAGTCTGGAAAAGCTCCCCATCTTCCTACACTGCCTTTTTTACTTTAGAGCCCCTGTCACACATTATATTATATACATAGTTTAGTTTATTGTGCTCCCCCACACAGGAATGTAAGTGTCATGATGGCACAGCATTTGTTTTGCTTATGTTCTATCTACAGAATCTAGAAGAGTGCCTGGCACTTGTCTTCAAGGATTATCCACATCCTGAAGGCAGAGCTTTGTTGTTCACATTTCAGTGAATATTTGCTGAGCAGAGCCTCATGCTAGACAGGCCTTGGAGGCACGTCCTGAACAAGGAAAACATGCCCCCTGCCTCCCTCAGTTGAAGATATTAGTCTCTTCAATCTCATTCAATTTTATTTCTCTGTGCTTAGCATTTAGAAGCAATTAAAAATGTTTGTGGAATGAACAAACTAATTAACAGCATATTTAGAAAATCTCCCTGTAGTAAATATATTAAAGTTTTCGAAAATCATGATAATCTAAGTGAAATATTTTACAGATTATGGGGAAAACATGAGGGATGAAAATTTACCCTGCTCTGCTTTAGCTTTTGAAAAAGTCTGCTTATGAGCCACTCTCTTCATTGCTAATAATAACACCAGTGGGGGAAACTTGAAGAAAGAGGTATTTGTCACCAAATGGTAAGTTAGCAGCTTGTCTTGTTATCTGGGTTGGAACACAAAGTCATTAAGTGGCATTTGGACTAAATCTGATTGGAATTTAGAATCTACTTGGAGACAAACAGAAATATACTTCTGCTTAGAAAAATTGCATTTTCCACTTTAAGATGTTGTGGATTAGAAAATGATAAGAACTAATTTTAAGAGAATGCCTGTTTTTTGAAAGGATTGGTTATATGTTGGTGGAAATTCTTCAGGGAAGTGACATCTCTGGAGAGGGAAACACAAAAACAGCTCAATACAGTCAGTCAATTTATTCTACACTAAGGAAAAAAATAACTAAGACTGCTTGCTGGTTTTCTATGGGCTGTAACAGCTGGTTGGCTCAAATTTCTACTTTCTACCAATTGTGAAAATTAAGCTTTAATTTAGAGGAGCACCTGGATGTTGAGACTCTGTCTGAAGGTACAAGGGCTAAAAATGTTCAGATTCTGTCTGAAGATACAGGGGCTATGGTTTGTCTATGGTTACAGTTTTTGCAAATGCAGAAAAGCTTTTGGAGGCTACTTATGTTATGGAGTATTTCCAGTAGTGATTATTAAAGTATTTCAAGGAAAATCAGTAACTAATGATAGTAAAAACTTTGTCTTAAAATAGTGTTCAAGAAAATAGAGTGTGTATGTCATATTTTAGCACATAGAAAGGCTTAAACCCTCTTGTGAACTCCTGCTTAACAATTTCTTTATTATCCTCTTCTTACTCAGATTTATAAATTTTCCTTCCTTTCTGCAAAAGGATAGAGATAAAGAAAGATACTAACTTTTCCCCCTCATTATATCAGCCCATTACCCTGTTATGCCAGTAATATTCATGTTGAATATCCGGTCTTGTTTAGCCATTTGTATTGTGTTTAAAGTTATTTTTTATGATTTCCAAATTTGAAGTACTGGAAAGGAAGATCCCAGCCTGATGGAAATTTTTACCGGAATAGTGATTCCTTTTTGCTGTAGAAAACATGGGAGGGAAATTGTCTTAGTGTTGTTACTGTCTTACTGTTTGAATTCTTGAAGGGCTTGTTTCCCACGGTGTTTTACTGCATTATATTCATGGAAGGGAACATGCAAGCCAGAGAGAGTACAGGTTTTAGGCAAAGAGGCATGGGTTAGGATTCTGCTCTGCCACTCTGGAGGAAGTTATTTCTTCTGGCTTGTTCCGTGTCTTTGTTATTTAAGTGAGGGCATTTACAGGGCTACATCATAGAGTGCTGGGAGATTAAACGAGAAGACATTCACAGGTTATGCCCTGCTGCTAAAGAAAAGGAATTACCATTTTCTATTTGTTGTCTAAAGACCATCTGAAAATCTTGCTGTCTCTCAGTTAGACTCTGGCCTATCCACAGTCAGGTCAGCTTGCCCACATGGGTTTCAAGCAACTCCACTCTGCTCTGAGGCTCGCTGAGGGTGAGCAGGTGATCATGAATGTGGAAGGCTGAAGAAGAAACTGGAAAAAGCTGAAACTGAATATCAGCATTTAGAAACTGCATTTGGAGTGCTGAGATAATAGAAAGCTTTCAAGGCACTTTGGAACTCTACATATGTTAATCAAGAGGCTCAAAAGCAGCCCATCGATTGGCAAACCGATCTCTTCAAGTGCCACCTCATTAAAGTCCCTGGGGAAGCTGTGGATATTAGCTAGCCAAGTGGTGCACAAGCCATTCACTCTCCCTTCTCTGCAACTTTAAAAACTTTTTGCCTAATAATCTCTGTTCTAAATTCAGTACGGATTTACTTAGCCAGCAGATTGAGATCCGGGGGACAGTGTGAGACTTAGAAGAGTTTTATATTTACAGGAAAGTTGCAAGGATAGTACAGTTTCCATTTACTGTGCACCCATTTTCCCCTGTTACTAACACCTTATGTTAGAAATGCCTGTTCCCTGCTGCTGCAGAGAAATAGCATGCGAACATACATTTAATAAAAATGGCCTCGCTAAGAGAATTAAATTTATGTTCGAGTGCTATTTCTTTGCGTCACTGGGGAACAAGCGTTTCTAACACCTTACATGTTAATATACTGCATTTGTTACAACTAATGAGCCAATATTGATATATTATTATTAACTAAAGTTTGTACCTTATTCAGACTTCCTTAGGTTTTACCTAATGTCCTTTTCTGTTCCAGGATCTCATGCTGGGCACTACATTACATTGTTCATGGTTTCCTAGGCACCTCTTGGCTGTGACAGTTTCGTAGACCTTTTTGTTTTCAATGATCTTGACAGTTTTGAGGAATACTGTTTAGGTATTTTGTGGAATGTTCCTCAGCTAGATTTGTCTGGTGTTTTTCTCATGATTAGACTAGGGGAAGACCCACAGAGGTTAAGTGCCATTTTTGTTATATCAGGGGTACATCCGGTCAACATGACTTATCACTGACGTGATCATGTCAATATAATCTTGATCACGTGGCCGATGTAATCCGCTGCCAGATTTCTCCACTGTAAAGTGACTCCGCCCACCTCCTTTGGAAGGAAGCCACTACGTACAGCCCTTGCATAAGGAATGGGGAATTTTGCCCTTCCCAATTGTGGGCAGAATATTTACATAAATTATTTGGAATTCTCAGTTGTATTTCTAAGTGTGTGATTTAAAAAACTACTTGGATGTTAAAATGGTTACTGTTGTATTCATTATTGAGTGAATACTTACAAATGTGGTCTGATGGACATTTTATTCTACCTAAGGGAAAAAAATGGCTTCCCAAATTGCAGCCACCCTGCCTAGTTCAGAGACTGTAGAATTTGTATTCCTCCCCAAGTGTGTTCTTAGTAGCACGCCAGAAGTGCCAGATGCTACCGTCTCTTTTTCTGTGTCATGATTTAATACCGTTTGTGCATTTTCTTCCGCTTCAGTTGATTTAGTGTCATTTTTGGAGACCACAGACCTGTTTGTATTTTATATGTTACTATACAGTGTGTATTCTGTTTAGAAAAATTAAAATGCTAGTAAGATAAAATATACTATTTTAATATCTTTATTTTTAAAGTGTTACTATCAAAGACATCCTTTGGTGTCTCATAATTGGCTTTGACTTCGTTGCTGTCAATAAGAGTATACGATTCCAGATTTTCTGTTTAGTCAATGTTTAAACTACTTCATGTTTAACATTTATGCACATTATAATACAATTTGGTAATAAGGGTCATTTTGCTTCTTGGCTCTTTCAAAATATTGGTATAATTTTTGACAAATTTATTTTAAAATAATCGTTTCACTTTTTGATGAGTATAAACTTGGTGAGAATTAGAAACTTCTTCAAACTATAGAAGTCTGTTTTCCTTATCTTTGGCAAAGAATGATAATAATTGGACTTCAAAAGACCCAGCCCAGTAGTCCCACTGCTAACAATGAATAATGGCCTATCTCAATCCACAGAAGGAAAATAAAATGGGCTAATAGAAACTTTTTCCGTTTCATGTTTTTCTCCTGTCAACATTTCATAAGTGTTTGGCGTTTGCTACCACATCTCTTTTGGTGAGTATTAGTGAAAATGAATGAATAAGTAGTAAAAGAACGTTAACAGAAAAATTTGGACACAGCCAGTTAGTTTAATAACTCTATTATTTTATTGAGAACACACAAGTTTAGGGTATGGTGTTTTTTTATTCTTTCTTAGGGTCGAAATAATCTCCCCTGCCAGGTAAGTATAAGCTGTGGTTTTAGATGGCATTCATATACTGCCACTTCTGCCAGAAAAATTATTCCTGGTTCATAAAAAGGAGCAAAGTATCTCAGTGTTTCATATTTTTCCTCAATGGGCAGCTCTACTTCCCAGTGCCTTATCATCAGAGCGAGTTTGAAACCCACCACGTGGGTGAATGAGATGCAGTTAGGGAGTCTCTGGGAGCTTCCTGAGGCAGGAAGGCATGGGTCATCCTAAAGTTGTGTAACAATCATCTGTGTATCCTTCTACAGGAAGGATGGAATTGACTTTCCCACCCACAAATTTGGCATAAAATGTCTCCGCATCTGGGGCCAAGACAGTGTGTAAGGATTGTGAAGTCCCAGTGGTTTGGGTAGTAGGTGGAGATGCCAGTTCAGTGCTGAAGAGCCATTCCTACCTGTGTGTGTGTGGGGGGGGGGTGTGTGCTGTGCACGTACGTGTGTGTGCACATGTGCGTGGAGTGATTTTTCAGTCTTTTTGCAGGGAGGAGAAAAGAATGAATTAGTAGCTTTGTTAAGGATATCCTAACAGTGTAGTGGATCCCTTTTGTTTAGCAGGGTAGGTCAGATTACTGAGGAGCTGTTCGTTTATTTTTTTGTCATTAGTGCTATGAAGCTGCTACCGCTGGTTGTGGGTAAAGCAAGGCACATGAAAGCAGTCTGAAAATTTGTATTCAAGCTAATTTTTAATTTTTAACTACTTGTTTACTTATTTCTGTATTTACCCTTTTAGCATAATACCTGAAAACTTCGGGTGTTGGGAAATATCATTCATACAGCCAATTTTTTTTTTAATACCTTCTATATTCAAGGCACTGTGCTGGGGAAACACAAGTGGATAAGATGGACATGGTCTCCATTCTCATGATGCATACAGCCTACTGGGGAGACAACTGAAAAACAACTACAGATATAATTAGAAGGAATAATTTCAGGAAGTGTGGTTAGTAATATGAGGGGGGAATTAATTCACAAAAATGGCCAGAAAAGTCATTACTGAGTTATCATCTGAAACGAACCCTTAGGGTAAGAGTACCCCATCTTTATAAAGGAGAGAAGAAAGAGATGCAATTAGCAGGATGATTGAGGTGAAAAATTGCTTGATATAGTCAAGGAATAGAAAGTAGGCCTGTGTGACTGGAGAGAATGGTATGACACGAAATTGGAGAGGTGGTAGGAAGGAGAGCACAGAGACCCTTAGGGGTTATGAAATATCATATGGTGCACATACTGATGGATTTTCACAAACTGAAGAAACTCTGTAACCAGCACCCAGATCACGAAGCTGGACATGTTCAGTACCATTGGGAGTACTGTTTGGGGCTGCTGGAAGCAGTAAGCACCCACGCTGTTAACTCTCTTGTGTTCACATTTCAGGGCCTTGCTTTAGGAAAACTTCTGGTGTTCTCAGGCTATTTCTTCTATTACCATCCAAGGCCTAACACTCCCAGCTCCATGCAGAGTGTCTTTCTGTGGGATTTTTATACTCATGTCACTTCCTCTCCCCAAACCCCCTTGAACATGTATCGTACATGGAATTCTTGGGTAAATAGGATGCAAATTTGTTTTCCAAGCTTGTTTGGCACATAGTCTCTCCTTTAGAAAGCAAAGCTTGTCCTTTCAGAAGGTTCTTATAATATTTGTGGATCTGGCCTTCAGGTCTAAGCTGAAGCTTTTGTTTTCATTTGGACTTTATGCATGTATTAACAGTTTATATTTTCTGTGGTAATGGAATATTTTAGGGGTTTTTTCCTCATTATATTTAGATTCTTAAAAAGCCTGCAAAGGCATTTAACCAAATTTAAGCTAGAAATAAAGATAATATGGTAATTTCAAATAGCTTTTTGTTCAAGATGAGATTTTTAAAGTTATTATTCCACAGTGAATTTTAATGATGATTGTGTACAGTGGCATTTATGGATGTGCAACAATTGAATGAGTATGATTAGTGTGTTAGATTATGGATTTGTAATGTGAAATGAGAACTTTTTAATAAGCTTTCTCCATAATGGTTCATGCTGTGAACAAACAAAGTATGAGACACTGAGCTTCACTAAATCATTGCAGGGCTTTTGGAATCAGTAGGTTCATGTTTTCAAAATAGTTTCCTATTTTTAAAAACACCGCTAAAAAGTTAAGAGGCAGCTACATAACCAGATATATTATATTTTGAGGAGTTGGAAGAACATGTTTCTTTTTATAATAAAAGGAAAATTTTATTGTTGAAGTATATTTATTGTTCAAGTATAAAATGGAATTGAATTACGCTTTGAGAAAAACTTGATTGCAAGACTTTATTAGGATTTAACACCTCATCAAGAATGCTTTTTACATTTTTTTTTTTTTTTTTTTTTTTGAGACAGAATCTCGCTCTGTCGCCCAGGATGGAGTGCAGTGGCGTGATCTCGGCTCACTGCAACCTCCACTTCCCCGGTTCAAGCGATTCTCCTGCCTCAGCCTCCTGAGTAGCTGGGATTACAGGCGCCTGCCATCATGCCCAGCTAATTTTCGTATTTTTAGTAGAGACAGGGTTTCAGCATGTTGGCCAGGCTGGTCTCGAACTCCTGACCTCAAGTGATCCACTTGCCTCAGCCTCCCAAAGTGCTGGGATTACAGGCGTGAGCCACCGTGCCCAGCTGCTTTTGACATTTTCTTTGGGAGGTTTCTGGGGTACAATTAGCTGAAATCTGAAGTTTGGTTTTGCATGGTCTTGCCCAAGCTGGTGGTTGGTCATTGTGGCCTTCTGATCTGGTGATCCTAAGAAACATTCTGAAAACATACCCAAAAACACATAAAAGACGTACCTTACTATTTAAAGTTTCTTTCAGTAAAGGCCTGTGAGTAATTTTTCGTGGAGGGAGACCATTCATACGAAGTTTTAATGGAGAAAGATATCATTATCTTCAAATTGTATTATTACCTTGTCTTTTATTTTTAAAAGCTCATTTTTCCCTGTTATCAAGATAACATGTTCTAGACAGACAATTTAGGAAATGCATATGATTATTTTTGTTCTAATTTTCTGTAATGCCACCACTTAGAGATAGTAGTTTTTAATAACTGTGTGATATTTAATGTATTGTTTTCACTTCCTTTAAGATGCAATTTAGAGTTTTAGCCTTGAACTTTAGTTTTCCTTCCTCTTGGAGATTTCGTTTGATGCTAAAGTGCTATCTTCTTGTTTCAGCTTTTGCTTAATTTACTCCAATACTCTTAGGCAGCAAATTAGGTAACTTTATACTAGTGTTATCTAACAATGTTTTGCTAACTTCCATTTTAAGATGTTACCTCACAAAAAAAGCTTTTAATTTAAATACATATAAAATTTTGAAAATGTGTGACTTTAATTAAAGACCATTGTTGGCTAGCATCATAGAGGTGTCAAGAAGCTTAACAGTAAATGGGCCATTCATCATTTCAAATCTTTCATGTTACATGACAACTGAAATTCCAGATACCCTTTGAGAGATAAACTAGTTATGGAGAAGCGATGGAGAAGCACAGGATCCTAAACTTACTGTGATTAATCATGCACTCTGTGAGATCGAGGTTATTAGCTTCATATACCTAAAAACACCCAGTGACCAAACCATGTCATAGGGATCTGTCCATTTCTTGCCTTTGCTTTTGGACTGGCTTCATTCTTAGGGTATCCTCATGTGGTTTCAAGGTAGCTACTAGCAGCTCCTATTGTCTTTCCCATAAGTTTAATGACTGTAGTAAATGAGTCTCTCTTTGAAAATACTTGAGTAGAAATCCCAGGAATGAGTCTTACTGGACAGGCCTGAAGCACCCACTATTCCCAAATCAATTGTTACTGTGAGATAGGTGGGATGCTGTGATTGCCAGGATTGGGTCACATCCTTACCATCTTACTCTAGAACACCAGCGTGTTGCCCAGGGAAAGACCAAGGTGTCGTAATGGGAAAAATGGGTGGCAGACTCCAAGCACACAGGAAAACCTCCTGGGTGTTCACTAAAAAGGTCAGTGAAGAATGAAGCATAATTCCCTGAATGAAAATGAAAATACAGCATAGTGAAACGTGTGAGATACTGCAAAAGCAGTACTAAGAGGGAAGATTATAGCACTAAATGCCTACATCAAAAAAGTAGATCACAAGTTACCTAACATCACACATGAAGGAACTAGAAAAATAAGAACAAACAAAACCCAAAGTTACAAGAAAATAAGTGACAAAGATCAGAGCAAAACTACGTGAACTAGAGACCGAAAAACAATACAAAGGATGAGTGAAATGAAAAGTTGGTTTTCTGAAAAGATAAACAAACTTGATAAACCACTAGCTAGACTAACCAAGAAGAGAGAAGATCGAAATAAACACAATCAGAAATGAAAAAGGAGACATTACAACTGATCATGGAAATACAAAAGATCATCAGAGACTATTATTATTAACAACTATATGCTCACAAACTAGAAAAGCTGGAAGAAATGGATAAACTCCTGGGGACACACCTCCTGAGATTGAAGAAATAGAAGCCCTGCACAGACCAATAATGAGTAGTGAAATTGAATCAGTAATAAAAATCTCCCAACAAAAAAAAGCCCAGGACCAGGTGCAGTCACAGGCAAATTCTTTCAAACATACAAAGGAGGCCAGGTGCAGTGGCTCACGCCTGTAATCCCAGCACTTTGGGAGGCCATGGTGTGTGGATCACGAGGTCAGGAGATCGAGACTATCCTGGCTAACATGGTGAAACCCCATCTCTACTAAAAATACAAAAAAAAAAAAAAAAAATTAGCCGGGCGTGGTGGCACCCACCTGTAGTCCCAGCTACTTGGGAGGCTGAGGCAGGAGAATCCCTTGAACCTGGGAGGCAGAGGTTGCAGTGAGCCAAGATCGCGCCACTGCACTCCAGCCTGGGTGACAGAGCAAGACTGCATCTCAAAAAAAACAAAAACAAAACAAAAAACCATACAAAGGAGAACTAATACCAATCCTCCTGAAACTATTACAAAAAAAAAAAATCAAGAGAATTCTCCCCACCTCATTCTACAAGGCTAGTTATCACCCTGATACCAGAACCAGACAAGGATACAACAAAAAAGAAAACTAGAGGCCAATATCCCTGATGAAAATATATGTAAAAATTCTCAACAAAATTACTAGCAAATTGAATCCAGCAGCACATCAAAAAGATACTATACCATGATCAGGTGAGATTTATCCCAAGGATGCAGGGATGATTCAACATGTGCAAATGAAGAAATGTGATACATCATACAGACAGAATTAAGGACAAAAACCATATGATCATCTCAATAGATGCAGAAAAAGGCATTCAGTAAAATTCAGACATCTCTTCATGATAAAAGTCCTCTACATACTAGACACAGAAGGAATATACTTCAACATAATAAAGGCCATATATGACACACCTACAGCCAACATCATACTTAATAGGAAAAAGTTGAAAGCATTCCCCTTAAGAACTGGAACAAGAGAAGCATGCCCACTTTCATGACTCTTATTCAAAATGGCACTGGAAGTTCTCACCAGAGCAATTAGGCAAGAGAGAATAATAAAAGACATCCAAATTGGAAAGGAGGAAGTCAAATTATCCCTGTTCGCTGATGATATGATCTTATATCTAGAAAACCTTAAAGACTCCACCAAAAAACTCTTAGATTTGATAAATCAATTCAGTAAGGTTTCAGGATACTAAATTAACATATAGAAATCAGTAGCATTTCTGTACACCAGTAATGATCTAGCCGAGGACCAAATCAAAAAGTCAATCCCATTTATAATAGCTACCAGAAAAAAAAAAAAAAAAACCCAGCTGGGAATATACTTAAACAAGGAGGTGAACTACCAAACACTGATGAAAGTAATCATAGACAACACAAACAAATGGAAAAATATCCCACGCTCATGGGTTAGAAGAATCAACATTGTTAAAACGACCATCTCCCCAGAGCAATCTACAGATTCAATATAATCCTTATCAAACTTACCAACATTATTTTTCACAGAATTAAAAAACCCAATCCTAAAATTCATATGGAACCAAAAAAGCCAGAATAGCCAAAGCCATCCTAAGCAAAAAGAAAAAATCTAGAGGCATCACGTTACCTGACTTGAAATTACACTATAAAGCTATAGTAACCAAAACAACATGGTACTAGTATAAAACTAGACACCTAGATCAGTGGAATAGAATAGAGAAGCCAAAAATAAAGCCACATATCTACAACTGATTTTCAACAAATTCAACAAAAATGTACACTGGGGAAATGACACCCTATTCAATAAATGGTGCTGGGAAAATTGGATGTATGTTGTAGAAGGATGAAACTGAACCCATACCTCTTATCATATACAAAAATTAACTCAGGATGGATTAAAGACCTAACCGTAAGACCTGAAATTATAAAAATCCTAGAAGAAACCTAGGAAAAACTCTTCTGGACATTGGCCCAGGTGAAGAATTTATGACCAAGTCCTTAAAACCAAACACAATGAAAATAAAAATGGAGAAATGGCACTTAATTAAATTAAATTAAAAAGATTCTGCACAGCAAAAGACAAAATCAGAAGAGTAAACCTACAGAATGGGGAAAAATAATTCCCAAAGTATGCATCCAACTGAAGGCTGACATGCAGAATCTACAAGAAACTCAACTTAACAAGAAAAAAACCCCAAATAACCCCATTAAAAAGTGAGCAAAAAACATGAACACACATTTTTCAAAAGAAGACATACAAGTGGCCAACAAACATGAAAAAAATGCTCAATATCACTAATCGTCAGAGAAATGCAAATTAAAATCACAACGAGGCCAGGTGCGGTGGCTCATACCTGTAACCCCAGTACTTTGGGAGGCCGAAGTGGGCAGATCACAAGGTCAGGAGTTTGAGACCAGTCTGGCCAATATGGTGAAACCCTGTCTCTACTAAAAATACAAAAAAAAAACTAGCCAGGTGTAGGGCACCTGTAGTCCCAGTTACTCGGGAGGCTGAGGTAGGAGAATTGCTTAAACCCGAGAGGCAGAGGCTGCAGTGAGCTGAAATCACACCACTGCACTCCATCCTGGGCGACAGAGCGAGACTCCGTCTCAAAAAAAAAAAAAAAAAACACAATGAGATGCCTTCTCACACCAGTCAGAATGGTTGTTATTCAACAGACTAAAAATAACAGATGTTGGTGAGCATGTGGAGAAAAGGGAACGCTTATACACTGTTTGTGGGAATATACATTAGTACAATCTCGGTGGAAAATGGTATGGAGATTTCTCAACTAAAAATAGAAGTACTGTTAGATCTAGCAATCCCATTTCCGGTATCTAACCAAAGGAAAAGGAATTATTATATTTAAAAACAACTCAAGTCATTTGTTCACCACACTGCTGTTCACAACAGCAAAGATATGAAATCAACCTAAGTGTCCATCAGTGGAGGATCACTGGATACAGAAAATGTGGGATACACACACACACACACACACACACACACACACACACACACACACCTTGGAATACTATGCAGCCATAAAAAGGAATGAAATCTTGTCTTTTGCAGCAACATGGATGGAACTGGAGGCCTTTATCGTCAGTAAAATAACTCAGAAACAGAAAGGCAAATGCCACACATTCTCACTTGTAAATGGGGGCCAAATGATCGGTACACATGGACAGACAGAATAAAATAATGGACATTGAAGACTAAAAATAGTGGGAGGGTGGGAGGGAGGTGAGGGTGGAAAAATTATGATTGGGTACAATGTTTGCTATTTGGGTGATGGGTACATTAAAAGCCCAGACTTTACCACTGGGCAATATATGCATGTAAGAAATCTGCACTTGAACTCCCTACATGTATTTTTTAAATTTTAAAAATTAAAAAATTGCCACCGTGCCATTAGCTGGTACCATGTAATTTAGCATATAACTGTGTACGGATCCCTTTTCTCCATCATTGCTTCATCACATTAGTTTTGTTATGATGAGGGACTGTCTTTTACTTTTTTATATTCCTCTTAGCACTAAGCAAATAACGGGACCCTAAACACTTAACTGATTGTTCATTTCTGAAGTACAATAAAGATAAGTAGGAAATGTTAATATCAGTTTTGTTTGTTTGCTGGTTTTGTTTTTCAGTAGGTGTTTGAGAGAAACACTTAACTCTGTAAGTGGACTAATTTTTTGCCATGAATGTGTTTGGCATTAGGAAAGGTGATACATACTGGAACTGAGAATCTTAACTGGGGATTCATATGCTTTCTAAGAGACTGTGGGAGGGTTTCTGGGCATCTCTGCCTCCCTAAAATCCTAGCAAAATTGTGCGTGTGTGCACACTTTTGTGCATTTTTCTTTTTCTTTTCTTTTCTTTTCTTTTTTTTTTTTTTTTGAGACAGAGTCTCTCTCTGTCGCCCAGGCTGGAGTGTAGTGGCATGATCTCGGCTCTCAGCTCACTGCAGCCTCTACCTCCAGGGTGCAAGGGATTCTCCTGCCTCGGCCTCCTGAGTAGCTGGGATTACAGGCACCCACCACCACGCCCAGCGAATTTTTGTATTTTTAGCAGAGACAGGGTTTCACCGTGTTGGCCAGGCTGGTCTCAAACTCCTGGACTCAAGTGATGCGTCTACCTCGGCTTCCCAAAGTGCTGGGATTACAGGCGTGAGCCACCACACCCGGCTTCTTTGTGCATTTTTCCTGAGAAAGGATCTGTAGCTTTCATTAGATGCTCAAAGGAGATCCTTAATCCACAGAAGGTTCAGAGCCACTGATAGGAAATATCTAACACTGACAGAAAATAGTTCCTGAACTTTGCGATTAAATAATTTATTGTGAGTGGGAGGAGCTAAAAGAGTGATGCCACTTAGGAGAAGCACAAAGGAATCTGAGCTCGAGGATGAATTGTTAATCTATGTTAATGAATTCAGTCTGTACAGGGTTCAAACAAAATATATTATGGATGAGCCTCTAATAAAATGGACTTCCTCTGCCCTGCCAGTCCGACAGTTAATGATGGCTGGCAATTTTCTGCCGGCTGATTTTGGCTCAGTGCTTTGGAGCAGGCACAGGCCCAGTTCTCGCCACTTGAAAGGAAAGGGAAAGTGATAGTTTGTTACTTTGCTCTCATAAGCAATTTATGACAATAGTTTAATAAAAGCTTAAGAAGTGTCCTCTCCCTGGGCGGGGAGAGGAGCCGAGGAGCCTCAGTGGGAGCATCGCGTGGGGTGTTAAGCCCCTCAGCATCTCCTGGGGCCGCCTGACGCTGCCACACAAGAGAAGAGTGAGGGAGAGCCAGCGAGCCTGGTGTTTCTTTTAGCCCAGGCAAGGCTACTGTTATGCTTGCCAATTTGACTTTTCCCCAGCAAACTCAAGCTGTCCTGTGAGTTTCCACATCAGCCGTGTGCCTGGGGAGCTGCCCCGAGCTTGGGCTCTGGTGCTGTCTGCTGCATGAACCTCGTTAGCGCTCACCCAGCAGATTGCTTTCACTGCTTCACCCTTTTCAGTTTTGAGTTACCACATAAACATCAGATATTGGGGGTTTTGTGAAAGGATCCTTAGTCTCTAATATTTAGTTAAGGAAAAAAGCCCTCTTAGGGAATCAGATAGATTGACTTAGAGGATTTCCTCATGCAAATGCATTGCAGTATGGGTCAGTTCTAATTTTCCTCAATTCCTGAGGCCATGTGGTTGTCACTTCTCTCTCTCTCTCTCCCCACCTCAACCCTGTGAGTCCAGGTTTAGGGGATTTTACAGCTAGCCTTCACACAACTTTCTGCTCTACATTTGTGGCCTTAAAACTTTATGATTTATAGGAAAGAATGTTTCATGTCATGACCTGGGATATAAGTATGTATGTATATATGTATAAGCAAAAAGGTTTCACAAGGCAATATTTGCCCTTATATACCATATTCTGATATTTTCTATTCTATGGGGGAATACTGCTGGTCTTCACTCATTAAATCATTTTCATGGCTGACTAATGGTTTGCACCCTGCAGTTGGAAAACACCTCTCAGGGATACTCAGGGATCCGTCCTTTCTATCACTGTGGTGAGGGATGGCTCAGGGCACCGTATAGTGGCTGAACCTCTTTATATGGCACACCAGAACCAACTTTATGTATTTTCAGTAACACTTCTGATATTCTGGAGGGAGTAGAGCATAGTGATTTAAGAGCAAATGTTCTAGTTAGAATGCTTGCTTCGTCCTGGGTCTCTGACCTACCACCTGCTCTGGTGTTGGGCAAGTTTCTTAACCTCTCTGAATCAGTTTGCCCTTCTTTAAAATAGATATAATTCGAATACTTACAGCGAAACATTGTGAAGATTGAGATGCATATTACTAATATATTATTAATATATCCTAATGCACATCTATTATTTTAATACACAATACAGAATTAATATTAATAGCAAACATTTGTTCAGTGTTACTATGCGTCTGTGGTAAATTTAACAAATGTTTGCTATTAACATTATTAATACTGTATCTTAATATTTATATGTATCTCCAGTTGGATTACATTTTCCTTCTGCCCTTTGAAATAACTTATATTGAGCCTATTAAGAATATGTGGGTTGGGTGTGCTGGCTCACGCCTGTAATCCCAGCACTTTGGGAGGTTGAGGTGGGCATATTGCTTGAGGCCAGGAGTTCTAGACCAGCCTAGGCAACATGGTGAAACCCTGTCTCTACAAAAAATACAAAGAAATTAGCCAGGTGTGGTGGCACATGCCAGTAGTCACAGCTACTTGAGAGGCTGAGGTGGGAGGATCACCTGAGCCCAGGAAGCAGAGGTTGTAATGAGCCGGTATCACACCATTGGACTCCAGCCTGGGTGACAGAGCAAGACCCTGTCTCAAAAAAAAAAAAAAAAAATTGTCTTATGTGTAGAAATAATCCCTATGTTCAAAAGCATGAACAGTAAGCAGTGTGGTTAAATGAAAAAATATATATATTGCAGCTAGACAGTTACATTTTTAATTAGGACATTTTCAGCTCTAAGTGACAGAAACCCCAATCAAACTGGCTCAGGCAAAAATAGGAATTTACTGATTGACACAACAGAAACATCTAGGAATATTGCCTTTGGCATTGGCCATTTCCAGTTGCTCTGAAGGTATCAGCAGTTTTTCTCTTCATTTCTTGCTCTGCCTTTCTCTGTTGGCTTCTTTTTCAGGCAAGCTTGCCCCCAAGCAGTGGCAGAAACAGCCACCAGCTGCTCTAGGTTTCTGTTCCACTAGCAGGAAGAAAAACCCTCTTCTCTGGTAATTTCAGCTTAGTCTTGCATCTGATGGACATGGACTTTGGTGGGCTAGGCTCAGCTCACCCCTCCTGACTCCTCGCCACTGTCGGTCACGGAGCCATGAGAGGCACTGGTCATTGGATGTCCTGGGTCATGTACTTACCTTGTAGGCTCAGCCCCATTCAAGCCACATGGTTAGAATGGAGGAGGGCTGCTCCATGCGGGCGTCTCAGCAGATGCCCATCACACACCTCCACCATCCCTCGCCTGAACATAAGACTTCCTACATAGATGTTTTCTTTGAATAATTCAACTGAGAGTAGTGTTAACACCTAGATGCTTCTTATTCCAAGCTATACCTCATTTCCACTCTTAATTTTATTACAGCTATGTTCAAAGATGTGTCATCCCTTCCTTCCTGATCACTGCTAAGATGTTCTTTTTAGCCACCCTGTCTTTGTATTGCCACTTAAAAGTCATCATTTCCTTCTATCTCATTTTATGCCTCCCTCTGTAATCCGCTTTCACGCACCTGTAGTACTTGTTGCCATTGTTATGAACAGCAAAATACAGAGATGTGACACCCCACCTCCCCAGCAGTCTCTCCTTTTTATTTTGTGTTCTAGCCAGCCCAGGGGTCAGAACTGCATTCTGCAGCTTTTCTTTCATTCTCTGGCTGTGAATGAGGGTCCCTGATTTACCAGACTACATGAGGTTGGGACTGTGAGTTGTTGGACAGGCCATGGCTTCCCCTGTACACACACACACACACACACACACACACACACACACACATACACACACACACAGATGAAATGGTTGACAGTGGACAGTTTGGTTGCAGTAGGGACTCCAGATGGTGAAGTGTGTCTGCCAGGGAGTTAAAGAGAACTGTAGGTCTGGAGCCAGTGAAGTTGAGGGCACATTCCAGAGCTTAACGTCTGCTATGTGCAAGATGTTTAGCTTGCTAATTAAATTAGGAACAAGGTAAGCACTTGTTTGTTCATTCATTCATTCATTCATTCATTCAGAGACAGGGTCTTGCTCTGTCACTCAGGCTGGAGTGCAGTGGTGTGATCATAGCTTACTGCAGCCCTGAACTCCTGGGCTTAAGGAATGCTTCTGCCTCAGCCTCCCGAGTAGCTAGGACTACAGGCGTGCACTACCACACTTGGCTAATTTTTAAAAATTTCTTATAGGGACAAGATCTCACTATGTTGCCCACTTTGGTCTGGAACTCCTGGCCCCAGACAATCCTCCCGCCTCGGCCTCCCAAAGTATTTGGGATTACAGATGTGAGCCACTGCGCCTAGCTGACATTTTTTAAGCCCAATATTGTGACCTAATATTCTATAACTGTATAGGATGGATAAATCAAATGTTTTGAAGTTCACATACAGGAAAAGGTATGGATTCAGGTAGTCTCAAAGTATGCATTATTTGGGGGAAAATTAAGAAATACCCTAAAGACATTTAAAAATTCTAAAGTAGGCTGGGTGCAGTGGCTCACGCCTGTAATCCCAGCACTTTGGGAGGCCAAGGCAGGTAGGTCACTTGAGGTCAGGAGTTCAAGACCAGCCTGGCCAACATGGTGAAACCCTGTCTCTGTTAAAAATACAAAAAAAAAAAATTAGCCTGGCGTGGTGTTGGGAGCCTGTAATCCTAGCTACTTGGGAGGCTGAGGCAGGAGAATCGCTTCAACCAGGGAGGCGGAGGTTGCGGTGAGCCGAGATCATGCCACTGCACTCTAGCCTGGGCAACAGAGGGAGACTTCATCTGAAAAAAAAAAAAAAAAAAAAATTCTAAAGTACCAGAATTTTTATGTATGTATTTATGGATGGGTGTATACATATGTATATTAAGAAATGCTAATCAAAGTGCAGATATGATTTACACATGTTATCTAATGGAAGCTTTCTAACCCCCGACCCCATAGGCACATCCACCATGTGAGAACACAGGCTCACGCCGAGTTGAAACGCTGTTGCCAAACTAAATCAAGACTGATAATTGGTCAGTTAGCTCAAAGAGTCAGTGAAAATGATGAGGGTGTGTGTAAAATGACACATACTTTACACATTTTATTTTAAATGAAAATACGATTTTGAAGTAGTATATTGTCTAGCATTTTGGTTTTTTCCCTGCTCATGCTGTGTGCATGGAGATCCTGATATTTTTCCCCCAGTGGTATGTCACTTGCTATAAAATTTTGAGTACTAGGAATGTTTTGATATAGGCCCAAGATCTTTTTCTTGTCTAAGTGTCCTCTGACTGAACTATCTTCATTGTGTAAACTTCAGCCATAATTTATCATAATTTATCACAACTTCCATTTACATTTTTTTAAGGTGGACCTAGAACTCAGCAATACTTGCAAAGAAATCTAAGTTGGGAGGTCTTTCCAGAATTTTTCCAGTGTTATACAGTTGTCTCTGTCACACCTCATTCAACAGCAAACTTTTGTCATGGTTTGCCTTCATGGAGTATTTTTTTTTTTTTTAAGAGATGAGGTCTCACTGTCACCCAGGCTAACGTGCAGTGGCACGATCATAGCTAATTGTAACCTTGAGCTCCTGGGCTCAAAGGATCCTCTTGCCTCTGTCTTCTGAGTAACTAGGACTATAGGCATGTACCACTGTGCTTGACTAATGTTTAAGTCTTTTTGTAGAGAATGTGTGTCTTGCTATGTTGCCTCGGCTGGTCTTGAATTCCTGGCCTTAAGCGATCCTGCCATCTCTGCCTCCCAAAGTGCTGGGATGACAGGCATGAGCCACTATGCCCAGCCTGCCTTCGTGGAGTCTTTACAAGGCATTTAGCTTAGTTTTTATAGAAACAACTATTTCTTGACTTCTGTATTTAATTGATTTTATATAATGCTTGCACAGTATACACGCAAGGCAAGTGCACTTGGCACAAAAAGATTTGAAAGGAAACACAGCTCACCTGGAATAAGCACACAGCTCCATGGGTGGAACGGATGTGAGCAGATATGTTGGCACTAGGACCACTGGTAGCTCACACTTAGGTGGGGCTGTGTGTTCTAAGTTCTTTATATACATTGACTCATTTCATCTTCACAGAACCCCATCAGGTAAGATATTATTATCCTTTTACACAGATGAGGGAAATTACATACAGAGAGGGCAAGAGATTTGCTTCAGAGTGGCCTACTAGCTGCCAGCATTCAGCCTGCATTGGGCTTTAGACAATGTGTTTTGCGAAGGAAATGAGAGCATTTTGTGTGGGGGTAAATTAAGAGCACAGAGACACTATATAGAGATAATCCCTTAAAAAACCCACCGTAACACATAAAGACTTCTGAAATACTCTCTATATCTCTGTAAAATCAGAGTCTAGGCTTTTAGAGGTAGAAATGACCTTAACGTATCCCCTGCATATCCCAACACGATAACCAAGACCCAGACGGGTGAGGTTATTTGCTTCACAGGCACCCAAGAAAGTGTGGCATAAAGTTTAGTTTCCTGATTTAACCCCCATTTTCCTTCTCTTTTTTTTTTTTTTTTTTTTTGAGACAGAGTCTTGCTCTGTCACCCAGGCTGGAGTGTAGTGGCATGATCTCGGCTCACTGCACCCTCCGCTTCCCGGGTTCAAGCAATTCTCATGCCTCAGCCTCCTGAGTAGCTGGGATTACAGGCGTGCCACCATGCCTGGCTAATTTTTTTGTATTTTTAGTACAGATGGGGTTTTTCCATGTTGCCCAGGCTGGTCTCGATCTCCTGGCCTCAAGTGATCTGCCTGCCTCAGCCTCCCAAAATGCTGGAATTACAGGCTTGAGCCACCATGCCCAGCCTATCCCACATTTTCTTATGGAAGGAAAGGATGCATTGTAGTGTATATATAATCTTCTGAGAGAAACATTCAGGAAATGAGCCTCTCAGAGTTTGCCAAGACAGCGGGAAGGTTGGTGGATAAGGACCACCTTAGTGTTATCAAATCCACATGTCTCTCCTCCCGTCAGAGTAAAGCCTGGACCAGGGAATCTTAGGACTAGAAAGGGTCTAGCAATGTGGTTTTATCCACCCCTGTCTAGAGAAGGAGGGAATGAGGCCAGCTGAGCACCAACAAGGTAGATGGTTTTGTCACTATTTTATGGGTAAGGAAGTTGAGCTTCAGAGAGAGAAAGTAATTTATCCAAAATCACACTGCTAGAAGGAAATGGAACCAGGACACAAGCCTGGTCTTGCTAAAGCTAAGGCCCGTGTTCTTTATGCCATGCTGATTGTTCATCCTGTGCAGTTGTTTAACCACAGTTTTCTTGGCTAGAAGTTCTTCCTAAAGTTAACCCTAAATGTCTCTTGAATTTAAATGTATATCCTTCTGTAGTCCTCAGTCAACAAAGAAGCAATTGATCAGCCTATTTGAGAGGGTATAAGAAGACACAGATTGGCAGTGTTTGAATGTCAGTAGTACTCATCAAATAATCCCAGGACAGAAGGAATTTTATTTAACTCCCCATTATCCCTGCTCACATTTGCTCTGTAGCATCCCACCAAGCCTGTGCTGGGTAGTTTTCAGTCCAGGAATTAAGAGATATAAGAAAGAGGGGGCTGGGCACGGTGGCTCACATCTGTAATCCCAGGACTTTGGGAGGCTGAGGCAGGTGGATCACCTGAGGGCAGGAGTTCGAGACCAGCCTGGCCAACATGGCGAAACCCCATCTCTACTGAAAGTACAAAAATTAGCTGGGCATGGTGGCACGTGCCTGTAATCCCAGCTTCTCAGGAGACTGAGACAGGAGAATAGCTTGAACCCGGGAGGCGGAGGTTGCAGTGAGCCGAGATCGCACCACTGTACTCCAGCCTGTGCTACAAGAGCGAGACTCCATCTCAAAAAAAAAAAAAAAAAAAAAAAAAAAAGAGGGAAGTCACCATCTTAGCCCATCTCATCTTCTTCCCAGGAAGTCATACCCACGTATGCCGTCTTTGATTTCTGTTTGCAAAAGTAATTCATATTTATAGTAGAAACTTGGATCACTGAAGAAAGCTCAAGAAAGAATTTGAAAATCTATGTGTATGAGTTATCTATTGCTATATAACAAGTTACCCCAGAATTTAGCAGCTTAAAACAAACTTTTCTCTCCCATGGTTTGAGAGTCAGCAGTCTGGGAGTGGCTTAGCTGGGTAGTTCTCTCATGGAGTTGCAGTCAAGCTGTGAATTGAGGCTCTAGTCTCCTGGAGCTTTGTCTGGGGCTGCAGGGTCTACTTTCAAACTCATGTGAGTGTTGACAGGAGGCTTCAGTTCTTGCCATATGGGCCGCCTCATGGAGCTGCCCACAGCATGGCTTCCCACAGAGCCATGTTGATATGAGAGAGAGAGAACACGCACTAGAGAGCAACCAAGACACAGCCACAATCTTTTCTACGCTGATCTTAGAAAGGATGTTCCTGCACTTCTGCTGTATTCTGTTGGTCACACAACCAACCCCGGTATAATATTATAGGAGGCAACTACACAAAGGTGTGAGGACCAGGGATGGGAATCATTGAAGGCCATATCGAAGGTTGCCTAACACAGTGTGTAAATTAAAATTATGTTGCAATAAATTACATAAGTTTTTGCCCACAGTTCTCCTATTTTTCCCCCTAGAGTATTGCAAAATACAAAAGATCACCAGGAAAAAAAAATCTGAAGGGAATGCAATGTTGAGGCATGAATGTCTCAATAAGCTGTTTATTGCTCTCTCATTCTAGAGGAGCTTCTTGCCAAGTCTGCCATGTCAAAATGTGTGGTTTGGGGAAGAGGGGAGTAAGGGCAATAGAGCGGACAGAAGCACGTGGATGCGCCTTGGTCCTGACATTTGTGTTTTGGTGAACCTACTGCCTCTGAGAAAAGATAGGGAGTTTAGGATTCGGTCCAGGCTGAAACTTGGGAGAAGCTCATGGCTCCTGGACCTCCTTATTCTGCTTTTAGATGCAAATAAGAAGCAGAGATTTGTAAATGATATTCTAATTTTTACAAATATTTGAGGAAAAAGATTTGACTACTTCAAACATACAAGCAGTGAAAGTGACATAAAAGTTTTTTTTTTTTTTTTTTTTTGGTGGGGGTGAAGGGGAGAAGCATTTTGTTTATGAAAATACAGGGTACAGAGATCCAGAAGGAGATCATAACATCTGGACAAGCAGTAGCATTCCCCAGCCTCCCACCCTCAACTGTTACAGATAACAGAGGAAACTTGTGGGTAAATAAGTAGTAGGTAATACAGGCATTTATAGGTAGCGGACGTTTTTATATCAGACACGGCAGAGCTTTTTTTGAAAAGCACATACCTGTATGATATTTTTGATGAATAAAGGTAATGCAGAAGCAAACTGTAATATCAGATAAATTTGAATGAATTCTTCTATAATACCTACAGTCAAAGGAAATTTATCAGTGAAAATCAGTATACAACAAACAGCAAAATGGAATAAATTTGAATAAATTCCTGCACAGGCAATCACAGTACATGTTGATAAATATTTCAGTATAAACTGATACAAAGTATAACATAAAATATTAATTTTGAAGGAATTCATATGTCATGCCTTGAATAAAAGCTAATCTTTCACCGAATAGTGTGTATGTACCAAGCAATGGGGAAAAAAACTGAATTAGTTTTCACAAAATGGCTCTAACCTAATGTGTATAACCATTTTTCAGCTGGCTTTGAGCCACAGGTTGCAGTAGTCATATGGATGTGACTGTTAGATGTCAGAGGAATGGCCCTGCCCTGGTGGCGGGGTGGCTGTTGGCCTCTGTGCCTGTCCATCCTGTGGACCTTTTTGCGGACCAAGGAGCTGATGTAGTGAACTGCTGCCGCGAGTATGTGGCTTTCTGGACCTGCCTCCCTCAGCCAGAGGAGACCCTTGGATTTCTCTATCCTAAGCCAGACTTATTGATGGCCAAGAGTGAGGAGCAGGCAGAACAGCCACAAAGTAACTGCTTTGCTCTTTGGCTATGCCCTAAAGTGTCCAAAGTCATTGTTCTAAAGTGGAGCAATTACATAACTGACAGTTAACCTCTAGAGCCCTGTACACATCCTCCCTTTTAGTCCAGATGCTATATGAGTTTGGGGAACCTGAGCCTTCCTGTGTGCACGTATTCCCCTATTGCTGCTGATGCAGGGAAAACTGTGCCCAGTAGTGACACCATCCAGCACCTCAGGTGCCAGAGTCCCCAGGCCCTGATCACAGAGCATGGGGCTGAGCCCCTAATAGGTGGTCACATCACCCTCTTTGTCCTGCTGTTGGCTGGAATGTGTCCAGCCTAGCTCAGCATGGAAGAAGGTGAACCCCACCACCTACCATTAGCAACACCTCAAATGACAATGCCACAGAGAAAATGGAGCAAAACCAGGATGATCTTGCCAGCTCTTCATTGTAGGATCAATGCATTTAGGTGCAGAGGGGGTGTGGGTGGAAGCCATGGCCTAGCTTGGCTTGTCACAGACCTCTGTGCCAGGCCCTTGCCACCTCCTAATGCAGACAGCAAATACTGGAGGCCTGAGCATCAGCTCTTGAAGTAGCTCTCTGGGACAGCAGTGAGGCATATGTTGAGAGCATGGGATTTGCTAGCAGAAAGATCTTCAGTGAATTACCTAAGCTCATTACACCTTAGGGTCCTCATCTGTAAAATGGGGCACTTGCCTAATGAGGGTGTTATGAAAATTAGCATATTTAAAGGTACTAGGGCTGTTTCTGGCACATTGTCAGGGTTCAGTAATTCTAGTTAAAAATAGAAAAGTGGCTCCTGGCTGGCAAGATGGCCGAATAGGAACGGCTCCGGTCTGCAGCTCCCAGGAAGATCAACTCAGAAGGCGGGTGATTTCTGCATCTTCAACTGAGGTGCCCGGTTCATTTCACTGGGACTGGTTGGACAGCGGGTGCAGCCCACAGAGGGCAAGCCGAAGCAGGGTGGGGCGTCACCTCACCCGGGAAGCGCAAGGGGTCAGGGAATTTCGTCCCCTAGCCAAAGGAAGCCGTGACGGACTGAGCCTGAGGAACTCCAGCATAGAATCTGCGCTTGTTCCACGGTCTTCGCAACCCACAAACCAGGAGATTCCCTCTGGTGCCCACCCCACCAGGGCCCTGGGTTTCAAGCACAAATCTGGGCGGCCATTTGGGCAGACACCGAACTAGCTGCAGGAGTTCTTTTTTTCCATACCCCAGTAGCACCTGCAACACCAACGAGACAGAACCTTTCACTCTCCTGGAAAGGGGTGCTGAAGCCAGGGAGCCAAGTGGTCTGGCTCGGCGGGTCCCAGCCCCACAGAGCCCAGCAGACTAAGATCCACTGGCTTGAAATCCTCGCTGCCAGCAAGGCAGCAGTCGGAGCTCCACCTGGGGCACTAGAGCTTGGTCGGGGGAGGGGTGTCCGCCATTGCTGAGGCTTGAGTAGGCGGTTTTACACTCACAGTTCAAACAAAGGCACTGGGAAGTTCGAACTGGGCAGAGCCCACTGCAGCTCAGAAAGGCTGCTGGGGCCAGACTGCCAGATTTCTCTTCTCTGGGCAGAGGATCTCTGAAAAAAAGGCAGCAGCCCCAGTCAGGGACTTAGAGATAAAACCTCCCTCTCCCTGGGACAGAGCACCTGGGGAAAGGGGCGGCTATGGGCGCAGCTTCAGCAGACTTAAACGTCCCTGCCTGACAGCTCTGAAGAGAGCAGCGGACCTCCCAGCACAGCGTTTGAGCTCTGCTAAGGGTCAGCCTGCCTCCTCAAGTGAGTCCCTGATCCCTGTGTATCCTGACTGGGAGACACCTCCCAGTAGGCGCCGACAGACACCTCATACAGGAGAGCTCTGGCTGGCATCTGGCAGGTGCTCCTCTGGGACGAAGCTTCCCGAGGAAAGATCAGGCAGGAATCTTTGCTGTTCTGCAGCTTCCGCTGGTGATACCCAGGCAAACAGGGCTGAGGGTGGATCTCTAGCAAACTCCAGCAGACCGGCAGCAGAAGGGCCTGACTGTCAAAAGGAAAACTAACAAACAGAAAGGAATAGCATGTGTGCTTAAAGACCCCATCTGAAGGTCACCAACATCAAAGACCAGAGATGGATAAATCCACAAAGATGGGGAGAAACCAGCTCAAAAAGGCTGAAAATACTAAAAACCAGAACACCTCTTCTCCTCCAAAGGATTACAACACCTCACCAGCAAGGGAACAAAACTGGATGGAGAATGAGTTTGACAAATTGACAGAAGTAGGCTTCAGAAGGTGGTGTGAACCCGGGAGGCAGAGCTTGCAGTGAGCCAAGATCGTGCCACTGCACCCCAGCCTGGGCAACAGAACAAAACTCTGTCTCAAAAAAAAAAAAAAAATACAGGGATCACCACCGATCCCGCAGAAATACAAGTTACCATCAGAGAATACTATAAACACCTCTGTGCAAATAAACTAGAAAACCTGTAATAATGGATAAATTCCTGGACACATAACACCCCTCCAAGTCTAAACCAGGAAGAAGTCGAATCCCTGAGTAGACCAATAACAAGTTCTGAAATTGAGGCAGTAATTAATAGCCTACCAACAAAATGTCCAGGACTAGATGGATTCACAGCCGAGTTCTACCAGAGGTACAAAGAGGAGCTGATACCATTCCTTCTGAAACTATTCCAAACGATAGAAAAAGAGGGAATCCTCCCTAACTCATTTTATGAGGCCAGCATCATCCTGATACCAAAACCTGGCAGAGACACAACAAAAAAGGAAAATTTCAGGCCAGTATCTCTGATGAACATTGATGCAGAAATCCTCAATAAAATACTGGCAAACAGAATCCAGCAGCACATGAAAAAGCTTATCCACCACGATCAAGTCAGCTTCATCCCTGGGATGCAAGACTGGTTCAACATACACAAATCAGTAAACATAAGCCATCACATAAAGAGAACCAGTGACAAACACCACCTGATTATCTCAATAGATGCAGAAAAGGCCTTCGACAAAATTCAACACTCCTTCATGCTGAAAACTCTGAATAAACTAGGTATCAGTGGAACATATCTCAAAATAATGAGAGCTATTTATGACAAACCCACAGCCAATATCATACTGAATGAGGAAACACTGGAAGCATTCCCTTTGAAAACCGGCACCAGACAAGGATGCCCTCCCTCACCACTCCTATTCAACATAGTGTTGGAAGTTCTGGCCACGGCACTCAGGCAAGAGAAAGAAATAAAGGGTATTCACATAGGAAGGGAGGAAGTCAAATTGTCTGTTTGCAGATGACATGATTGTATATTTAGAAAACCCCATTGTCTCAGCCCAAAATCTCCTTAAGCTGATAAGCAACTTCAGCAAAGTCTCAGGATACAAAATCAGTGTACAAAAATCACAAGCATTCCTATACACCAATAACAGACAAACAGCCAAATCGTGAGTGAACTCCCATTTGCAATTGTTGCTAAGAGAATGAAATACTTAGGAATCCAACTTACAAGGGATGTGAAGGACCTCTTCAAGGAGAACTGCAAACCACTGCTCAAGGAAATAAGAGAGGACACAAACAAATGGAAAGACATTCCATGCTCATGGATAGGACGAATCAATATTGTCAAAATGGCCATACTGCCCAAGGTAATTTATAGATTCAATGCTATCCCCATCAAGCTACTACTGACTTTCTTCACAGAATTGGAAAAAACTACTTTAAACTTCATATAGAACCGTAAAAATCCTAGAAGAAAACCTGGGCAATACCATTCAGGACATACGCATGGGCAAAGACTTCATGACTAAAACACCAAAAGCAACATTAACAAAAGCCAAAATAGACAAATGGGATCTAATTAAACTAAAGAGCTTCTGCACAGCGAAAGAAACTATCATCAGAGTGAACAGGCAACCTACAAGATTGGAGAAAATTTTTGCAATCTGTCCATCTGACAAAGGGCTAACATCCAGAATCTACAAAGAACATAAACAAATTTACAAGAAAAAAAAAACCCATCAAAAAGTGGGCCAAAGATATGAGCAGACACTTCTCAAAAGAAGACATTTATGCAGCCAACAAACATATGAAAAAAAGCTCATCATTATTGGTCATTAGACCACAAATCAAAACCACAATGAGATACCATCTCACGCCAGTTAGAATAGCAATCATTAAAAAGTCAGGAAACAACAGATGCTGGAGAGGATGTGGAGAAACAGGAACGCTTTTACACTGTTGGTGGGAGTGTAAATTAGTTCAACTATTGTGGAAGACAGTGTGGCGATTCCTCAAGGATCTAGAACTAGAAATACCATTTGACCCAACAGTCCCATTACTGGGTATATACCCAAAGGATTATAAATCATTCTATAAAGACGCATGTATGTGTGTTTATTGCAGCACTGTTCACAATAGCAAAGACTTGGAACCAACCCAAATGTCCATCAGTGATAGAATGGATGAAGAAAATGTGGTATATATTCGCCATGGAATACTATGCAGCCATAAAAAAGGATGAGTTAATGTCCTTTGCAGGGACATGGATGAAGCTGGAAACCCTCTTTCTCAGCAAACTATCACAAGAACAGAAAACCAAACACTGCATGTTCTCACTTATAAGTGGGAGCTGAACAAGGAGAACACATGGACACAGGGAAGGGAACATCACATACTGGGGCCTGTCGTGGGGTTGGGGGCTAGGGGAGGGATATCATTAGGAGAAATACCTAATGTAGGTGACGGGTTGATGGGTGCAGCAAACCACCATGGCATGTATATACCTGTGTAAAAAAACTGCAAGTTCTGAACATGTACCCCAGAACTTAAAGTATAATTTAAAAAAGAATAAATAAAAATAGAAAAGTGTGCCTGTAATCCCAGCTACTCAGGAGGCTGAGGCAGAAAGATTATATAATACCAGCAGTTTGAGTCAGCAGTGAGGTATGGTCATGCCAGTGTACTCCAGCCTGGGTGACATAGTGAGACCGTCTTTTAAAAAAATTTTAACATTTAGCTGGGTGTGGTGGCACATGCCACTTGTCCCAGCTACTCAGGAGGATGAAGCAGGAGGATGGCTTGAGCTCAAGAGTTTGTGGCAGCAGTGAGCTATGATCTTGCCACTGCATTCCAGTCTGGACAATGGAGTGAGATCCTGTTTCTAAATATACGTGTGTGTGTGTGTGTGTGTGTGTGTGTGTGTGTGTGTGTATAATGTGTGTGTATATATGCTGTGTAATCGTAAGTGAATCTAATAACTGCTCTAGTTTACTCTGCAAATGAGAAGGTTAGACTAGACAACCTCTAAAATCTTTGTTTATTTTAAATATCTCTGCCTCAGTTTAGCTCCCATTCCCTTATTCCCAAGTCGAATGCACATCCCGTCACTTTGTTTCAACTTTCATGGCAGAAGTGCAGGTGGGGTGGAGTGTGCCTCTAAGAAAGTGGAAACGGCTGTGGCTTTTCCACTGTGGCTTCAGGAAGCCCTGGCCTCAATCAAGCTGCTTTCTAGAGCTGTGTTGCCTCTGAGCCTGTTTCCTCATTTGTATGATGGGGATATCATTGTCTCCTTCACACGGTGATGACAGTTAGTCTTGTACAGAAGGCACCTATAGCTCCTGGCACAGGCTGGTGAGCAACAAAAGTTCAGCATTATCACTCTCTCAGTGTCAAGGGGACATTTCATGCCTGAGCATCTCTGGCCATTTCAGGATGTGCTCACTGTCTCTCGTTTGCTGTGGTCCCAGTGACCTTGTTAGCTCCTGGCAATGTGTGTGCAGGCCCTTCTGCCTACCCAGTCAGGTGATGGCCTGGTGAACAACAGCAGAGTAGGCCCATGCCTGATGCTCAGTCATTTCACCATCTTTTTCCTGCCAGGTGCCATGTCCAAGATACAACACCTACATCAAGGAACTCAGAGTCTGAAGTCGAGACTGCAGAAACTGTGGTCTAGCTTTCTGACCAAAGCTGGGTTTTGTGCTTCTATGGCAGTGTAGATTCTTTTGCTTGAGCATACTCAAAATCTTAGTTTTCAATTGGTGATTCTTTTTAAGGTTACAACAGTTTTTGGTCTCAAAGCCAAAAGATTCTGAATTATTGCAGATCTTGTGTTATTTTGTGGCAATATAACATCTCTTAACCAACCAAACAAGATGAGTAGGTTAGAGATTAAACTGGCTGCAGAAGTCTAAATGAAACTGGATCCCCAAGTTCTGAGACCTATTGAGGAGAAACTATATTGCCAATAGATCTTCTCGTCCTGCATCTGGAGTAGTTGGGATTCTGGAGTCAGATGCCTGGGTTTGAACTGGGGTTTTCCTAGTCATTAGGTAGGCAGCCACTCTAGTGCAGGCTACTTAATGTCTCGTAAGCTCGTTTTCCACAATTGGAAAGTGACGATATGGTGTTTACTTCAGTGGTTGTTGTGAAACTTTATTGAAATGACACAAGTTTGTAACTGTACCAGTTCCATTGTAAGGATGCAATAAATGCTAGCTCTTGTTTTTATTAATGACGAGTATATAATTTTTAAACTCAATGCCCACTTCGGGCAGTTTTTTACCCTGTAGAAGCAGTTGTAATCATTTTCAAATCAGGCTTACTACACCCTTCCAGCTGGAAAGAAAAGTCTCTGATTTCATTGATCTTCGAGGGCACATGCCTTAGTTGAATGAGTAATAATCAAATGGAGATATGTAGTAGGCAGTTAGAAGTGTTAGCATCTTTGGGATCATGTGGTCAACCACATTATAAATGAATGCTTGGATGTAAGTGCAGACATGCATCTGTGTGTGTGTTTTCAGTGGGTGGATGGGGCCATGTGGTATCACAGCGTGCCACACAGGGATTTACGGTGGTCAAGAAGCATTTGTGGTACAGAGCTTGGAGTTTGGAGTAAGGCTTCCTTGTTTTGCATCCTGGCTCTACCACTATCAATCTGTGTGACCTTGGGTGAGTCACTTAACTGTTTCTTCACCTGTTAAATGTGAATAATAATAGTACCTCTCCCCTTTTGTGAAGACTGAATAAGATAAATGAAAAGCTGTTTGCAGTATGGTCATACTAAAATGGGAGCAGTCAGTACCCTCCCCCCATTTCCAGCAGAGTGGTGGGCAGGTCTAGCCCTTGTACATACACCTTGCAGAATAGTTTATAGTAGTGAGCAGAGCTGGTAAATGTACAATAAACAAAGTTCCTGTTTCTCATTTCTACCTGGTTGAATGAGACACCCATTTAATGCAAATTTCAATAATGCTCTGGTACTCTGTTCAAGTTAGTAAGAGAGCTTTGTAGAGTTATTGTGACACCTGGGTTAAGTATGGCTGACTTTGTGTTAAGTATGAGGTCTAATCATCCCAGTCTGTCCTCTAGATTTTTTGCTGTTTTGTTCAATATAATTATGTAAACAGGTATTCTCTATGTGAACATTTGTGAAAGTTAAAATACCAAAGCAGATTAAATATAGAACTAGACTGGATGCCTACATCAGTGTTTTAGTGACAGCAAAAAAAAAAAAAAAAACATCTGTTACATTTAATTATTTTGGCTAGTTTCGGTTCTGTTGGTTTGATAGTATTCTTTTTAGGTGATATATAAATTTGCTTGAGGTTTTATACCAATCTTCTATTTCTGCATATTTAAGGAATATTTTAATAAATAACTTATGTCAACCTTGAGGATCTGTGATTTTTTTCTTTTAAAGAGGGTTCATATATTAGTCCATAACCATTGAATAGATTGTTCAGAGTGTATGAAGAAGAGCATAATCCTGTCAGCTGGCTTTTCTGATTTGCAGGGTATTTAGTGTACATTTCTCTATCTAGCTCATATGCCGGACAGAGGAACACTTTACCCTTCTGGTCTCTCTGCCTGTTGGGCAATTGGGTTATTCTGGGTATGTGGAGGAGCTTTTTTGATTCTTGTTGTGAGGGATGCTTTCAACAGAAAAGAGAGGAAGAATATTTATCTTTCATTGCCCAATACCCAGATATTTCATATTCATCAGAAATAGCTACTTCTAAATTCTTTTTTCCTCTTTAAATTAGACACAACATTATCCCGTCTACTGTTATTTCTTTTTTACATTTTTATATTAGCAGTCAACTGTTGGCATGTTCTCTCAGCTGACTCTAGTGATGACATCCGGGCTTTTAACAGCCATGCTTTTCCAGGGAGCTCTGTGCACTTCACAGATTACACCATTAGTCCTCACAGTTGTTCCCGGACGTAGGTAGGATCAGACAGAGCGTGTAGGGGTGAGAACAGAGGGCTGGGGCGAGTCAAGCTGAGAAAAGCAGTGGGTTACTTCTTTTATGTTAGCATTTCTGCTTTAGGCAGAGTTCTGCATTTCCACCTATTTTCATATTTTCTTCAAAGCATTTTTCAAGTGATAAGTCATTAGCTTCATGGCTGCAGAATGAAGTAAGGGGATATTAATATAGCTATTGAGAAATAAGAACCTTCACTGAAATATTTTTAGGGTCGTTAAGAGCATTTTTAACTCTTGGTTTGGGTGTGATTTTTGCCTAGAATTTGGAGTGTATTTAAATTGATTTTATATTCTGAAATTGATCAAAAGAAACCTCTCTAATGATATAGTTGTCTAATGTCTATTCAGTGTAACTCTTTGAAGGTGCAAGATTAATATTCCTAAAGCCCAGCTCTGATCATTTCATAATTTTCTTTTGTGTCTTTTTTAACATTATGAGCTTTGGATTCAAAAGACCTGGCTTCATTTTATGGCTGGTTATATAACCTGTCTGATTCTCACTTACCTCCTCTATAATGGAGGTAATAATACCCAACTCAAAGGGTGGTGGTTACAATTAAGTGAGATCATGTGTGTGAGATACTGAGCACAGTCGATGTCAATAAAGCCTTAAAAAGGCAAAAAACAGTACAAAATCCAGATTCTTTGATGCTATGTTTTAGATGCTACCTTGGAATCACCTCATAACTGAGTTCTTATTTTCCAGCCAAATACAAAACCTCACTCTTCATTTTTCATGAAGCAGAACAACGAATACAATTTACACGAAGCTAAAAAGCTTCATGAAATAGTACTTTATCTTGCCACATGCTATAGCATTCTATTCCATTTCATTGAGGAAGAAAATGGCCATTAAACTGTGATATCAAGCAAGTTGCAACCTGTTTAAAAAACAGTGGTCTAGAAGGCCTTCCATCTCCATTTCTTAGAATTCTACCCTCCACCTCCCTTGAGACCTGTACCCCCTCATGAAATCTTCCCTCATCTTGGCATCTGGTGGCCTTTTCTGAACTTATTTTTTCTCAGCCTCATTTATGGCATTTACTGCAAATTGGCATTTAGGTTCATTATTGATTCATAACTTATCTCTATGGTGAGCTGATAAGTACCATCAGGGCATGAACTCCATTGTGCCATCATTTATCAACCTATGAACCTAGCAGGATATCCTGCCCACTGAAGCCCTCAGAGGTATTTGTTAGGAAATTGCCTGGTGTCTTGGATGCTTCCTTACCTTTGTGCTGACATTTGAAAGCCATAGAATTAGAGTTTGTGTGTTTACCCTTGGGAGCGAGTTGCCTCTCGCCATGACTACTGTCTAGTTCAGATGTTTTCACCTGGCCTGCCTTGCATTTCGTGTGTGTGTGAAAAAGAATGACATTAGGTTGAGATTGGTATTTTGGCTTCTAAATGAAGATTCTCAATTTTCCTGTTTCCTGACTTGATTTTGTTGGGCCTCAGAGGCTCCTTTCGGTTCTAACAGTGTTTGAGCAAAAATCAGCCTCCTTCTGATGAGACCCAGCCTGATATCTTTAAATCTTGGACCTTTGCAGCATGTAACAGTTAATGATTTTAGCCTATGAGATCTGCACTTCATAGCCTAGGACACCTTTGATGTTTCTGTGTGTGTACACGGTGACCTGTAGATTCTATATGTGAGGATATTTATATGCAGCATTTTATTCATATAGAGCCTTTCATCTACAATGAGAAAATAGTATACAGACAAGAATGGAATACTTATATCTTAATTATACAGATACAGTAAGTCCTCACTTAATATCATCTATTTGGAAACTGTGACTTTAAGCAAAATGACATGTATGTATAAGAAACCTAATTTTACCATAGGCTAATTGATACAAACAAAAGTTGAAGTTGCTAGGACATATTTCAGGTCACAAAAACATCAGCAAACTTCTAAGTAAAGATTCAAAACACTTTTAATATTAAACACTGAAATAAATGTGAGCTATATATACAGAACTCAGGAGGTGGAGGTTGCAGTGAGCCGAGATCTCACCACTGCACTCCAGCCTGGGTGACAGAGCAAGACTCTGTCTTGAAAAAAAGAGAAAGGATTAATAAAAACAAAATAATTATTTACTCAATGATTCCATGATTTTAGTTCAGGGTTGAGAGTGGCTGGAGTCTGTCCTGGCATATCAGGGCACAAGGCAGGGACCCACCCTAGACAGGACACCATCCCATCACACATCCACACTCACTCAGACAGGGACCATGTGGACACTTCAGTTTGGTTCACCTAATGCACACATCTTTGGGATGTGGGAGGAAACCAGAGTACCCAGAGAAAACCCGTGCAGACGTGGGGCAAATGTGCAAACTCTACACAGACAATGGCCCCGGCCTCTCATCAATGTTACTGAAGGAAACGACGTTGAACAAAATGACATTTCTTGAAGACCTGCTGTATACCACATCTCACATTTGGAGTCCGGTTTTGAGAACCTAGTGATAAGATTTCAGGAAGAGCAGGACCCATTTTATGTTTACACAAATTACCTACTCAAGGGTCAACCTCATTTAAAGGAACTGATTTAATTTAGGAAAGCTGTTTCTTTCCCTTTTAAATCTAATTTAAGAAGCTTGACTGAAATAGTAATAGATACCAGAGAAGTGGCTGTGCAGCTACGTAAACTAACAAACCTGGCCATAGAAACATCTCTCCTGGGACAATACCTTGATAAAATACATATCAGAAATATCTAGGAAATTATAGATAAAAAAACAGATCATTAACAATTTAACGACACACAGTAAAAAGATTTTTTAAAATATAACTGCATAGTAAAATCTAGGAAAAGTTACTGGTACACAGGTGTAGGCAGTAAATCTATTCATAGTCAGATTTTTCTCTTTTGAGCATTGAACAGTTATAGGGACTTATGAAATGAGTTTTGTTAATTCAGTACTCAGAATTTGCAGACAAGCTTCCTTATTTAGATTCTTTCCCATCTAGTCTGCCCTTTACCAGAGCTAAAGTGTGTGTCAAAGGAAGCAGGATTTGTCTTAAAGGAGATTTGGAGGAAATCTTCCTTCAATATTTAAGTGTTTGGCAAAGTCATGCTCACATGGACGTCAGTTTTGAGAGGAAGTTTAAAATCAGGTGGCTTATTTACGTTACTGGCTGAAAGCCTGTCTGATAGGATTGACATGGAGCACTAATTAATCACCTAGGGTCTCCTCATTTACTAATCATATTGCACAAAACTTCCCTGCTGACTGAGGCTCAAGGGCAAACCGTGGGCTTCCAGCCAGCTTATTTTTCATAAGCATTATGCTACCGCTGTAAATTAATGTGAACCTAATACATTCTGTCAGCGGTTTACTTTCCCATGGTGACCCTTTCTGGTTAAACAGCTTTAAATGAAATCTTGTATCAAAAATGAAAAGAAGTTTCTTGCAAAAGGAAAAAAGGATTTTAGGTCCTCTTTGCAATCTTTTTTCCCCATAGTATATGCTATTTCAGTTCTGATAAAAATCTGCTGGATTAACTGAATAATGCACAGATGATGTGATAGTTTCTTTTTGTTATCTGAAAAGTGACCTTATATTTTGCTTAGGTTAGAGACTTTTTAATTACACTTTTAATGGCAATAATAGTGTGTTTATTGAGTGCCTACTATACATAAAACACATACCTTAACACATTGATCCTCATATCAATGCTATGTGAATGCTCGACAATGGGTGAGGAAATTGAGAGTGTCAGCTTGCCCAGGCCACATCCATTAAATGATGGGGCCCAGATTTGAACCAAGGTTTGTCATCAGAGGTCAGGCTCGTTTGGCTGTGTCACTATTTATAATTTTTTTTTTTTTTTTTTTTTGAGACGGAGTCTCGCTCAGTCGCCCAGGCTGGAGTGCAGTGGCGCAATCTCGGCTCGCTGCAAGCTCCGCCTCCCGGGTTCACGCCATTCTCCTGCCTCAGCCTCTCCGAGTAGCTGGGACTACAGGCGCCCGCCACCACGCCTGGCTAATTTTTTTGTATTTTTAGTAGAGACGGGGTTTCACTGTGGTCTCGATCTCCTGACCTCGTGATTCGCCCACCTCAGCCTCCCAAAGTGCTGGGATTACAAGCGTGAGCCACCGCGCCGCACTATTTATAATTTGTATGGTCCCTTTATACTTTCTGTTTTAATTTTGGGAAATTAACAGTCCTCTTAATTTTTAAAGCTACAGTCCGGGCGCAGTGGCTTATGCCTGTAATCCCAGCACTTTGGGAGGCCGAGGCAGGTGGATCACTTGAGGCCAGGAGTTCAAGACCAGCCTGGCCAATATGGCGAAACCTTGTCTCTACTAAAAAATACAAAAGTTAGCCACGCATGGTGGTGCACACCTGTAATCCCAGCTATTCAAGAGGCTGAGGCAAAAGAGTCGCTTGAACCCGGGAGGCAGAAGTTGCAGTGAGCCAAGCGCATGCCTCTGCACTCCAGCCTGGGCGACAGGCGGAGACTCCATCTCAAAAAAAAAAACATAATTTTTATTTCCATGTTGATTTTTTAATATTCATCTGAATTAATAAATCATTTTAGAAACATGTTGATCTCTAGCACATGCTTTTATATCTTCAAATCACTTTAATGTCATGCCACTTTTATTCAGAGAACAAAAAGTTATGGATGTCTTTAAACCAGAGGAAATAAGGGAAGCTTATTCACATCCCTCATGCTGTTGTTCATCAAGAGACTCTTCCAAACAATTCTAACAGAAAAGGAAAATTCCAGAGTGCACACACATGGATAGTTTCCAACGCAGTGCTTGTTGAGAACCCAGCCTTCTCTCCTGAAGCTGTTAATAGTTTGTCTTATATGTAAATTAATTTCCAAGAGTCTGTGCAATAAAGTCTTATATAAAAGAACATATAAAAGAATGATTTGTCAAAACCCATTTTCCTTGTTAAAAATACCTAACTAAAGAGAGAGGTTGATATTCGGTGCCTTCTGTGGGCTCTGTGTTAAGCCAGTACTTTACTTCTTAGTATGCAGTGCTGTTGTTCTTGGTTGAAAGGAATCCATTCCATTGCTTTTTATAGTGTCATGAAAAGTTGGAAAGAGGAAAAACTGAGCTGAACATACAGAATAAATAACTAAATGGTGTCGTCAGGCTGCCCTTTTGTTTTCAGACATCCCCCCTCCTTCCTCCTTTGTGAGTCACTGAGCCAGTAAGACAGATCAAAGATGCCTCAGTGTATAGAACATTTTATGTGGAGGTTATTTGTCATGCACAACAAAGGACTAATTGCCTCTGTGCCTTCTTTCACATGATAATCAATGGATTGGGATCTCCTGATTGTGCCCCATGCATCCTGCATTCATCTCTCAAGATTTTTTAGGTTTTGATTGAATTTATAAAGCATCAGAAAGATGACGTCAGTTCAGTGCAACTATTAAGGGGATTTTAAACATGGGTATGGAAATACGAAAACAGAGCTTGAAGTGAAGGCACCTGTCATCATTCTTTTTGTAAATGGTTGATTTGATCAGAGGTATAACTTCTGTGATAGCTATTAAGAAGGGTCCTGGCATTTTTAAGATGGAGCATTTATTTCAAAAGGCCCACCAGGAGAAAATTCAGTTCCTGTTTCAGCATGGACTTGAGGTTCTCAGAGATGACTTCTTGGATGACTTTGTTGCTAATGTTATCAATCAGGTTTCATTTTAAAGAAGCTTTCCAAATTCTAACAAGAAGTCAGTGTACTCTGAGTATAGTTTTCTGTAGTGGATTTGCCTAATGTGGGGGTGGGGCACATAGGCCACAGGAGCGTGTAAGTGTGGGAAACACCATTCGCTCATTCTGTACAATGTCTGAAGCTTTGAAGTTACATTCTCCTGGCATTTCAATTATTTCAAAGGCAAGATGTTTACTAAAATGTACCTGAAACATGCAGTTATTTCTTAGGAACTTTTAATATTTACAGTTAAATTAGAAAACTTTAAAGTAAAAGAATGCTACATTGACTGTAGCACAGACATCTGTTTAATAACAGTCACTTTTCCCCTCTGTAAATGTATAAATGTCCTATGTTTCTTAGAAAAGAAAGATTTCATCAGTGAAACAAAGAAAAAAAAAACAGAACCCACAAAAACAAAATAAAATTCAAAAACACACACAGATAGATAGGCATAGAGAGAGCATTTGTGGTAAGTGTTTTAAAAATAGCTATTAATATCTCAGCAGCCTCCTCAGCTCTGATGGCGCTGACATCCCACAGGGCAAGCCGAAGCAAGCCAGGGAGCTGGAGAACAATCTAAGACACCAAACTCTTCTGTGGAACAATAACACTGAGTGTCAAGGACCGTGAAGGGTCTGAGATTTCACCCTGCATGCCAGCGAACAAGTTATCCTGCCACAGTGTCACAAATCCTGGCAGAAGGCATCACGCTGCTGGGGCAGAGACGTAGGACTTTGTTAATCACAGCAATGCCAGGAACCAGAGGATCAATATTTTTGTACACTTTCCCTGAGCCCTAATTGTTACAGGGTGGCGCAGAGAGGGCCAGGTGATACATAGTGAGTTGTATTCTAGGAGAGGAACCCTGAACTTAGGGAACTCTGATCTTTTATAATGGGCAGTAAGCCTCCCTGACCCTTGGTCTGTAAAGAAACACTGAATCTTTCAAGGCTATCTGCTGTTCAAATTTTCTTGAAAAGATAGTAATGAAGGACTCACTTGTAATGTCAGTCAGTGCCTTTCTGATAAGGTGGCTCACACCTGTAATCCCAGTGCTTTGGGAAGCCGAGATGGGTGGATCACGAAGTCAGGAGTTCGAGACCAGCCTGACCAACATGGTGAAACACTGTCTGTACTAAAAATACAAAAATTAGCCAGGCGTGGTGTCACACACCTGTAATCCCAGCTACTCAGGAGGCTGAGGCAGGAGAATCGCTTGAACTGGGGAGGTGGAGGTTGCAGTGAGCCGAGATTGCGCCACTGCACTCCAGCCTGGACAACAGAGCAAGACTCTATCCCCCCCCCCCCCCCCCCCCCCAAAAAAGTGTAGATGTGAGAATTGTCTCCCCACAGAAACTATTCTGGAAATAAGCACCAGATAAGTACTGATTCCATGAATGGCTAATCTGCGCTGCCTTCTAAAGGCAGTGCAGGTGCCAGATGACACAGCCGTAACTGCAGCATTATATCTCTGTTACTTTAACAGATAGATAAAAGGTGGTATTTTAATTTATCCTGTATCTATGCAACATATTCTTTTCCAAATGTCTTCCCTGTGTTTGACAGTCACAGTCTTGTGACATTGCAGCAGGTGTTATTACCCATTTACACTTGAGGAGATATCATTCAGTGACTTGACCAAGGTCACACACAGTTACTCTGCAGCTCGCCACTACACCTGAGGGCTCCTGACTCCCCATCTGATGGTCTTTGGAACACATTGTGTAACACTGCCTCCCTTTTGTCTCCTACGTAAGGTAACGGATATTTCCAGATATTACAGAGGTGCCCCCAGGCCAGGCCTGAGTTCCTTTTTGGCAGTTTCCATGCCTCCCAACTCATCTTACCTAGCCACACCACGCACAGTGTCTGGTGGTCATGCTGGACTCATTTGAGTTGAGGGAAGTTACTTTTTTAATGCTTTCTTGTTGCTCTATATTTTAATTTCCACTTACAAACAGTCGCCACTGTTGCCACCCCTTTGCTTAGTAGAGCTGGCCCCTTTCTCTACTTAATGTGTAATTGCTCTGTGGGCTTTGGTGGCACCTCTTTCTTGGTTTCCTGCCACCCTTTTATCTAATTCTTCTGAATCTCCCCTTTTGGTCCCCTCTGTACACTGCCCCATACATCTTCATGCTCCCTAAGACAATGCTTTGATCCTCTTTCCTCCAGACTATATGTGGCCTTAATGATAACCACAATCAGTTATTTATTGAGGCAGGCATGTGCCAGGCACCTTTTCATGTGCCACACACTTTAAGCACATTATTTGAGCACATGCGTTATCTCATTTAGTCTTCCCAATGACCCCACGAGATAGATTCCACTTGTCTCTGTGTTTTGTAGAGGAAGAAATAGAGGACTGACAAGTTAAATTACTTGTCTAAGGTCACACAACCAGTAAGTGGTAGAACCTGAATGCTAAGCTAAGTTTGACTCTGGAGCCAACTGCTGTCCAGCCCCCAGATTTCCTTGAGCAAGAGTCAGGATCTTTCCACATCAGTGTCTGACATCTGTCTTGGTAATAACGCCTAAAACTGAAATCTAAAACTGATACTTCTCTCAAAATATTCTCCAGTTCTAGTATTCCTAACTTTGTAAATGACACCAAAATCCTGCCAAGTTGTTTAAGCTAAAAACTGGCACGTTTTCTTAGACTGCACTCTTTTTCTTCACCTCCCAGGACATTCCCCTTCATCCATTCATTTTTTTCCTTGCCTTTCCTCTTGTTTTTCCTTTCCTTTCCTTTCTAACAGACTCACTGTCTCACTCAGGCTAGAATGCAGTGACGTGATCATACCTCAGTGTAACCTTGAACTCCTGGGCTCAAGCGATCCTCCCACTTCAGCCTCCCAAGTAGCTGTGACCATAGACACATACCACCACACCCGGCTGATTTTTTAAATTTTATTTTTATATTTATTTTTTATATTCACTGTGTTGCCCAGGCTGGTCTCAAACTCCTGGGCTCAAGCAGTCCTCCCACATTGGCCTCCCAAAGTGCTGGGACTACAGGCTGAGCCATTGCACCTGTACCTAAAGGCCCATAGTTTTAACCTTGCACCCTGCTGCTTCCTGCCTCTGAGTCCATAGAGTCTCCGCCTTTTCATCTGCTGTCTACATCTTGCTGTGGCTGCCGCTTCCTTTTTCAGCTGGTGTTATTCTCACCAAATTAGTAGCCTCCCAATTTGTCTTACTACCTGCAGTCTCATCTCTCTTCAATTCATTCTTTGTACTGTGCCGGAAAGATGTTTCTGAAATGCAAATCTGATAACTTGTTTTGCTTAAAATCCTTGGTTGGCTTCCCATGGCTTGCTGGTCCCTTGGTACCCATAACACATACAGCCATGCTGATCAGGCCCTCACTTAGCCCTTCTAGCCCAGAGGTTCTCAAACTTCACCACATGTCACAATTACCTGCAGGGCTTGTTAAGAAGACAGAACTTGCTGGGCTCTGCCCCCAGAGTTTCTGATGCAGTAGGTCTGGAGTTGCCTCAGAATTTGCATTTCTGACAAGTTCCCTGGTGCTACCACTGGTGCGGGGACCATAGCCTGCCTAGTGCCTTGTCTGGCTGTCTCTGCTCCAGCCCTGGAACCACTTGCAGGTTCCTGAAGGGACATGCTGCTTCAGGCTTTGATCCTTTTGGATAAGCTGTTGCCTCGACAAGAGACAGTCTTTCTATTGCCTTCTCTTTAAAATACAGTTCAAGTGTCGCTTCCTAGGAAGCTTCCTCTGACCCCTGCAGTGATCTCATAGTTTCTGTGGCAACCCATGTGCATCTCTGGGAATGCTCCATTTCTGTAATTGAGTTGTCATTTTATTTATGTATCTCCCACCCACTCCCACCAGACCATTAGCTCTTTAAGAAAAGATATCATCTATTTTCTTTTTCACCCTTCTATCCCTGGCACCTAGTGTGGTGGCTGGTATATACTGAAGATATTCATTAAATAAATTGAATGATATAATCCTACTTTTACCTTAAAGAATTATTCTATTTTGGTTTTTATTTGCATTAACCTTTATCATACTTTGTTTTTAAATGTCAAGATAGGCTGAGCATGCTGTGGCTCACGCCTGTAATCCCAACACTTTGGGAGGCTAAAGGGGGGAGGATCACTTGAGCCTAGGAAAAGTTAAAAAAAAAAAAAAAAAAAGTCGAGATGTTTCAACATAAAAACAGTGTGCATCTGACAGTATTAAACTTTCGAAGCTACCATTAGAGAGAGCTTAGAACTCAGCTCTCTAATGCAAACAGCAGTTTATTCCTACAAAGGCTGATGTTTGTCTATAGATAACTTACTTCTCATGCCTCTGATTTGAAGCGCTTGAGTTATTCCTCAGTCCTTCTCAGCCTTCAGAACATTTCTCTGGTATGTTTTTCAGCCTTGGATTTATCTAATCAGGGAGTTACAGATGGAATAGTGCAAGCCTTTCTTTTACTGAGACAAGCAAAGATTAGTGGGCTGTAAACTTGCAGCCTCCATGTTTCCATCCAAAAGAGGATGGCTCATCCCTCACTTTCCCTTTTACGTGCCTGCATTGCCTGGGTAATTTCCAAGAAGAGTATCAGTTTGATTGCTTGCACAGCCCTCCCTTCTCTCCCCTCCCCATCTAAGATGACTAGTTCTTGCCAAAATGTCAAGCTCCAAACCCTAACAAATGAGTTTCCAAACAAGACTGTCCCTGGATTGTAGACATTTCTTCAAGGGGTGCCCCGGCCTTCTCCTGGTGTAGTGCAAGTTCAAAGGCAAAGAGCCCTTTCATCCTCTGGGAAAACAGAGAACACAGTTCCAAAAATGCTCGGATACCTCCAAATAGACTTCCTCCCCTGCCTCACCCCTTTCCCAGGCTCTGCTGTGTGGTGTTTTTCAGGAACCATTCTGTGGATTTTAACCATATCATTCTGCTTCCATAGTTCAACAAGCAAGCAGCGGGCAGCTCTTTCCTGCAGGTGGATGTGTGGCTGAATTATATATTCCTCACACAGCAAGTAACAACATCTTGCCCAGTAGTTCAGAACAACTGGTATCTCCATTCAGTTATTTGGAAAGAAATTTCCTTCTGCCAGAGCATGATTAGTCTCTGAGCACCATCAGTCTCATGCCTGTTTTGCATGTCTTGTAGCTCACTGTAAGCCTGTCACAGGATTAAAGCATGAAAGCAATTGATCTGGTCTCTTATTTATGTCTTAGGACCAGTCTTACTCTGTTTTGTGGTGTTGCTACAATAGAATACCCGAAGACTGGGTGATTTATAAAGAAGAGACATTTACTTAGCTCATGGTTCTGCAGGCTGGGAAGTTCAAGGGCATGGCCCTGGTTTCTGGCAAGGGCTTCCGTGCTGCATCATAACATGGTGAGATGCACAAAGGGGAGACAGACACGTGCAAAGAGGGATCAAACAGGAGAAGGAACCTCACTTAATGCCAACCAACTCTTGTGGGAAATTTCATTCCCAGAGAACTAATCCAGTCTCAGGAGAGCAAGAACTCACTACTGTTAATACAAGTGTTCAGTTACCTCTAGAACAGCTGCAAACCATTCATGAGAGCTCTGTCCCCATGACCCAAACACCTCCCACTAAGCCCCACCTTCTGACGCCACCACATTGGGGATCAAATTTCAACGTACATTTTGGTGAGGGCAGACAAACCGTGCCCAAACCATAGCAGGATGCTTTTGGCTGCATGTAACAGAATGTCCCCAAAGTAGCTTTAGCTAAGATGAGAGGCACTTACTTAAAATAGGAGCCCAGGGGATTGCATGGAACCCAGCATAAGGAGTACAACCACAGGTCCCGGGATAAGCCGGAAGCAGTCAGGAACATAAGCTACTTTGGGTCTCTTTTCTACTTTCTATATCTACATAATATCCCCCAGTCTATTCTAGCATGAGGGAGACCAAGACTGACAAAAATCACTTTGTCCAATACCAGACTCTTGGGAAATGGGAGACTCTGGCCCAGCCTGGTATTCAGTGGAACGGCTCTTCCTGAGTCATATGTCTGACCCTAGTGACTCATCTGTCCAGAGAGTGGACAAATATGCCTACAGGAGCCCCTGTTGGGGCAGGGCCAGTTTTCAGAAAGGGGGATGTAGATGGAGGAGCTAACTCGATTGATATTGGTTATCATTTGTATCCCACGTTCTTCCGAAAGGATTCTGTAAAAAATAGGTACAATGAAACCAAACCCATTCACACAGGATATCATGCAAAAACCAGGAGCAATAAGGTTAGGGAGAGGAAAGATGCATCTAGAAGCCCTGATGGAGAGAAACTTCTTTAATGCGGAAATTAAATTAATCAAAATTAGTGGATTTAAAAGTTCTGGGGCTAGTCACCCAGAATTCATGAACTAGGTTGCTAAGAAAAGCAATGGAAAAGATGTGAAATTAAGTACCATATGAGTATCTGACTAGAGGGTGTTAGTTTCTTTTAAATGCCTGGGATACTGTATACATTTTTCCTGGAATGACCCTCAAGCTGGAATTGAGGAGAGAAGATAAATGGGAGGCCTGATGCCGCCACTTCCTATGAGCACATGCTCTCTGGTTAGCACAGGCCCCATCACTGATCCCTGTTATCTGATCCCAGGTCACATCACTCCTCCATAATCCTCTGTGTTTGGGTGTGTGTGTGTGGAAATGTCAAATAAGGGCACATGCAGCAAGTGATACAGAAGTTCAGGAGAGGGAGAGAGAGAGAGAGAGCCTCTGGTCACTGTGAACTAGTATATTTTCTTGTATTTGGAGGAGGCAGGACATGAAGCTGCATTTCATTTTGACCAGTTGTAGATGGCAGGGATGGAGGGGCAGGTTGAGAAATGTGTCAGGAAGGGGGCAGGAACTGATATTAATGACAATACTTGCCAAGCACTCAGTGCTCGCGTGGTCACATCAATACACACAATTGTTTTGTGCACTTGTGAGGTGCCCTTCTTATCTCCATGTGACAGGTAAGGACACCAGAGATCTAGGAAGTCAAGAAACCCTCCAGTGAAGGAGTTCGCTGTAGACCCGTCCCCTGGGGAAAGAGGCTGCGGACTTGCTGCTGCTGCTGCCAGTGGCCTCTTCTGGGTGCCAGGAGAGGGCGAGGGAGGGGAAGGACCTTTGTCTGGGCGTTACCAAGGGCTGGAAACTTTACCTGTTACCTAAAGGTTTCATTTGGGATCAGCCCGGAGACCCACGGATTCTCCCGTCTCACCACCCCTTTCTACAGTAAGCACTTGGAAGATTGTTTCAGGGTGTCTCAGGGTCCCTCTGTACCATCTGCTGTGGAATGCAGGACCCTCTGTGACATTCTGTGTCCCTTCTTCCCCTGGTGGGTGGCCATGGAGGGTCTTGTCTACTGTGATTCGACTCTGGATGCTGTGAGCTTGATGCTGGCCAGGGAAGCAGAGGATGTGAGGGGCAGAGGCAGGCTCCTGGGGCTGAGCTCCTTCCTCTGCATCATTCTGGTCTTGGGGGCCTGGACAGCACCTGCCAGTGAGAGCTGTGGGCCTCACCCTATGGCAGCTGAGCCAAGCACTGTGTCATTCTTGGTGCCATCTTCCCCTGCCGCACCGGCAGTCTCAGCCCAGCCCCCACCTTTGGGTTGTAGGTTGGGCTCCCAAGCAACACAGACCACTCTTCCCCTTGCCCCTCCCCCAGAGGGACTTGACTTTCTTTCTGGACTGTTTGTATTGAAACAAAGTGGTGTCAAAAGAAAGCCCCTGCAGGGCCTGGCTCCCTGTTGGTCTGAGTGAAAAAAAAAAAAAAAAAAAGAAACACTCCAGTGATTCTTGTCTCAGGAGAAACCAGAGTCCTCACCACAGCCTGCAAAGCTGGACACAGCCTGGCTCCTATCATCCTCTGTGCTGTGCCTTGCAGCCACTTGGTGGCTGTGCCTCCAGACTTTCCCTGGAATGCTGTTCCTCCGACACCTGCCATTTACTCCTTCACCTCTTTTGTGTTTTTGCTTATATGTCACTTTCTTAGTGAAGACCTCTCTTGTTTGCCCTACTTTCATATTGCAGTGCCTCCTCTGTCTTCTGCCACATGACAGGCCCCTGACACTGATCTCTTTCCACAGCACTTCCCATTTTAAAAAATTCCCTGCATCTACTCACTTATGTTTCTTTATATTGCCTTTCTCTTCCTGCACACTTCAACTAGAATGTCAACCCCACAAGACCAGTCACTTCGTTTTGTTTCCCAGTTTATCCAAAGCGCCTAGATGACCTCCTTGCTCATGGTAGATGCTCAATAAATACTTGCCAAATGAATGAAGACCCTTTCCCAAGATCATGAAACTACGTAGCACTGGAGTCAGGGTTCAGCAGGCAGAGTGCACTCGGGCCACACTGAAAGGAGGCCATCAGGATGAAGTGACGTGAGAGATGGTGACCCTGGCCTGGATGGGACATGTCCTGTTTACAGTTTGAGCTTTATCAGTCACGCCATCTTACCATGAGGACTCCGGACAGTTTGAATGTACAAACTGGGACACAGGGACCCAGTGGGAAAACTGGGATTGACTTTCTGCATATTGAATTTTCCACCAGCCCACGGTTACTCCTTTGACATGGCCAGAATTATGCCCAGAGGTATTTTTATTCCTGAAATAAGTCCCTCCTCTATAAAGACATTTATTTTGTTGTTATAAGTATTTAGCACATTTGTGTGGACTCTGCTAAAACTGGAGTGTTGTTCAGACTAAAGTGTCAGAAAATATATAATAAAAGTACCGGTGCTGCAGCTTCAGGAAAATACACCTTTCCTAATGGCACTTCTCCGCTTTCCTCCCTTCTGTGCCAAATTTTTAAATGCATTTCTCCGGTTTATTCAGGCAGAGATTAACATTTTCTTAAAGACTTCATCAGAATGTTGGGTTTTTTTCCATTCATTGTTATTTAGGATGATATTTTTGCGACTTCAATTTAGGTGAGAAGATTGACTTGATCTTTATTTTTCTCTATCATATTTACTTTGTGTGCTGTTATTTTGAGTCTGTTCACAGGATCCTGGGCAGATGCCATCGATGTAATTGCTATGTTTTTAAGCAAAGAGGATTGAAAGTGTCAATTTAAGAATTGTCTAGGAACTTGATATATACTGTCTATCCATCTATTTGCTTTTTATAAATAAAAGCAGGGGTGGTGGAAATATATGTATATTTTTAAATAATTTATTTTTTAAAAGTATACAAACTGAAATTTATTTCAAAGAGAATTCAGATAGCAGCCAAAATACACAGAAAAGAAAACTGTCTTTCAGAAGTGCCACTAGATCAAGCTAGTTATGAAATTGGCACCTGAGAATAACTTCTGTCAGAGAGGATGTAAGTCTTTGGAATTTTGAAGAGCCATCATCTCTGTAGAAGATGCCAGAAATGTAGGCATTGTCCTTAACACTTCCTTTTCCTTCCCCTTCCTCCCACCCCCACTGAAAATGTCAGTTGTACTTCTCCATAGCTCTCAATTCCGTCCGTTTTACCGTGTTTCAGCCCAGGACCGGATCACATCTTGCCTGTATTACCAAAGTCACCTCCTTTTGGTCACTGTAGATGCACTCAGACTCTAATCTTTTCTGCGGCCCAGATCCTCATTTTTCCAAAGCCCAGATCTGCAAAGACCTTTCTGCCTACCCCACCCCTGCTCACCACACATAGCTGGCCTTTATATGGCTTCCTGGCACTTGTAGGAGAATGACTGGATTCCTTAAGGTGGGCTACAAGGCCTGCATGGGCTGGTCCATGCTCGTGTCTCTAATTGCAAACCTGCTGTACCTTCCCTACTTCCCCCATTCTCTGTGCACCAGCCACAGCAATTGCCTTTTAGACCTGTTTGCTTGTCATGCTTCTCTGTCTACTGGGACTTTGTACATTCTCTGCTCTGCCTGAAACACTCTTCCTCCTTTCTTTGCTCATTAACTCCTTCTCGTCCTTTGGACTCCATGTACGCATTTCTCACTCATGGAAACCTTCAGATGCGCCTCCGGGTCAAATCCCCCTGTTATAGTTTCTTTGGCCTTATTTGTTTCTCCTTTGTAGCACCATCAGGTATGATTTTACGTTTTACTCTTTATTTGATGACTCTCTCTCTCTCTTACTGGACTGTATGCTCATTGGAGGCAGGAACTGTTTCTGTTTTCTTACCTTCATTTATCCCAAGAGAAAAGTAGTGTCTAGTACAAAATAGGAACTCAAGAATATTTGTTGCAGATTATAAATGAATGGATGAATGGCTTCTTGAAGTATCCATTTTTACACCAGTTAGAATAAGGCACTGTACCAGTTTCAAAATGTTGGAGGTTCAGCAAGGATGAAAACCACCAGATAGGGAGGAAAGTATCTTCCCTTTGTAGAACTCAGAGAAAAGTGGGGCAGATGTGTCCCTCCAGAGGTAACTAATCACCTTCATCACATCCTGGGGCCATTTTCCTCTCCAGCTGTTCCCAAGGGTCAGCTCTGCCGGCTCTCCTTCTGCTATGCCTAAAGGCTTCCGTCAGCCTGCCTGAAGGCCATTCTCACTCCCAGGTGGGAAAACATACCTTCGATGCCTAGAAATTAAAAGTAATTTAGAGTCTTAGGGCATGAGTTTCATTACAGTTCTCCATCCCTGAGCTTGCTCTGTGGACAAACATTCTGTGCATATTAGGAAAGCATAATAGTTTTGGTCTTGGGCTAAGGATTCAGATTTTCTGAGCAATGTAGCTCAGGCACCTTTATGATCTTGGGAGAAATACTTAAAATTTCTTTTTTTTTTCTTTTTTGTTTGATATGGAGTCTTGCTGTGTCGCCAGGCTGTAGTGCAGTGGCACGATCTCGGCTCACTGCAACCTCCGCCTCCCAGGTTCAAGCAATTCTCCTGCCTCAGCCTCCCAAGTAGCTGGGACTACAGGCATGCACCACCACATCTGGCTAATTTTTGTATTTTTAGTAGAGACAGGGTTTCACCATGTTGGCCAGGATGGTCTCGATCTCTTGACCTCATGATCCGCCCACCTTGGCCTCCCAAAGTGCTGGGATTACAGGCGTGAACCCCTGCACCTGGCCTTAAAATTTCTAAGCCTCAGTTTCCTTATCTATAAAATGAGGATTAAAACAATATCTAGTGCCTGGGATATTGTTGTGGGATACTTTGTACCAACATTATTCTATAAAAATATAATGCAAACCACCTATGTAGTTTACGTTTTCCATAGCTATCTTTAAAAAGTGAAATGAAATTAATTTGAATATTTGACCCAGTATATCCAAAATGTTATCACGTCAAGATGTAATCAATAATAAATATTAATGAGATATTTCACATTCTTTTTATTCATATTAAGTTTGCAAAATTCAGCCTGCACTTTACACTTATCAGCGCAGCTCAGTTTGAAACAGTAGTCATGTGCCACATAATGATGTTTCAGTTAACCAACTGCATGTACAATGGTGGTCCCATAAGATTATTATACTGTGTTTTTACTATGCCTTTTCTATGTTTAGATATGTTTGGATGCCAGATACTTACCACTGTATTACAGTTGCCTACAGTATTCAGTACGGTGACATGCTGCACAGGTTTGTAGCCTAGGAGCGATAGGCTACACCATATAGCCTAGGTGCGTAGTAGGCTATACCATCTAGACTTGTGTAAGTACACTATGGTGTTTGCATGACTACACATTTCTCAGAACGTATTCCCTTTATTAAGCAACATATGGCTGTAGTTTAGCCATACTTAGCATTCAACAAATGCTGGGAAAATTATTGTTATTTATTTTAAAACATCAAAATTTAGGTTGACAAACATTTGTACTGCACATTTGCATATATTGCCATGTGGGAAGATGCCTCAGATATATTTTTTTCTATTTCAAAAGAATAAAGGGTTGACTTTAAGAGTTCTCAGCTATTTCCTGCAAGTGGGCCTCCCTGGGTTTCAGAATGAGGTCAGTTTGGTGGTTTATGGTCGTCTTTTCTTTAGGAGGTGGGAAGGGGAAACTGAATGTGCCTCAAGTATTGCATGCCTGTCTCTGTTTTTTGGCTCTTCTCTGTTTAATTATTGAGAACTGGAACAACTTGATTTTAAAACAAAACATATGGTCTGAGAATAATTGGGAGGACATTTGCTAGTGATGTAGCACTGAAGGTATGTATCAAGCTGAGGCCCAGGCTTGCACCACTTGCTTGCTTAGGTATTGAGTGTTTCCCTTAACTTCAAATTGTGTTCTTTCCCAGTTCTTAAACCCTTGTTTGGAAAGTCACAGTCAAAGCAGGAAATAAGGGAGCAAGATTATAAAGGAAATTGTCTGTGAGTCTTCTTTAAATCCCTACTTTTTTTTCTCTCTCCTCTTTATGGAAAACCATTGGTTTCCAAGCTATTTATATGGCTCATGAATGAAAAAAGTTGTCTCAAAGTGCCAAGAGGAGAGACGAAAACTTTATTTAAAAAGGAGAATGTGGACCCACCATTGAATTTCTCTGTTCTTCTGCTTAACTCCATTGCTGACACCAAAGTGGGGAATTTCTGTTCCACAGCCAGTTCTTACGTGAAGGCAAGGTTTTTGTCTCTCTTTACCTTTTCCACACCCCTTTGCTTGCTGGGGGAGGAATATATGATATGCTGATCATGTACCATGTAATTCCAGCCTGAATGCCTCAACTTTTTATATCATGGGGGCAAAGGGGAATTTATCAGGACTGCTAAGAACATGTATTTCTCTTGTTCAAGTCTCTGCTCCTCTACTTAGAAGCTGTGTGCCTCTGAGCAAGTTATTTAAACTCTCTAAGCCTCATTTTCCTCTTTCCTAAAAAGGGGATAATAATAGCGCCTATTTCAGAGTAAAATTGCTGTGAAGCTTAAAAGAGACATTGCACACAAAGCACTAAGCACAATGCCTGGAAAGTCATAAAAACAAATCTTAGTGATCAGGCAGAGGCCTTCGGCAGGAACACGTCCACCCCATCAGCAGCAGGAGGGACAGTGAATACTGCATCAGGGAAAATAACCAAACATTTGCCCATGAGGAGCTTCAGCATTGGAAAGTCAGCTATTTCACTGGGTTGTGTTTGATGTCAATGTGTTGAAGTCAAAGCCTTAACTCTGTGCTTCTGTGCTTCCTAGGTCTCATGGGAGCCTGTACACTCACTTGTCAGTGGTCGTTCTGTTTTTTGCCCAGCGCCTAAAAATATGAGAGTAACATGTCGAATTGTTTTCTTCTTGTACTATAGAGTCCTAAGTACCTTTGAGTCATTTGGGGATTCACTTGTTTTGGATCTGAAATGTAAAATGAAATAGCTCTCTGACCAGGGCTGAGCACGGTTTTTCAGTTGGGATAGTGAAACGAGAAATCTTTCTGAACACTTTCCAAGGAGTCCCCTGTAAGAGCAAGGGGTAGGAAGAAAGGGGTCTTCAGTTCTTGCCAAATCAAGGACATGCTTTTCTGTATAGGGCTCAGAATGTATTGCGTGTCGTCTTGCTTCAATGTCAGATGAGTGTCGAGAGCTTCGGGAAGGTCTGCTTTTAAAAACACCACTATGTTTTCGGAGTAGCTAATTGTCTTTTGTCAGTCCCCTTTTCTTTCTGCTCCTGCCATCTGTCCAAGTCCCATTTGGATTTATTAGTGATTGCTTACAAAGTATCAGGAACTCCCTGTTGAGAACGGTGAAGCCCTCGCCCAGTGGGCAGGTCTCAGATTTCCCTGGAACTGTGAAAAGTAACCACTCTCACTCATTTTTTTCTCTGCATACCCCTCTCAGTGGACCACTTTCCCCACATTAACTTAATCAAGATGTTAGTAAAACAAAGTGTTTTACTGTTTGCTGCCATCACACTGAAACTTCTTGTCTCTTTTCAGTGTTTGGAAAGGAAATTGAGAGTTGCTATTGATAATAAAGATGAAGCATATCTTTACTCATGGCCAATTACACACAGTCCTAATCACTGAATTTTTAGTGCGTGGACAGCTCTGTACAATGTGTCATCAAGTCTGTGTCACCCCAGTTACAAAACATTCCATTGTTTTCTATATCAAGGGGGAAAAACAAATTATGAGATATCATGGATTTTAAGATACATCCCAATTTCAGACGTGTTCAGATGTGGGGAAAATATATGTATCTTATAGCAGATGGAATACCGTGAGAATTAATTAAAATGGAAAGCCCTAGGCTGGGAGAGGTGGCTCACACCTATAATCCCAGCACTTTGAGAGGCCGAGGCGAGAGGATTGCTTGAGCCCACGAGTGTGAGACTGGCCTGGGCAATATAGTGAGACCTTGTCTCTACAAATAATTGAAAAATTAGCCAGGCGTGGTGGCATGCGCCTATGGTCCCAGCTACTTGGAAGGATGAGGCAGGAGGATCACTTAAGCCTGGGTAGTTGAGGCTGCAGTGAACTGTGATTGAGCCACTGCACTGCAGCCTGTGCGACAGAGTAAAACCCCATGTCAAAAAAAAAAAAAAAAGAAAAGAAAAACCGTAAAATGGAAAGCCCTCCTGGTTATCACCTGTTCCTCTCCTGGCAAGCCCCCAGTCCTCAACACAGCTAATTGACAGAACGGTGAGATTTGTGGGTATGTATGAGATGTGCCTCTGCCTTAGGGCTGAATGCGTAACTCAGTCCCGTGTGTTGTATACTCTGTGTATGCATGAAGTTGTGGAACTGAGTTGAAACCAAGAAGGGTGGTGGGAGGTCCTCTGAACTAAAATTTACACAATCAAAGTTCTGAAAACAGAACTTAGGAATTTTCTTTGGGTTACATTGATGAGATTCTTGTTACCTTTTGAAGGCATGATCAAAGAGGGACATCCAAGGCTCTACATGCCCCTCGCTGACCTGGCCCATTTGTAATGGCTCAATACTGAGGAGAAGATCCCAGTTCCTCTAAGTTAGTGCCTCTGCTCATCCATTTTCTAGTGACCGCAGGCCTCAGACCCATGGGGAATCTGTTTCCTCCCCTACCCTAAAAGGCCGCATATTAAATGTTATTGATAATTTCATTGTACTCAGGATTCTACCTAATTATTATTCTTCATAATCTGAATGACTTCTAACCAACTGTGTGTCTCCAGCCCTTCTTAATGCTGTAAAAACTTTAAGTAGGGGGATTATGGTATTTATTTTCCTGGTAAAGATAAGTTCTCACACTTTAGGAAAAGCTATTTCCCAGCCAGGTAAAGTGACAAAAGAATTGATTGAAAAGTTTCTTCTTTATATTAGCGGCATTTTCCCTTATATTTACACTGCTTTCTTTCTTTTTCAGTTTTTGGGAATAACGTTTCTTGGAATTGGACTGTGGGCATGGAATGAAAAAGTAAGTTGAATATCATGACAATGCACACATCATGGTTGTTAGAGGCTGCACATCATATTATGTATATCTCCCTTTCTCTTTGACAACCACAAAGTATAAACATGGCTCTTTAATGAGAAAAAGTGTTGGTGGAAAATTAATGTCATATTCTCAAAGACACTTTAGGAATTGTGCCTAAATTGATGACTGCATCAAAATAATTACTGAAGTAACAATACAAGTGCTCAACAGAGAATATACCTTGGAATTTGATCAGTTAGCCAAAGATCGATGTTCCTATGCGATATTTTCTCACTCAGGCACAAGAATTCCAGTAATGATTATAAATATCACTAAACCACCTTTTTTCTCTTCTGCTTTTTTTCTTCAACCCTTTGGAAGATAACTCAAGATAAAAACGATTTTTTTTTAGTGTGTTATGTGATAAACAACTATTAGCATGTGGATTGAAGGAAGTGGGATATAACTTCATGTTTGAGTATCAAATACACTCATCATTAATGTAAATAATGGGGATGTTTGGCTGCTGGTGGCAAGTATTAAGAAATATTCAGTTTATGATCAAATACAGTATAATAAAAGGAAAATCTGGAAATACAGAATAATCTGTGTGACAGTGAAGATACAGTGTTCTGGGCAGTTTCTGCTCTAAGCAACACACTCATGCAGACACCGCCTGTGTTCACACCTCTCCTTCCCATCGCACCTTCTGATTTTTCTCTACAGCTCCCCCTACTGAGGCCACCGGTGGAATTCAACAATGAATATAAACACCCCCCCTCCTCCCAGCTTTTTTCCTTCCTTCTTTGCAAGTGAAATCACCTGCAGCATTTTATCTATCCTTGTATCTGGCTATACACAAAAGCTTTATTATCTCCCACGTAAGGACAAGGGGATGTATAGACTGGTTAAAAGTTGCCATAAACTAAAATCTAGCTTAAAATTTCCCAGAAGACCATTCTTTGATCCCGTAGGTATTTCATCCTCTAGCCTGACCCTGGCCTGGAGCTGAGAGTTCCTTTGAAGTGGTAAGTGCATTAAGAAAGAAGAGAAAAACTGGGAAGGTCCAGTCAACAAAAGTCCCTCAGAGGCCAGTAGGCATTTCCACAGCTAAAACAATGTTCAGACAGACCATATAAAACAAAACTCAAAGCAAATCCTGAGTTTTGCAAATGAACCATCCTGTATTTATTTACAAAATTCTTCTACAGAATGTAAAATGTCTTATGGAAAAAAAACTACTTTTTAGCAACAAGAGTAACTGAGGCTACCTGGAGTTTTGAGGCAGGGCAGTGATTATGTATGAGGGGAGACAAATTAAGTTCCCAAAACGGAGATAATTTCATCTTTAGAAACTTTTACATTGAATATCGGTTGGTCTTGTCTTGGACTATGGTTAACTTTTGCCTCAAGCCTACTGTGAGCTTGGAAATTTGTGGAATCTGGGAAGTTGGTTAGATGCCAGATAACACAGCTTTTTATAACTCCTTTAATAAGAGTCCATTTCTATCTGCTTTGAAAAAATGCTGGAAGGCATCAAGTGAACTAATTGTCTGTTCTAGCAATAAACAGCAGTTGGTAATTTTGAAGTTTTTTAATTTTCTCTTTATGAAATATAATTATCTCTTTGTTTCATCAGTTGCCTCAAATGTCTCTTCTCTGATAAAATCACAAACTTCTAAAACTGGCAGTGTCATACAAATATCAGAGCAAGGGGATGATGCGGTCTTCAGGGAGGGATGAAATAGCAGTTCCTTTTTTGTAATAGCCACCATCAAGAAGATTTATCTTGAGATCCGAAGTTAACCTGGCCAAGGTCACCCAGCTCCATGCAGCAGAACTCCATAAGCAGGGAGCAAATAGAGGCAGCAGAGGGTGAAGCAGGTGTAAGCCATGCACCAGCCCAGTTTGATGAGTGCTGGCCATGTGTCTGGGGCCCGAGTGTGGGGAATACGACAATGAGGGATTCAGAGTCCCTGCTTCATGGAGCTTGCATTCTAGTGGGTCACCAATGAGAAGCAGTTACTGCCCAAGTATGTTTGTCCAGGTACTGGTGAGTTCTGGCAGGAAACATCAAGTTAGAGGATGGTGGGAAAAGGAGTCTCTTTTAGATGAAATAGTTGCCAACAGCCTCTCTAAGGAGGTGGCATGGGAGCAGAGACCTGGATGAAGGAAGAAGGATCTGCAGGGTACGGGGGAAGAACATTCTAGGAAGAGGGAATAGCAAGTGCAGTGGCCCTGAGGCAGGGACTTTGGTGACTCCAGGGAACAACAAGGCCAGTAGGCCTAGAAGGGAGAGAGCAAGGACAAGAAGAGGTAGATTGTGTTGCCAGGCAGAGGCCAGACTGGGCAGAGTCCTGCAAGAAGTTTGGATATATTCTAGGTACAAGAGGAAGCCACTGGAGCATTTTGAAAAGTCTAATATGACTTTTGTTTTAAGATCACTCTGGTTGCTGGGTGGGAAAAGAGCACAGCTTTGTGGCTTTGCTATGGTCTGAATATTTGTGTCACCCCACCCTGCCAAATTCATATGCTGAGGCCCTCATCCCCAGTGTAATGATATTTGGAGGTGAAGCTTTGGCAGGGAGGTAATTAGGTCATGAGGGCAGAGCCGTCATGAATAGGATTATTAATGCCCTTCTGATAACAGAAGAGACAAGAGAGATTATTTCTCTGTCTGCCAGGTAAGGACATAGCCAGGAAGAAAGCCCTCACTGGACACCGAATCTGCTGGCACCTTGCTCATGGACTTCCCAGCATCCAGAACTATGAGAAGTAGATGTTTGTTGTTGAAGTCACCCAGTTTATGATCAGTGTTATACAGCCGACTAAGACAGGGGTAAACAGACCTGAGTTCAAATACTGGCTCCTCCAGTATTTGAGATGTGTGGAATACACACATCTGTGTGATGTTGGCCAACTGAGTTAACTTCTCTGAGATGCCATTTCCTTGTTTGGCAATAGGTATACTATTCTCACCTTATAGGATTGTCGTGAAGATTAAATGAGACCTCCCTCTGCACAGTGTCTGCTCTAAGGCAGATGCCCACTGGAGACATGGCTCCCTCCCCTGGATGCATGACCATTGGCTGTCCACTCTTAATATGGGGCAAGAACACAAAGGTGGTTTCGAAAGCAGCCTCAAATTTTAGGAGAGTTTCAGGCTCCAATCCATGGACCAGAGAATTGGGTTTGTTTTGTGGTCTCTTGAGGAGGATGTGAAGTGTGTAGATCTCCTTGGTAACTGCAGAGACTGCTCTCTCAAAGCCCTTTGGGTTAATTTCTGAGTTGGGCCAGGCCTCTGCTGGAGTGAGTTTTCAAGGTGAACCGCAGCCTAGTAGACAGTGTGGTGAACACTGTACCTGCTGAGCTGACACCATCAGCCCATGAATCAGTACATCCCCCAGACCCAGATGTGGCGACATTTACTTATAAGAGGCCTGGAGGGTAAATCCCCAAACCGGATCATAGCTGGAAGGATGAGATTTCCACTGGAAGAAACACATTTTCTTAGCAGATAGGACTTTCAGCATATTCATGTGAAGTACAGAAGCATTGAAAGCAAAAATGATTACCCCATACTTAATATCAGTCTGAGTTTTAAACCTAGGGCTAATATTGCAGTTCAACATTAGACATAATAATTTAAAGAATTCATTTTGTCTGGGTTTTAAATCAACTGTAAAGATGCAAAGGATGACTGTCTCCAGGGGAAGCCGATTTATGTGCAATTGTTCAGAGATCATAGGATCTGCTGTTTGGAAGGAACATTAACAATTATGTGACATGAATTACCTCCACAACACCCTTGACAACATCCAGTGATAGTCAACTTATTCATTCAGATAACATTTATTGAGCACATAGCATGAGCAGGGCTTGTGCTGAATTCTAGGGAAATGTGGAAGAAGTGACCTAGTTTCAGTCCTCATGGAGTTTATCCAGTTGTAGGAAGGGTACGTGCATATACCTAAAATAATACATTGCAATAAATGCTACTTAGGGGTGTATATATGTTTAATGGTTCCCACAGCAAAGTGCTCACCATTTCTGTCTCTTTAGGTTGCCCTTCCTGTTGGAAAGACCTTCGTTCCACCAAATTAGAATCATGTCCCACTAGTTTTCACTCATTGATTCTGGATCTACCCTGTTGGATCCCACAGAATAAGTCTTTCCACATGTTAACCCGGGAGGTATGTCAGGGTGAGGGCCTGGTTCCTTCTGAGTTTCCAGGCTAAACATCTGCTTCTCTCTAGGTGGTCCTCACAGGATGTGGGCTGGAGCCCCTTGTCCATTTTGTTGGTGCTTATCTGGCCCCGCTCTGGTGTGTTTTCTGCACCATGGAGAGGAAGCTTTAGGGGCTGTAGAGAGTGTGGCTGGATTGCGTCCTTTCTCCCCTCATCAATCTAGCTTGGGATCCACTGTAGATCACGGTGTCTGCAGCTCACTGAGAGTCCCAAGTTGGTTGCAGACCCAACTGGTTACCCCATCCACCTCACCTATGGCTGATTTTCAGAGGCAGTTGCAGGATTCCACCATGACACAGTGATATTTCAGCCCACCTGTCCACCTGCTGAGATCACTCCAGAGCCTCCATCTAGCATCTTCCCCATTCCGCCCAGCTTGGTTTCAGCTGTACATTTTGATCAACCTCCTCCCTCTATTCCTTCTGCTAAGGCAGACTGTCCTTTTGCCCCACCATGCCACCTGGGAAAATTCTGATTCAGTAGGTCCAGGATAGACACTGCGATGCTCTATTTTAACAAGCCTCCTAGATTGTTGTGACTGCAGTCAAGTTTAGTTATCATTGATAAAAGCCAGTGATATGCTGTTGAGCAGGCCAAGGACAGAGCCCAATGACATGTCACTAGAAATTTCCTTTGGGGTTGACACTCATTCACTTATGTGTGCCCTTGGGTGTCATCAGTCAAGGAGTTTCTCATCCATCTACTTGTCATTACATCAGACTATATTTCTGCATCTTGTCTTTGTAGATAGATGGTATCTTTCACTTTTTCACTGATTAACTGGCCTAGGCACTTAACTGAACCTAGCACTTTCTTATTGAACCCATGCTGGGTCCTGAAGCACATCATTTTCTCATCCAGGTACTTGGGAACCTTTGTCAGCAAAGCAAGGACTAAGGCATAATACATCACTCCTCAATTTGAGAAACGTTTTCCTCACTTGGCTTCCAGGATATCACACTCTGCTGATTTCCATACCTCACAGGTGGTGCCTTCTCACATGTGTTTGCTAGTTCCACCTCATTTCCCTGACCTCTAAATTTTGGAGTGCCCAAGGCTCAGTCTGAGCCTTCACTCATCTTAAGAAATCTCATCTAGACTTGGGGCTTTACACGCCATCTGTCACTGATGACTTCCAAATTAATATTTTTGCTTCCAACCTCATCTGAATTCTAGACTTGCATAGCCGGTAGCCTACCCAGCATCCACACTGAAATGCCTAGTGGGCTTCTGAAACTTAACACATTCAAAACAACACACCTGATTCTCATGCCCTCCCAACCTGCTCTTCCCGATTGCAGTAAAGAAACAACTCCACTCTTCTACTTGCTCATTCCTGACACTGCTTTCTTTTCTCCTCATACCATATTCAGCCCATCAGCAAATACTGTCAGCTCTACTTTGAAACCATATTGAAAATCCGATTTCTTCCACCACCTCCGCTGTTATACCCTGGTTTAAGTGGCCACCACGTCTTGCTTGCGTTTGTGCAGAAGCCTTCCAATGATCTCCCTGCCTCTGCTCTTGCACGCTGACCTCACCCTAGGGCTGTCTCCGTGCAGCAGCTGGAGTGATCCTTTGGAAATGTAAGACAGATCCTTTTACTTCTCTGCTTCTAGCCCTCCAGTGAGCTTATCTTCTCACTCAAAGCCATATATGGTGCCCATGGCCTGTGTGGCATTTGCTTTCATACTGTGTGTTTCCTCACTGTGTCATATGGTCCTACTTATCAACTTGCTATTCCTCCCACATCCCAAACATACCCCCACCACCCCAGGGCCTTTGCACTTGCCCCTGCCTGGCATGCTCTTCCCCAGAAAACCACATCAGTGCTATCTTCTACTTCCTGGTTTCTTCTCAAATGTCACCTTTGACCCAGCCCTTTCTTCCCCTTCCTTGTGTTTTTCCTTCTCATGGGACTCATCACTTAGATGCTAACAAGTTTATTGCCTGGACTTTTCGTTTACTACTACACTCTAGTACCTAGAACGTTAGATGGCACATAGCAGGTATTCAAGAGGTATTGCTTATGAAAGAATGAATGAGCAAATGAGCAATGACAGCATTCTTTAAAACACTGGCTATATCATGGAGTTACAGAAGTCAGTACTCGCCTCACATCTTCAGTAAGCATACTATATTAGCGATTCTTACAGAATAAAAGGAGGTAAATACGTGTGGTTTCTGAAGTCTGATTTGAGAATAATACGGGGTTAGAAACAAAATACATATATTGTCTATATCAGAAAAGAAAAAATTACTTCTGTCGTAAAAGTGGAAATATATATATGATTATCTCATTTCATGGAAAAATTAGGGATGCCATTCCTTTTCCATTTTGCTCAACTCTTATGCTTATTACTTAGTTCTTAAGTGGGAGCAAGAGGGAGAGTGATCACTCACAATTAGAAGTAAAGGTATTGGGGCGACGGAGGACTCAGCTTTTCAGAGGAGGGAAAATGCCTTTCCCTGATCCTTAGTGTGAATTGAATGTTCCCATTCTGCCCCTGCCTCCCTAATACAGCACCTAGCCCACTAAGCAGAGCGGATACCTACTCCTGGCTTGTCTGGCCTGGAAACTCCTTGAGGACAGGAGCCTGTCTTTGCCCTTTATTCTCATTTCCTAGCACAGTGCCTCCTACACAATGGATGCCCAGAAGCTGTTTGTGACTAAGCCAATGAGAACATGCAAAAAGAGCTTTACACATTGTAAAATGCTACACAGGAAAAAAGTACCGCTTTTTATAAAGGAGTTGCATTTGCACTTCCCTGACTTCTGGATCCCGTCAAGTTAACTTTAAGAGAATGACATTCTATTTCATAGGCGGGGAAACTGAGGCACAGAGCTGTTAAACTGGAAGTCTGACCCTCTCCCAGTCCTCTGGCCAGTGCCCCATCATCCTCCATTGCACTCACTAGGCTGGGTTCTCTAGGGGTGGTTGGAAGGAAAGAACTGGTGCCCAGTGCTGATCCCAGTAGGGAGAAGGGGGAATTAGAGGAGCTCTAGCCCCCATATTGCTTTTCTCCTCGGCTTTGCTGTAGATGATGTTCTTTTTCCTGGAGGGTTTTTCCCAGCCCACTGTCTGATTTTAGGTCTCAGTGCAGAACCCTCCAGTTCTTCCTGTCACAATTATAACAAGAGATTCAACCTTGGAAAACCTTTCCCTATTTGCCCAGGAAGGAAAATTCAGTGAGATTCATTGATTCAGGAATGTCATAGCAGTACAGGCCAGTTTCCGTAGCCAGAGGGAGGCAATAGAGGAAAATGGTTACTCAGATGACTTGAGCAGAAAAAAATGGATTTCTTAGTATTGAAACTTCTTTAAGGAGACATTTCTGAGATGCTGAAAATACTTCTATGAAGACTTGGTTTTATCGACTGAAAGTAGATTGGGATTCTCTTCCTCAATTATCCAAGTGATTCCCTCAAGTTCTCTGTTGTATCTAAAGAGCTGGAAACCGGCCGGGCGTGGTGGCTCACACTTGCAATCCCAGCACTTCGGGAGGCCGAGGCGGGCGGATCACGAGGTCAGGAGATCAAGACCATCCTGGCTAACACGGTGAAACCCCGTCTCTACTAAAAATACAAAAAATCAGCTGGGCGTGGTGGCAGGTGCCTGTAGTCCCAGCTACTTGGGAGGCTGAGGCAGGAGAATGGTGTGAACCCAGGAGGCGGAGCTTGCAGTGAGTCCAGATCTCACCACTGCACTCCAGCCTGGGTGACAGAGTGAGACTCCGGCTCAGAAAAAAAAAAAAAGCTGGAAACCAAACAGCTCATGGTCAGTACCTGGAAGCTATGTGATCTGATGTCCTCTAATCAGCAATGTTTCACACACAGGAAGTATATGGGAAGAAAATTTAATGTTTCTCTATGTATTCCCCTTTAAACTGTATTCAGAGATGAAAATTTAGTTGGGTCAAAAATTCAATGACTTTGTTGTTCACTCTCAGATATCACAGTCCTCCTCTCACTTTGAGGCACAGATCCAGGCCCAGTGATTAGACAGGGCTGGATAATAAAACTCCAAACCTAACTCTGCCTTAAAATGTTCTCCCTGCCAAACCCATCTGCCTTGGCCCCTAAGGAGCGGAGGGAACATGGGCCCTTGCCCTCTGCATCCTCCTACTGGCCCCTGGCCCTCCCCAGTTGCCTCTGCCCACTGCCTGCCTGGGCAGAAGCTGGGGTGGGCTGTGCTCTTTGGTCCTGGCGGAAGCTAAAGAGGAGGTTGTCCTGGTCTTTGTGAAGCTCCCCTGCTGAGTCCCTGTGCCTAGTGATTTCCTTGAGCTTGGTGGCTGTCTCAATTCTAGGTGACCGCCTGGCAGTGCTGCTCGTACCTGGCCACCTTCCTCAGCCAGTGTATTTCTGAGCTCTGCCCTCTGAGGTCACTTCTTCGCACGCCTGCAGGCAGCCCTCTCTGACAGTGTCCAGGATGACCTCAGGCCGCCTCTTCCATGCTTCCCCTGTGTTTTCTCCAGGACATACTCATCTGGGAGCGAGGTCAGTCCCCCCAGAACAGCCCGTGCCTGTCCTCGCTGCCTCTGATACCAGAGCAACCGGCCGGCCCTTCTCTCTCTAGGTTGCCAGGGCAGGAGGCAGCCCACAGGCCCTTCCTAGGTAGAGTCGGGCCCTAATGCCTATGCGGGTCAAATGCAGAGAACCACTTCAGAGCTCCCGGGAGATGCCCTTGGAACTCCTGAGGTTTAGGGTGAGAAAGAGGCTGTCCACACCCCACCCCCACGCCCTGGGCAGTGGGTCACAGCACAGCAACCGCTTTCTCCAGAGAAACTTTGCCTCTCAGTCCTCCTCTGACCCCTTTGTCCCTGCCAGATTTCACCGAGGTGCACAAAAGAAAGATGTCCTTTGCTGGCAGTGGTGGAGGTGGGGTGTGGAGGGGAGGCCTTGTCTCCTAGTCACTTTGGTTTTCAGATAGTGATCTGTGAAATCGGAGGCAAGAATGTTATAACATCATATTGTGTATTTTTCTTAAAATTTTGGAAACACATGTATGATGTTATGTTGGAAATAAGAATCCTCCTGCCCGCTGCTACCCCACCTTCCAGCAGTAGATCACAGGGAGTGGTGTGAACCCTGCTCTCGGGTCAGGCGGCCCAGGCTCAGAACCCTGCTCTGTCACTTCCTGACCTGGGCTACCTGGGCATGTTAGTTCCTCTCTGTGTCTGTCTCCTAACAGGAGTAAGAGTACCTGCCTGGCTGGTTTCTGGTGAGGGTGAAATAGTCCAGGTAGCCCAGTGCCTGGCTGAAGTCACCGCTGAGAAGTGTAGTTCTTTTGGTGCTGCTTTTGTTCAGGCCTTCAGCAGATCTCAACTGGATCACCCCAGAGCCTGTTAGCTGCCTCCACAGCACCTGAGTGCCACCTGAGCGGGCTTCTAAGTTCAGAAATGGCCTGGAGCTTCCTCTGCTCCAAACGCCTTCAGATACAAACCCAGCCTCGCCCAACCAGCCTCTCCATCTCCTCTCACCGCTTGTCACGTAGAGGCCCCACTGGGCCAGATCCTGTCACTTTGTCTCCGCTCTTGCTGATAGGACCTTCCGCCCCTCCCCATGCACCCCCATAACACCCACTGCTTGTGCCTCTGCTCCGTGCATTCTGTTCTTAACCGTCTCCCCTCTCGACTCAGCTCCTGAGGGTGTCACTGTATGTTTTGCTAGAAATACCCTTGACTTAACATAATACCTGGCAACTCACAGGTGATCCTCATGAAAGTATTTGCTCAATAAATGAAGGAGTCGCATATTTTTGAGGTCCCAGAATAGAGGATCACCTGCCGCTAGTCCAGACTTTACCTTTTTTCACTTGAGTTTAGGGGCACCATGATCAGAGCCTGTTTTAGCTCAGGCTGCTGTAAAAAAAATACTATAGACTGGGTGGCTTAAATAACAAACATTTCTTTCTCACAGTTCGCCAGGCTGGGAAGTCCAAGACCAATGTGGTGACAGATGCAGTTCCTGGCGAGGGCCCTCGGTTTGCAGCCGCCTTTTTGCTGTGTGCTGGCGTGGCAGAGAGAGAGGGAGGGTCCTGGTCTCTTCTTTTTCTTTTCTTTTCTTTTTTTGTTTTTGAGATGGAGTCTCTCTCTGTCGCCCAAGCTGGAGTGCAGTGGCGTCATCTTGGCTTACTGCAACCTCCGCCTCCCGGGTTTAAGCAGTTCTCCTGCTCAGTCTTCCGAATAGCTGGGTCTACCAGGTGCACACCTGGCTGATTTTTGTATTTTTAGTAGAGACGGGGTTTCACTGTGTTTGGCTAGGCTGGTCTCGAACTCCTGACCTCATGATCTGCCCGCCTCGGCCTCCCAAAGTGCTGGGATTACAGGTGTGAGCCACTGTGCCTGGCCTCTTCCTTTTCTTATAAAGACACTAATCCCATCATGGGGGTCCCACCCTCATGACATCTTCCAAACCTAATTACCTCCCAAAGGTCCCACCTCAAAATACCTCCACACTGGGGCTTAGGGTATCAGAATGTGAATTTGGGGGAGTCATGAACATTTAGTCCATAGCAGAGCCTCTATTAAATCTTTCAGCTTAAACTTTACACCTAGGCTGGAATGTTTCTAGGTATGTCTCCTGTCTTCTGAATGTAAATGAAAATATCTGGGAATGGCTGAGAACATGGGTGATTTCTGAAAGGCTGCGCTTTTGCATGTGGCTGTTTCCATGTTGATGGGGCAGTTGCTCCCATCAGAGTGTGTAGGGATAGTAGTTTCCCTGCCTGTGAGCAGTGCCACCTGATGGAACTTGGTACCGCTGGCCTCCCCAACAGCTACTTGATTGCAGGATTTTATGGAGACCTAAAAGATGACTGCCCCTCCTCCTCCTCTTCTCCTCAAAGGCAGGTCATGGCCACTTTTTAATCTGCAAAAAAAGGATTACTTGAGTTTCACTGATGACCTTTTTTGACAAGAAAAAATGGGAAGGAGCCATGCACCTTTGAAGCAGCTAGTCGTCTTTTATCCTTGTATCTCTTTGCCAGGCGTGAGCTAAGCTCCGTTACATCTCCCTGGACTGTTCAGGGCCTGACAAGCTTTCTTCTCATTCCTAGTCGTCACTCTGGCCTCTGCAGCAGTTCCTTAGATAGATGGATGTTTGGAGTTTTACAGAGTGGCGGAGCATCTTTGACAAGTTTTCACAGGGGCAGGTTCCTCTGTGGCCCTGTGGTCTCTATTTGGTCTTACTGTGTATACTGTTTAGAACCACATTTCTAACTCTCCAGGATCACCCCTCTCTGAGTAGCTGTATTTTCTTTGAAATGTCATTCCTTGTTACCCTTTCTCACTAGGGAAATCCTTCTCTATCTCTTACTCTAGGAAAACTGTTGTCAGTAGGATCTGGTTTATGGAGGGGTCGGTGAATCAAGAGCTAGTCTCATAAATCTCAAAGGGGTCCATCTGGCCCAGCTTTGAGTACACATTTCATAGGCCTGTCTCTCTCTCTTTCTTATCCAGCAGTTGGAAGGAATGTGCTTGTATATGCAAAAGCAGAAGAGTCCCAGACCTTGGGGTTTATTAATGCTATTTTTGTATTTCTTTTCTGTGTGGGTTGCGAGAAGAAGCTTGCCAGGTGGCACACAGAGGCTCCTCTGTGCTGGTGATGAAAAAAAAAAAACACAGACACTCCTGAAGTTTATTGGTGTGGAACCCTTCTGGAGTTTTGTTTGCCTTTTCGTTTCTGCGTGTGCATAGAAACCTCTTTCAAGAAGAAATAGTTACTCAGAACATATTCCTTTATTGCAGAAGCATGGGGAAGAAGCTGCTTAAATTCCAGAGACAGCTGAATGAATAAGGCACTAATGAGGAGAGGGAAGGCTGGCTGGTTTGTCTTTTTTTTTTTTTTTTTTTTTTTTGAGACGGAGCCTCGCTCTGTTGCCCAGGCTGTAGTGCAGTTTTGCAGTCTCGGCTCACTGCAAGCTCCGCCTCCCGGGTTCATGCCATCCTCCTGCCTCAGCCTCCCAAGTAGCTGGGACTATGTCCACCACCACGCCTGGCTAATTTTTTGTATTTTTAGTAGAGATAGGGTTTCACCATGTTAGCCAGGATGGTCTCGATCTCCTGACCTCGTGATCCACCCGTCTCGGCCTCCCAAAGTGCTGGGATTACAGGCATGAGCCACTGCACCCGGCCAGTTGGCTGGTTTTTCACATTCTTACTGAGACATACTGTGTTCATCAAACCACTGAACAGCCAGATCTAACGGGGATAAAACATAGTTCAGCCACTGGAAGGTCACTCCAGAGTGGTGACTGACAACCAGTGTGCCAGTCTGCCCCAGCAACAGAGGTATCCTTGCTCCTGGTTCCATGTGCCACCATCATGGCAACACCACTGCCGTCTTACCGCAGTCACTGACTCCTCCCTGCTCTCTTCTCTGCTGCACCACTTCTCAGTACCCTAAGCTTCCACCACTCGTGGCTTCTGCCTACTCCTGGCTTCAGCTTCCTCATGGCCTCCCCCTTCTGCCTTTTCTCTCCATGTCTTAGATTATTTCCAGTTCCCCCCAAAAGAAGATCTTATTGACAAGTTAGTGACTGTCACCTCTGTTAGGCATGATCATCAGGTGTGGCCATGGCTTTCCTTAGAGGGGGTCAGGCAGGGCAAGTACCCAGAGCAAAACAGTTTCTTCTCCAGTGCAGTTGGGTTAGACACTCCTCCTGGGTGCTTCTACAGTGTCTGGTGTCTTCTTCTTGTTCTAATAATTATATTATTAATATAATAGTGATAACAGTGATGATGGCATTATACTTTTCTTGAATTCTTATTATATTCGAAGCACTTCACATCGTGTTTGGATTTACTTGGATTGTTTCCATCATCCTCATAATAACCTTAGGGTGTAGAGTACCATTTTCACAGATATAGAAATTGAGGCTTAGGCAGATGAGATAATCTGCCTAAGATGACACAGGTAGTAAGTGCGATCTTAGGCAGGTTACTTCATCTGCCTAAGCCTCAATTTGGCTTAGGATTGGGATTCAAGACAAGCTAGTCTGTATTATAGTGTCTGTCTGTTTGTCTGTCTCCCCCATTGTCCAGGCTACCCCACTCTCTGAGTTTTGGATTTACTTGGATCCCAGGAGATATTGGAGGTGAGCCACATTGGCTTAAGTACAGTTCAGGATGGTTTGTTCAGGAGGAGGTTGACTGTGGAATTCTCTCTCTGCCCCACTCTAGAACAGGCTAGTCTAAGTGGCTGAAATATTAGAGTCTCCCTTGTATCACGATGGGTGCAAATGGATACATTGTTGCTTGTTGGCTCTCTAAACTTCTGTTATAATGCTATTGCCTCAGACATGGACCACTAATGTGTCTTATTTCTTCTTAGACATATACTGGTCTCTTTGCTAAGTTATGAGAGATGCCGTCTGGTACCTAGTGGATAATGGAAATCTCCTATTGCAGAATCATCTCTTAAAGGCTTCAAATGGATATGCCAGAGTTAGTTGTCCAAAAGCTAATTTGCAGAATGGCCAGTTTGTTGAATATATTTTTTTCGTTCAACTTTTTAAATTGACTGCTATTCATTTTGTCTTTACAGCAGCACTTTCTATTATGGTCAATTTGTTTTTTGCCTCTGCTGCCTGCTGCAACAACAGCTGTAGACTTTAGAGGCAAGAGAAGAGAAGATTAAGGATCCTAAGAAGAATATTGACATAGCATATAGTCTACATATGAAGAATTCTTATGAATATATTCATTTATATCAGTTCTTACTAATAAAATCTTCATGTATTAATAAGATATATGTAGAGGAATTCTTTCCACATAGCATTCTGAATCGATCATCTTGAATATATTTTTCTCATCACCTGCAGTCTTGGTCTCTGGCTCTCTCTCTCTCTCTCTCTCATTCTGAATCTTTCTCTTTCTGCTACTACTGTTCAGAATCTCACTTTCATATGTCAACTAAAACAGATGGAAATAACTATGTGTGGCCGGTTACTCTGCTTCTCACTCATTTATCCTCGTTCCAGTTAGATTCAGCTTCATGGGATATTTTCTGATGTTATCTGCAAAGTCTAGTACCCTTGACATCTTTAGCCCCCAGGGCTTGCTATGCTTGTAGGATTCAGGTAGGAGAAGGATGAGAACTTCCTATGGAATATAGATGCCAAGCTCTGTGTGTGCACTTCTGGCGTAAACAGGTACAGAAGAGAGTAGTCGAATAACATTTTGTATTTATTTATTTACTTATTTATGTTTTATTACTTTTTGAGATGTGATTTCACTCTGTTGCCCAGGCTGGAGTGCAGTGACGTGATCATAGCTCACTGCAGCATCCAACTCGTGGTCTCAAGTGATCTTTCTGCCTCAGCCTCCCAAGTAGCTAGGACTACAGGCACACACCAGTGCACCTGACTTATTTTTAAATTTTTTCTAGAGATGAGGGTCTTGTTTTATTGCCCAGGCTGGTGTCGAACTTCTGGTTTCAGGCAATCCTCCTACCTCGGCCTCCCAATGTATTGATTTTTTTCCGTGTTTGAGGTTTTAAAAGTTGTTGTTTACACTCAAGGGCTGAACATTCAAGTTTACATGCAGAATTGGAGGTTAAACCTTGTTATGCATTATTTGTCAGTAACATAGACAAATCACCTAAAAGTTCCATAAAAGTTCCACGGAACTGCTCATTTCATTGATGATGCTGAATTCATAGTGAGTTAACATGAATGAGACTGTTTACACTGGCTTAATTACTACGTTGACTTGAACTATCAGCCAGCTGGGGAAAATGACCATTTAGAACCTGGCACATCCCTTTGCTCCCTATACCCACATTTTTTCCCAGCTTCGGCCGCGTGTGTGTGTGCCTGTGTGTCTATATGCATGCCTGTGTGTGCATGTTTACCTGCATGGAGGACTGAAGCATAGTTTATTCAAAGATTTTGTGTTGTGCAGAACTTCGCAGATGCAAATGAAGACCCAAAGAGAACCAGCATAAGCAATCAAGGGAGTGTATCTAAGGCTCCTGGAGTGACACAGAGAGCTCTAGGGCAGGCCTCAGGAACCACTGGACCAGGGATTTATAATGCTGTCTGGATTTTCCCTCCCTACTCTTGTTCTTTGTTTCTTCCTGAGCGCTGGTTTTCTGCTTCCCACTGCAGTCTGACTTTCTCCACGTGGTAAGAAATATGACATGCTTCACAAGGCCCTGGAGTTTGGCATTTTAGAGTCTCAGCCACTAGAGAAAGGTGCCTGTTCTAAATCCTGGCACTTCAGGAAGGGAATCCAGGCTTCTCAGCCCTCACCAGGCCAGCGGGATTGTATGAGATCTTGGCGGCTCTGAGGCGGGGGCCTCAGGTTCCCAGAAGACTAGGTGTCTGCTGGTGATGTTCTTGCACATTCCTAAGGATTTACCGTGAATCTGAGTGCCTGTTTTAAATTACTTGGCAGACTTAACTGTAATCTTCGATTTTTTTTTTCTTACAGCTTCTTGTCAACTACAAGATTTAATTATAATTACTCTTCAGCAGGCATATACTAGCACTTCTTACTCATCTGTCAAATTGAGCTTAATGAAATTAAAAAGTCCAGAAAGAGACCCCATCTTTAGGACAACAGAAGATTGAACAGTCAGCTCCCCATTATTTTTGTAATCCAAATCACTGTTGTCAGGATTATGTTGCCCTTTTTTTTTTTTTTTTTTTTTAGACAGAGTCTTGCTCTGTCGCCAGGCTGGAGTGCAGTGGCTCAATCTCAGCTCAGCTCACTGCAACCTCTGCCTCCTGGGTTCAAGCGATTCTCCTGCCTCAGCCTTCCGAGTAGCTGGGACTATAGGCACGCACCACCACGCCCAGCTCATTTTTGTATTTTTAGTTGAGACAGGGTTTCACTGTGTTGGCCAGGATGGTCTCAATCTCTTGACCTCATGATCTGCCCACCTTGGCCTCCCAATCCCTCCGTGTAGTCAAAAGCAGTAAAACTGCTGCTCTTCAGCAAATGTTGGGAAATTGTGCACAGATGAAAGAATAAGTCTGTTTTTCTCTCCTGCTAGGTAAGTAAGCCTAATCCCAAGAGGAGAAAATACTGGCCATTGGGCATTACTTCCACATTCACTTCTTGTGTTTCAAGATTTGAGGTAGTGACGATGGTTAATAATATAATCTTGAAAAATGCTTTGTGGGTGTAAAGTGTTCTCACCACAAAAATGATAACTATGTGAGGTAATGCACATGCTAACTAGCCAGATTTAGTCATTCCACTATTTATACATACACGCACCTCAAAACATGGACATGTACAATACATATAATTTTTTTTTTTTTCCTGAAACAGAGGCTCGCTCTGTCGCCCAGGCTGGAGTGCAGTGGCACGGTATCGGCTCACTGCAAGCTCCGCCTCCCAGGTTCAGGCCATCCTCCTGCCTCAGCCTCCCGAGCAGCTGGAACTACAGGCGCGTGCCGCCACGCCCGGCTAATTTTTTGCATTTTTAGTAGAGGCGGGGTTTCACCCTGTTAGCCAGGATGGTCTCGATTTCCTGACCTCGTGATCTGCCCGCCTCGGCTTCCCAAAGTGCTGGGATTACAGGCGTGAGCCACCGCGCCCGGCCAATACATACAATTTTATGTCCATTTCAGTTTTTTAAAATTTTAAAATAATTTTAAATAAATAGATAAAGGATATATTCACCCAGGAAAAAAAAGATTTGAGTTAGTTTTCAACTGATAACTACGTGGGTATATTCTGAATCCATTAAAAATAAAGTTCTTGGTAGTCTTTCCTATGCTTTGTGGGAGATTAGTTCCCCCCAGCACTCTGCAGTATCTGTTTGCAGCTCTATCTTTGCCAGAATTTAGGATTAAATAAGTAGAGTCTGCAGTCCAGCTCAGCCCCCCAAATGATTGTTGTTTCCTTGGAAACAGTTGAAGGCCTCTCAATTAAAATTGCCTCTGAAGGCTGGAGAGAGTAAGTATTAAAATGAGTTTGTCTGAGAAGCCAATTTTCATCCTCCGAATTAAACCCAGAAGAGTGTGAATGATCTAGGAATCTCCTGACAGTTGGGATCATACTTCTTTGTCTTTGGGGGAGGGATTATTTTGATATTTCGGACATAGGTATGTTTGCTAGCTTGTTGCTTGCTTTGCCGAGTTGCTCAGATCATTGTCTTTGTTACCCACTGAGCTCTTTATGTACAACCGTGGATCATGGGCGAGGGTTTGGGAGCAATCTGATCTTTGTTCAGACTTGTGAGCTGCAACTAAAGAGCCCATTAAAAATGGATGAAATCATAGAACAGTCTTAAAGTTGAAAGGAATCTTAAAGGTCATTAAGGCCTGATTTCCCATCCACTTTGGGAATCTTTCCTAGAATGCTGTTGACAAAGGTTCACAGCATCAGCTCCCCTGTTGGGGAATCCCGTATTTCTCAGGGCAGCCTTCTTTTGGTGAGTGTTATAGCTCTATTCAGCTCGATTAGGATGAACCCTGGGCACTTAGCCCACGCAAGAACAGTGGCAAGCCTCTAGCCCGATTGGAAGCGGCAGTGGGCGCCTCGCTGTATCAGGAGCACAGCGGACACCATGCCAGACCCGGAGTGGTGGAAGTCAGCGGTGGCGTCTACAACGACGGCAATCAGCAGTGGTGGACGGCGAGTGAAAGCTCAGTTCGAACCAGAACAAACACAGACCAGAGAGTGTGCAGTTTCAAGATTTAATAGAGTGAAAACAGAGCTCCTGTACAACGGGAGGCGACCCAAAGGGGGTTGCCCACTCCCTGCTCGAATGCCTGAGTTTATATCCCCATCATTGTCCCTCCCCCTGTGCTCTCAGGCGATATGTGATTTGACTGTTTCTCTACCTCCTGCTTTAGCCTAATTTGTATTTTAGTGAGCCCTCTTTACTACCTAATTGGTTGGGTGTGAGCTGAGTAGTTTCAAGCCCCGTGTCTAAAAGTGGGTGTGGTCACCTTTCCCAGCTAGGCTTAGGAATTCTTAGTCCGCCTAGGAAATCCAGCTAGTCCTGTCTCTCAGTATTAGAAATGCCTCTTTATGATGGAACTGACATTTTTCTCTATCAATTCTGCTACTGCTACCTCTTCTTTCTGGTGCCAAGTTAACTGTGTCTTCTTCTCCCATAATTAAACTTAAAGTCTTTTAAGAATGTTTTCATGTATCCCCAAAGTCTTCTCTCTCTTCCCATGACTGACAAGATCCATAACATGAAAACTTCAGGTACTAACATCTGTGATTAAAGGCATTGTCAGGGGAGAGGCTGGTTTCCTAACAACCCTGGGCCTTTAGCACTGTTGCTTGGATTTTTTATTTTAAGTTTATTTTTGTAGAGAAAGGGTCTCACTATACTGCCCAGGCTGGTCTCAAACTCCTGGCCTCAAGCGATCCTCCCACTTCAGCCTCCCAAAGTGTTGGGATTACAGGTGTGAGCCACTCCACCCAGCCTGTTGCTTGGATTTTGTCCGACTTCTCTGGCAAGTTTTTTCTCAGTGTCATTTGTATAGGTGGAGAATTTGGTTTGAGCATTTCTGTGTTTTCCTTCAACCTTTTCCCCCGGAGTAAATATTCATAGTTCACTGCTTGGAAACCCAAGAAACAAAATTGGATCAAACCTTTGGTCTATGTAGACTTGTGAAGGGTGTGGTTGCCTTCTTTGATGTCACCTCAGAAGTTAATGAATCCACCCTCAATCCTAACTGCTTTAATAGCCTTTCATCCATTTGTCTGTGACATTAAACCTTAGACTTTTTAAAATTAGGTTTCAGTTTTACATTTTAAGAGTTCTTTATTCCCCATATGCATTCTGTTCTTAATATCCTATTATTGTTCGTAAGTTCACACCCCCCCAAAGGAAGAAACAGAAAAATAGAACAAACGAAATACACTTCTCCAAATGTTCCTACCTACAACCTTTAAATGGATTAAAACTTAAAACTCGTAAGTTCAGATGTTGATTAGTGCTGACTGGGAAGTACTGGGAAGTACTGGGAAGCAAGTGTGTAGCCCCTCCTTGGTACCGAAATAGACATTGTGTACTGGTTTCAAAGAAGCGATGCCGTCTTTCACCTTCAGCCGGTCACCAAACTGCTCTGAGTTCCATTTTCCTTGAGTATAAAATCAGATGATTGCTTCCTGTTCTTACAGGTTATTGGGAGTGCTTTGAAAACAATTTTTTTTTATTATTATTAAGGCTTTACAGCAAACTATACTGTGATGCTCTGGAGGTATTTTGATTTGAGAGTACAAAACAACTTCAATAAAATTAAAATATTGGTGATATTGGCTGTTTAAGGCCCAGGGTCTGTTTGGTGTTCTTGTGGCAGAAGAATAAGAGTTGAAAGTGAGGAAGTAACCTTTGATTTGTAAATCATTTAAATTTCAACTCAAAGGAAAGGGGTAAGAAATACCCCAACAGCAAGCCGCAGAACAGCCACCAGAGCAAACCACACAAGGCTTTTGGGATCTCAGCCTAATAAAGGTCTCCTAAGGAGCTCAAGAGTAGATCCTGAGGTACGATTTTTTTCTTGGAAAAAAAAAAAAACAAAACTTGTAGGTGTTTGTAGCCGGGACCAGGTGCTGTGTTAATTTTCAGCTTCTAGCTCGACCCTATTTCCTGAGAAATGCCAAGGGCTTTGCAATAGGCATTTGTCTAACTTCTGCGTGAACTGGGTCTTATAGAAGATGACCTCCCCCCTCTCTGGGGGTCAGGGTGTGTGTGTGTGTTTTTATACATCTGTCTTTTTTTGTTTGTTTGTTTTTACTGAAGACCACTTATATTTGCAGACATTGAAACCAAAGGTGGTAACACCACATCTTCTCCATACAGGGTCTAATGACAGTTTCTTGGGCTCTTCTTTTCTTTTTTCTTTTTTTTTCCCTACATATAGTTTTCCCAAAAATATGAACACATTTAGATGTTGGAAAAAAAGCAGTTTCCCTCCCTCCTTCCCTCCATCCCCCCTCCCTCCTTCCCTCCATCCCCCCTCCCTCCTTCCCTCCATCCCCCCTCCCTCCCTCCCTTCCTCCCTCCCTTCCTCCCTCCCTTCCTCCCTCCCTTCCTCCTTCCCTTCCTCCCTTCCCCCTTCCCCCTTCCTCCCTTCCTCCCTTCTCTTTGTTTCTCTCTTTTCTCTTTCTCTCTCTCTTTCTTTCTCACTCTTTCTTTCTCTTTCTCTCTCTCTGTCTCCTCTCTTGAGTATTAATCACATACCTGATAATCAGATGCCCTCTGAAGGTTTTCTCTGGGAGGGGAAAGGACAAATGCGATAATCTTTACATGTTGGAAAACTGACTCCACATCCCGGTGCCTTGTTCTGTGTTCTTTTCTGCTCCCAGGGAGTTCTGTCCAACATCTCTTCCATCACCGATCTCGGCGGCTTTGACCCAGTTTGGCTCTTCCTTGTGGTGGGAGGAGTGATGTTCATTTTGGGATTTGCAGGGTGCATTGGAGCGCTACGGGAAAACACTTTCCTTCTCAAGTTTGTAAGTATTCCACTCTCTACTCTCAGATTGAGAGCCAAAACTTTACCTTCCATCAGGAGGTCACCCTATCTACAGGCAAGACAGTGAGCTGTACCAAAGGCACTGGCAAAAGTAGGGCCCAGGTCATTATTTTCTTTTGAGAGAGCTCTCTAGCCCTGATTCCCAGTTGTGCTTCCTTAATAAGTACACCGCCACCCCCACCGCCCCACCGTGCCATCCATGGAGGTTTTGTGCATATATATCACAGACTTGGATTCCATTCCCTAAGATATCTTTAGGACTAAGGTATGTGTGTATGTATGTGTGTATATATATATATATTCTTCTAAGTGATTCCTTCCCACTGTTTTGATGCACATAGTAAGTGGGGAGCTGTGCAGGCCGTTGGTTTGGAGAAACCAGGCAAAAGCACAGTGACTGCACCCGTTAACTCGTCATTTAGTAGTTGCAGTGAGCTGAGATCACGCCATTGCACTCCAGCCTGGGCAACAAGAGCAAAACTCCATCTCAAAAAAAAAAAAAAGTTGCCTCCTTAGAACATAAATCATTGTAATTGGAACTTTGGAAGTAATAAGGTAACTAGAATGATGAATAAAGCACAGTTGGGGAGTTTCAAAAAAAAAAAAAAAAAAGCACAGTGACTGTGGCCTGTCCAGATTAAATCTGTTAAGCAGTAGGTTTTGCCAAATATGGAGAAACAGTAAAAGGTAAAGCTTCTTTGTCCTTAGCTGGTACAAAGTTCTCCTTTGTAATTTTTAGATGTGGTGTGGTTGGTGTAATCACTGTCTGAGTGAATGTAGAGGAGAGGTTTCACCAGGGGGTTCATTGGTATTTAAAATTAAAATAGAGAATGAAAAGTGAAAGCCTTTGCGTTGGAGACTCCTTTCAAAGGAGAAGAAAATGGCATGTGCCATTTATGTATCTTATATAGGGTTGTTGAATGTAGCCAAATGTGCCTGTCAGCATGGAGCTTGGCACTCTGGTGGGCGTCTGAATCATAGCTCTCTATACAAAGCATACATTCCCCTAAGAACAGAGAAAGGATCCAAAGCACCCATCTTCATTTGCTGAGGAAGGATGGTGGAGATTTCTAGAGAACAGTTGTAGTGTAATATTTCCTGTTACCACAGTTATTCCCAACTTTTATTGACACATCATCATCCAGGGACATTTTAATTTAAAAAAAAAAAAAAAAGCATATCCAAGAAGTAGCCCAATAGTCATGTAATGTGTGATTCTCTTCCCCAGCATTTCTGCCACATCATCCTCCGGTGTCTTTTCTTAAACACCCCTGAGAAGAGGGTACACGCTGTGCCCCACCCAGGGCAGCCCATTTCTGAGCACCTCTGGCTCGGAGAAGGTTTTGGAGGCTATTTAACCTGAAGATTAGCATGACTTATTCTTTTTTTTTTTTTTTTTGAGACAGAGTCTGGCTCTGTCCCCCAGGATGGAGTGCAGTGGCACCATCTCAGCTCACTGCAAGCTCCGCCTCCCAGGTTCACGCGATTCTCCTGCCTCAGCCTCCCAAGTAGCTGGGACTACAGGTGCCCGCCACCACGCCCTGCTAATTTTTTTTTTGTATTTTTAGTAGAGACAGGGTTTCACTATGTTGGCCAGGATGGTCTCGAACTCCTGACCTCGTGATCTGCCCACCTTGGCCTCCCAAAATGCTAGGATTACAGGCTTGAGCCACCGTGCCCGGCCAGCATGACTTATTCTAACAAGGAAAACCGAGGGGTACCTGGTCTTACAGATAAGTTCACAAGCAGCTGGTTCTCTCTTGTGGATACATGGGACCACAGTGGCTGTAGCTAGTTTCCTAAGACTCCATCTGCCTTATCTGCCAGATCCCTCCTTTGCTACACACACACACGCACACACACACACACAGAGTCTCTCTCTCTCTCTGTCTCTGTCTCTCTCTCTCTCCCTCCCTCTCTCATACACACACAACCGAATGCTTCATTCTTCACCTAGTCAGAAACCTGCGGAGCCCCCAGGAGAGCTCTGTCCCTGATCTCCACCTGCCAACCTACCAGTCTTCTTGGCATGAGGCATCTCAGTGCTCCAGTGCTCAGCTCACCTTGCCAGCTTTCCTGTAGCCTGATTGGGTCCTGGTCATACTCATCTGTTGCCACTATTTTAGCAGTTTCGGCCTCCATGCCCCAAAATGTGGGATCCTTTTCTTTTTTTTTTTTTTAGATGAAGTTTCACTCTTGTTGCCCAGGCTGGAGTGCAATGGTGTGATCTTGGCTCACTGCAACGTCTGCCTCCTGGATTCAAGCGATTCTCCTGCCTCAGCCTCCCGAGTAGCTGGGATTACAGGAGCCTATCACCATGCCTAGCTGATTTTTTTATTTTTAGTAGAGATGGGGTTTCACCATGTTGGCCAGGCTGGTCTCAAACTGCTGACCTCAGGTGATCTACCCTCCTCGGCCTTCCAAAGTGCTGGGATTACAGGTGTGAGCCACCACGCCTGGCTGGGATCCTCTGAATTGTATTTTTTTTTTTTTTTTTTTAGTAGAGATGGGGTTTCACCATGCTGGCCAGGCTGGTCTTGAACTCCGGACCTCAAGTGATCCACCTGGCTCAGCCTCCCAGAGTGCTGGGATTACAGGCATGAGCCACTGCACCTGCTCAGTCCCCTTGTGATTTACTTTAATATAGTTTCATTTATAGTGGTGGCCCCTTTAATATAGTTTATCATTCCTTATAGTTGAAGAGTCCAGTGTTAACTGAATAGGCAGAAAACTACACATTTCTCTAAATCAGCACCTTAATTTATAAAGTCTCATGTTGGAAATGAAGAGAATTGCGTTGTTTCTTGGCTTTTAAGACTTGGAAAATATCTTAAATGGCCTCTCTCCATTTAGGACAAACAATAAAAACTGGCCTGGAATAATCTTCGAACAGGAGGTATGAGATAAGTAGTAAGTAAACGTCCACAGGACTCCAAATAACTCTAAAGATCTGATGCCCCTGGGAGAATTGTTGAGGGAAAAATCTAGGAACTAAGATACTGCAAAATGGAAATAGACCTTCTTGGTTGACCGAGGCTCTAGGATGAAGCCTGTGAGTCAGTCTCTGCACCTTTGGAAATAGAGGAAATTAGCTCAACAGGGCCTGGGGCATGTAGGTATCCGCCAAATATTTTATATGAATTGAATTTGGACTCAATTTTTGGTATTGTATATTATGTAACATGAAGAGAAAATTTACCAGGGGAACTGGAAAATGCACTTAACCTTTATGGAGATGAGAACAAAAACTGAATTAAAATCTTTCCCTGACTTGGTGTTTCCTGTGTATGTCACGCATGCTAGCTATAATTTTGTCATTTCTGTACTATGATAATTCATAATTCATATTTACATGCTTAAGGTGGGGCCTAATACAGGGCAGGGAGTTATTTACACTGTAGGGTAGGCATTGAGCAGAAGTGGTGTGATATTTTTTCTGTTCATTTTTCTAGATTGGGGAAAGTTTAAATTGAAATTATTGGCATCACTGATGATAATTAAGAACCGTTTAAATTCCATTTCTGGCGAATTCATGAAGGATATATAACCAGGAACTCTAGGGAAACCTGAAGGGCTGAGCTGGAGGGTCTAGAATTGGGGCCTTAACCTGGGAGTCCAAAAACTTTGCCAAACACTTATTTCCACCTTCCACCCCTCCTCCCGTGCCCACCCTCACAGAGCAGTACTTGGCACCCTAGACAAATACTGCCAGATCTACAGACATCTAACGTCTGCAGATACCCACTCCCTGCCTAGTCTCCCTAAATCACATAAGACTGGGACATCTTTGAAGGCAAGGGGTATGTTCTTACTCATCCTTGTTTCTGCAAAGCCCAGCTACCTCAGGGCCTGACCCATTGTGGGTCATTCAGTAGATGTTTGCTGAATGAATAAACGCTTTTTGTCTTTTGTTCTTTTAATGAGTAACTGTTGTTTCCTTTGCACCCCTCCCCAGTACATTTTTATCTTGGCTGGCAGCTCCTTGTCTGCTTGCTGAAGATAGAACCGCAGACCACATGAGCACCCCCTGCCTCCTCAGCTGCTCACTGTTCTGCACGTAGCCTTCAGGACCTCTGCCCAGCAGTTGTGGCCCCATGTCACCCTCTCTGCTGTTGTCACCAGAAATTTACTCACAGTGTACCCTCTGGTCCTTCACAACTCATTTGTCTTAATCTGTTTCAACAACAAAGTTTGAGAAGGTTAAGAATACAGGATGGTAGGAGGTGGAAAAAACAGTGGGCGTGAGCAGTAAGTCGATATGACTAAGCTGAGACTCTTCTGAGTCTTCTAGATGGAAGGGGAATTTCTCCAGAGTTACGGGCAGTTAACCACATTGCCTCATGGTCTTGAGCCCCTCTTTTAAAACCCTTGTTGTCTACATTAAGCGGAAGTCTCCCCTTGGCTGCATTTTGATGTCACTTAAAATGTCACTGGGGCCCATGCTTCCTAGAGGAAGGCAAGCACAGCCAGCATTCCCAAGAAAGCCCTCAACTCAGGGGTTTCATTTTGTTTTTATGATGGGAAATAACTTTCATTTCACAGTCACTGCCCACCCCACTACTTCCTCTTTGACCCCTTCATCTAAGATGAACACATCTGTTATTTTACCCTGTATAGCAGGTGCAAAAGAGAATTAAAATGGTGTCTGAATCCATAAAAGGAATATATTGCATAGAGAATCAAGGCCACAGTAACAAATGACAGGCAATCTTAAAATATTGGAATAATCTATCTTTCAAGTTACAGAAGCTTACTAGAGATAGGGGCAGGTCATTGTTACAAGCATCTGGCAGTACATTAATCATGAGAAATTAATTAGGCCTTAATGTGGGTCTAATGAGAAATTCTTATTATCCATGTTTGCTTATGGGCTTTGTTGGTTAATTATCAAATGGAACACTAGAGACCCTAAAATGTGATTATGAAATGATTTTTAAAAGTCCTTTCTTGGAGTGTAATATTCTATTAATGAATCAGCAGAAACTGAAGATTATCTGCTTTGGAGATGTGTAACAATCCAATGTAATTACAAACCTGTTTAGAGAGGAACCATTTAGCTATATATGATCAAAATAGCCCTTTTAACTGTTCTCTGTGTATATGTCCTTTGTCTTAGTTTTCTGTGTTCCTGGGAATTATTTTCTTCCTGGAGCTCACTGCCGGAGTTCTAGCATTTGTTTTCAAAGACTGGATCAAAGACCAGCTGTATTTCTTTATAAACAACAACATCAGAGCATATCGGGATGACATTGATTTGCAAAACCTCATAGACTTCACCCAGGAATATGTAAGTTTAAAGTGGTTTGTTTTCAAGTTAAAAGTTCTCTGAACAATGACCCCGGTGAATATCCCTCCTGGTTTCTGCATCTGCCAGCTGGAAACTACCTGACTATTCTGCATGGGTGTTTGTTTGTTTGTTTATTATTTTCCGACTTGCTCTGTGACTTACAGGATTTGTATTCTAAATGGAAATGTCCTATTTTCACTTGTTTCAACTTCTGTTAAGTTAGAGGAACAAAGAAGAAAACACTTGAGCAAAAAGTTCTGATCATGGCTGTCCTTTCCTGTTTGCATTTGAGGAACATTTTTTTGCTCCAGGTTTAAAGTTTTATTTGGTTATTAAATATGGATTCTTTCTTATCCCTTGTCCCCTTTTTTGGTATTCCTTGATATTTCACAGCTCATAATAATCTACTTATCAACAGAATAATTTGCCACAAAGTTCCTAAAATGTGCCTATCCAAATACTATTATTGCACGTGCAGTTAAAAGCAAAAGCTTAGAAACTCCTAAGTCCTAGTGGCTTCTAACAAGTGAAGAATCTGCGCGGTGGAATCCAGGCCACTCCCTCCGATCCCTGAGCATTGGAGTCCAGGCCACTCCCTCCGGTCTCTGAGCATGCCTGTGAAATGGCTCTTTCAGTGCCAGCAAAGCAGCAGATGTCCCGTTTCACTCAGAATGCAAGGGACCAAAAGACACAGGTCTAGTGCCAAAATCTGATAAGGGACCCTGGTCTCACAGGACCTTGACCTATTTCCCCAATAGTAAAATGGAAATAATATTAGCTACTGTCTAACTCACAGGGATATTATGACACTAATGAGACATACATGTTTTTATATTAGGCTAAGGCATTAGGGTTCCTACAAACTTGCAGGTCTTTATATACCTGCACTGAAAAGTCGGGTAGGCTGAGCTTGGACTTAGACAGCGGTGTCTGTGGCATTCATGTATATGGCAGGACCAGAGGGCAAGCAGAAGCCCAGTGAACGGTAGCCTTCTTGAGGTTGGACAGTTTTCTGCCTGTGATGAAGAGAGGCAGCAGCCATGTCGACACTCGTTATGAGGGAGGCCACCCCCTTCCTTAGGCACTCAGGACTAAGCTGGGTTATGTGGTTTTGTTCAGTGGCAGCAACATTTCGTCCTGGAGTAAGCTGTACCTTAAGTGGGAAATTAAGCCCTGATTCATGTCCTCAGCTGACTTCACTGTTTTATTAGGTCCTAATGGGTGCAGGCATTATTCCTGACTGGTTTGCATGACACATTGATGGAGCTTTGTGGACACACCTCGAAATGCACGACCCAAGCTCTGGAAGGACCATGTTGTCTTGGAGTGCTGTGTGCCTTATATGGAAATACTACAGTTTCATGTGATTTTCTTTTCACATCATGGAATGTAATGTTTAGAAATAGCTATTGGAAAGTCTTCAAATGGTTGAGGCTTGATATTTATTTAACTCAGAGAAGGAGAGAAAGTGCATCCCAGCGAAGTGAGGAAGGGACTTATGTGGTAGCTTTTGACTCAAGCCCCATTTAAGAACCACTGAATTTAACTGCTTGTTTTATTATATTTTAATTGGAAGACTGACTTTTTAAACTTGAAAATGTAAAACACATGCACTTGTTTTTAAACAAATTCAGAGTAGAAACAGATATGATGAAAAGTTAACCTCTAAAATTTTTGGTGGTGATGGATGTATCAACTATATATCCATTGATTGTGGTGATGTTTTTGTGACATATACAGATGTCAAAATTTATCAAATTGTATACTTTAAAATGTGCAATTTATTGTATGTCAGTTATACCTCCATTATTGGCGGGATCTGGCCAGCAGCCTGCAATGCAACAGGGCTCTCTCTGTTCCCAGGCATATCGGCAGGTCGAGAAATAATAGACACATACAAGATAGTGAAAGCTGGGTCCAGGGGGGTCACCGCCTTCTGATCCAGCAGTGCCAACAATGCACTGGATATACCAGAATTTATTATTAAGTTTAGTGAGGGTGGGGGTAGGTTAGTGAGGGATTTAGGATCATTTGATTATGAGGTGAGATGGGCACATGGGTATGAAGTAATTCTTTAACATAACATCTGTATGCAGAAGTACAGTATACAGGGATAAGAATTTATAATATAGTGTGTGCATCAGTAATTTCTAACAGAGCCTTAAAACAGAAACACAGTCTTTCCATAACCTATGATTAGCAAGATATTAATCAGCAATAACAGTTGCAACAAAAGCCGGTTACAAACAATCCATAGAAATGGGATTGAAGCTAGACAACCAGTTAGACCAGAAATTCTCAGAAGGGAGTATGCCTTAACCCTAAAGAGATCTAGAAGAGCCATGGCAAGATGAGGGCGTTTATAGCCCTATCTTATCCGTATGGACAGGTGCCCCCCATGCATCCGTTTATAGGCTCTCCACAAGGGTCACATTCTATTCCCAGAGCTGTGAACATCTGCTTTTCTGGGATAGGAATCTTGGTGATGTGAAACCTCCCTGACTGCACATCCATTCATAGGCTCCCTGCAGGGGGAAGCACATCATGTGCTGTTGGCTCATTCTGGCAGTCCAACCTGGCATTGTCTTTACACAATTCTGCATGCAATGTTGTATTTACAATAATCAGGAGCATTTCATCTTTTATTCTGTAGCAATAGTTTCAGGGGGTCTCCCTGCACTCCATAAAACAAAACAGATCTTTAAAAAACTATTAGAATGTAGAGATCAAAACTTTGAAAAAGTAAGCCTATAGGTAGCCCACCCATAACCCCAGTTGCCTCCTTCAGTCACTACCACTGTTGTTTGTGTCTTATTTACCCTTCTAGAATGTTCTTGTTTCTCCTTCTAGAATGACGTGCCCAAGCCAAACAGATCTTGTTCTAACTGAGCCCTGCTGTACAGCTGCTCTGCCCTTCTTCCACCTAACACCACAGGTCTCATCAGTTGTTTAAATCACGTGCCAACACATCCCTACAAACCTTCAGCCCTAATTAATTTGGAAGATTTTATATGGGCCATTTAGGTTCAGTTTGGCTTAAAAATAAAGTCTGGGACAGAAAAGAAGGTCAGAGCTGGCAGAAGCTGGGTGTCGTTCGGCAGATGTGAGTGTAGGCGCCTGCTTGCCTCCAAGTTGGGATGTTCTAATTCTTTCCTGTTTGCTCTAGTGGCAGTGCTGTGGGGCTTTTGGAGCTGATGATTGGAACCTAAATATTTACTTCAATTGCACAGATTCCAATGCAAGTCGAGAGCGATGTGGCGTTCCATTCTCCTGCTGCACTAAAGATCCCGCAGTAAGTGAATGCCAGCGAACTATTGGCCTACTCTGTACATCATGCCGAGAGTGTGCACGGGACGAGCAGAGTGATTTTTTGGTTGAAACCTCTTCTTACCTGGTTACTCCTATTTGTAGCTCCTGTAGGGGGTATAGTGCTCAAATCTTCCTAGTAGGAGTAATAATTGCTGGCATTAATTTAGCAGTGTGTGCTGGTTCCTATTCTAAGCCTTTATGTGCGTTGGCTCATTTAAGTTGGGCACATTCCTACTGGCAGATACCACCATTACCCTCCCTTTTCAGGGGAAGAAATCAAGGCACATGAGGTGTAAGTGACTTTCCCAAGCTTGCACTGCTAGCAGGCAATGGAGTGGAATATGAGACTCAGGCAACCTGCCTGTATCATCTGTTAGCCTTTCTTTATGGGAAGGGCAGTCTCATATGAGAGCTCTCTGCATTGGTTTGGGGTTAGTAACCCTTTTCTTTTTGGCTTAGTTCTAGGGGAACTATTAGGAGTAGGAGGGAGAGTTCGAGACAAGATAGGGCTGGACTGCTGTGTAGGAAGACCACAGCTACCCAGACTCCTGAATGTCATCATGACTATAGTCATGCAGTTTGCATTTTATTATAAAAAAGAATAAAATATAAAATCTATTTATAAATCACTCACTTTTGCCACAGGTTTGATTATATTTTGGGTCAAATCATGCCTGATATATAGAATGACTTAAAATGCAATTCTTAAGCCAGGCATAGTAGTTCACACCTGTAATCCCAGCACTTTGGCAGGCTGAGGTGGGAGGATCTCTTGAGCCCAGCAGTTAAAGACCAGCCTGAGCAACATAGTGAGACCCCATCTCTACAAAAAAATTTAAAAATTAGCCATGTGTGGTGGCACACACCTGTGGTCCATCTACTCTGGAGGCTGAAACAGGAGGATCACTTGAGCCCAGGAGTTTGAGGCTGCAGTGAGCCATGATCATGCCACTGCCCTCCATCCTGGTGACAGAGTGAGACCACATTTCTTTAAAAAAAAAAAAAAAAAAAAAGGCAACTCTCTAGTGTTAGAATGACAAACATGAGAGGTTATTCCACACATCTCTGTGTGCTCCTAACTGCAGAGCCCTTCTGGGACTCCTCAACTGTTTCTGGCCCTGCAGTCTCCGATGTACTCCCCAAGGCTCGCCCTTACCCCCCAGAAGCAGAGCCGAGTGGGTGCTGATGAGCTCGGTGGGGATGCTCCTTCTTACGGTGGAGGCTGTGGGGCTCTTAAAAGGAGCTATGGTCTTGGAGTGGAAAAGCAGAACTTCCCTGCAGGCTGCCCCCAGGGGACCACCTCAGCTGTTTCTCTTGGTCTGAAAGAGGAGACAAAGTCACTGAGGACTGTGCTGCCCCGCCAGCTGCCCTTCCCACCAGCTCATACCTCCTCTCCCTTCTGAGGAGAGCCACATGGCAGTAGAGTGCCCACTTAGAGCTTGAGGGGGGCTCATCCTGGTGGCCTTGCACTGGCCAGCGGGTGCCACACAGTGCGCCTCCTGTCGCCAGTTCCTGTCCCACATGAACACTCCCTTGGGAGAATTCTGTATTCTCAGAGGCATTAATGCTTCCCCTTTCACCTACAGATCCTCTGGGCAGAGCTAGCTCATTCCTTGCGCTCTAAGCTAATAAAATCTGCCCCACACCCCGCAGAGGAGGAAAATAAACAACCCGAAAAAGTGGAACCATGTTTCTGATCAGACCCTGTGAGACGTCAGGTTGTCCATGTGATTATGTGGTCGAGGCATTGTTTTGTTTTTTAATTATTAAAAGCTCATTGATAAACCATCTAAGTAACATAGAAGTACATAGATTAAAAAGTAGCAGTCCATCCAAAAGAGGATACATGAAGATTTACTGTGTCCTTTAAGTTATGTTTTTTATCTGTGTCTCCAGTTCCCTAAATCCCATAAGCTTCTTGAGGTTGGCACCACTTTGAATCTTGAGCCTCCTGTGTGATAGACTTGCTGTCTTTTCTGATATTCCCTAAGTCTTAGTTTTCCTTATTTGTAAAATAGGGCATATTTTAATACCTCCTTCTGAAGATTGTCACAGTAATGACGTGGGATCATGTATATAAAGTGTTTAACACAGTGCTGCAGTCTTTGTGCCCAGATACACATTTTATTACTAATGCGGAACAGAAGTCTTCTGCTGATTTATAGGTGGGCTTTCTGTCTAATGAGTAAATTTCACTTTTCTCTTTCCTTTCTTCACCAGGAAGATGTCATCAACACTCAGTGTGGCTATGATGCCAGGCAAAAACCAGTAAGTGGAATCTCATGTTGTTGCTTAGCACAAAGGGTGTTGGAGGAGCTTTGGCCTGTGCCTGGTGCTCTATCTGTGACAATGTGCTCTCCTCTTCCCTTGTGAAGGAAGTTGACCAGCAGATTGTAATCTACACGAAAGGCTGTGTGCCCCAGTTTGAGAAGTGGTTGCAGGACAATTTAACCATCGTTGCTGGTATTTTCATAGGCATTGCATTGCTGCAGGTAAGATAAGGGTCCTTGATGGATATCACAGGGAAATAATGCCCTGGGAGAGCCCTTGCCAGGATCGGAGCTTTGCTTAAAAACCTTGGTTGTCATAGTTTTTAAGACAAATTGGAGGGCTGAGGAACAGACCTAAACGATTTGGTTTGTGTTTTATTTATGTATTTATTTATTTTATTAATTTTTTTTTGAGACGGAGTCTTGCTCTGTCACCCAGGCTGAAGTGCAGTGACGCGATCTCGGCTCACTGCAGGCTCCGCCTCGCGGGTTCACGCCATTCTCCTGCCTCAGCCTCCGGAGTAGCTGGGACTACAGGCGCCTGCCACTATGCCCGGCTAATTTTTTTGTGTTTTTAGTAGAGATGGGGTTTCACCTTGTTAGCCAGGATGGTCTCGATCTCCTGACCTCGTGATCTGCCTGCCTCGGCCTCCCAGAGTGCTGGGATTACAGGCGTGAGCCACCGTGCCCGGCCTGGTTTGTGTTTTATTAAAGCTCTGTCTGAGTTTAGATGCTACTAGCATGAAATACTTTAGGAAACCTTGTCTTTTTCTAAGATGGAGACATTAATTAGATCAGTAGTTGCCTGCTGGCATTCCATCGTTTACATGTGCTCCATAATACTGCATTGTGGCAACTGAGTCAAACATGCATAGTTAGAAGTAGAACTCAGTGGTGACATTAAGGTTTTGGGAAGTTTCAGAGATGTCATAACGCTTTCTCTCCCTAAACTACCTTGCCAAAGTGCTAGTGAAGAAAGGGAGCACCCACTTTTCCTCCTGGCCAGTCTTAAGAGCTGGACTCTTCATGTTGTTGGTGTGATACTTTCCTAAGAGCACATAGTTGAAACAAATTAAAGAAGACCTAAGTAAATATAAAGATATCCTTGTTCACAATTGCAAAACTTCGTATTATTAAGGTAACAACACTCGTCAAGTTGATCTACAGATTCAGTGTAATCCCTATCAAAATTGTAACCACTTTTTAGCAAAAATGGACAAGCTGATCCTAAAATTCATATGGAAAAGCAAGGAACCCATAATAGCCAAAACAAATTTGCAAAAGTAAAACAAAGTTGGAGAATTCACACTACCCAATTCAAAACTTAGTACAAACATGTACTAAACATAGTAATCAACAGTGTGTACTTGAGTAAGATTAGCCATATAGAGAAGTGGAATAAAATTGAAAAATCAAGAAATAAAACCAGGCCAGGTGTGGTAGCTCATGGATGTAATCCCAGCACTTTGAGAGACCAAGGCAGGGGGATGGCTTGAGCCCAGGAGTTCAAGACCAGCCTGAGCAACATAGCAAGACCTTGTCTCTACAAAAAGTAAAAATAAAAAAATTAGCCAAATGTAGTGGCATATGCCTGTGGCCCTAGCTCCCCAGCAGGCAGAGGTGGGAGGATTGCTTGAGCCCAGAAGGTTGAAGCTGCAGTGAGTCATGATTATGCAACTGCACTCTAACCTGGGTGGCAGAGCAAGACCCTGTCTAAAAAAAAATAAGAAAAAATAATATATAATTAAAAAGAAGAAATAAGGCCGGGTGCAGTGGCTCATGCCTGTAATTCCAAAACTTTGGGAGGTTGAGTCAGGTGGATCACTTGAGCTCAGGAGTTCCAAAACAACCTGGGAAACATGACAAAACCCTGTCTCTACAAAATACACAAAAGTTAGCTGGGCATGACGGTGCATGCCTGTGGTCCCAGCTACTTGTGGGGCTGAGGAGGGAGGATCACTTGAGCCTGGGAGGTTGCAGTGAGCTGAGATCGCGCCATTGCACTCCAGCCTGGGTGACAGAGCAAGATCCTGTCTCAAAAATAAAAAATAAAAAGGAAGAAGAAATAAGCTCATACGTGTATGGTCAGTTGATTTTTGACAAGGGAACCAAAACCATTCAATAGGGAAAGAGCAGTCATTTCAACAAATGGTACTGGGAAAACTGGATATGCAAAATAATGAGTTTAGACTAACTCACACCATATATAAAAATTAACTCAAAATAAAGCAAAGACCTAAATATAAGAGCCAACGCTATAGAACTCCAGAAGAAAACATAGGCATAAATATTTGTGACTTTGGATTAAGCAGTGTCTTCTTGGATATGACATCAAAAGCATAAGCAATGAAACAAATGTAAATAAATTGGACTTCAAAATTTAAAACTGTGCCGAAAATGATACCATCAAGAAAGTGAAAAGGTAACTCCTAGTATCTAGAAAATAAAAGAATTTTTAAAACTTAATAAAAAAACAAATAACTTAAAAATGGGCAGCCAGGCATGGTGACTTGTCCCTGTAATCCCAGCTACTTGGGAAGCAGAGGCAGGAGGCTGCACTGAGCTGTGATCACGCCGCTGTACTCCAGCCTAGGCAACAGAGCAAAACCCGGTCTCTTAAATTGTTAAAAAACAAACAAACAAACAACAAAAAAAAAACGGGCAGAGGATCTGAACAGACATTTCTCTAAAGATTAAAATGGCTAATAAGCACGTGAAAAGATGCCAACGTCAGTAGTCATTAAGGAAATGCAATTCAAAGCCACATACTTCATACTCGTTAAAGTGGTTAGAATAAAAAAGATGGACAATAACAAGTATTGGCAAGGATGTGGAGAAAATGAAACCCTCATATGTTGCTGATGGAAATGAAAATGTTGCAACCTCTTTGGGAAACAATTTAGCAGTTTCTCAAAAGTTAAGTATAGTGCTACCATCTAGAAGTGTACCCAAAAGAATTGAGAACGTGTTTACCCAAAAACTTGTATGCTCATGTTCATAGCAGAATTACTCATAATTGCCAAAATGTGAAAGCAATGCAAATACCCATCAACTGAGGAGTAGATAAACAGAATGGGGCATATCATGCCATGGAATATCATTCAGCCATCAAAAGGAATAAATTAATAGTACATGTATATGAACCTTGAAAATATTTTGCTACATGAAAAAGATAGTCACAAAAGCCCAATATTATATGATTCCCTTGATATGAAATGTCCAGAAGAGGCAAATCCACGGAGGCAGGAAGTAGAATAGTGATTGCCAGGTCTGTAGGGATGGTGGGATGGGAATGACTGCTCACAGGTGCAGGGTTTCTTTTTGGGGTAATGAAATGTTCTGTGATTAGATAGTGGTGATAGTTGCATAGCTTTGTGAATATACTAAAAGCCACTGAATTATACACATTACAAGGATGCTTTTTACCACATATGAATTACATCTTAAATTTCAAAAATCAACGATTTTAAAAAAATGGGACACAGTGGCCAGGGAAAAAAGTTATGAGTGTCAGTTCACTGTGTAACTCACATTTTCTTCCTTTCTCAGATTTTTGGGATATGCCTGGCCCAGAATTTGGTTAGCGATATCGAAGCTGTCAGGGCAAGCTGGTAGAGTCCCTGCAACCGCTGCTGCAAGACACTGGACAGACCCAGCTTTCGGGACCCTCCCACGTGCGGAACTGATCTTCAAGCTGCACAGACCTAATCACAGATGCAGCCTGCAGTCTCGCCTAATGGAGCTGCCATTAGGGGAGTGTAAAACTGGGAAATGCTGCTCACTGACAGAATTAAAAAAAAAAAAAATAACCAGTATGAAAGTCATTGTGCCGTGAATCTCTACTGTAGCCATGAATTTATGGACAGTTGGATGCTTACCAAAAAAAGAAAAAAGGGAGGGTGGGGGACCCAGATGTACTTGAATGTGCAGAAAATACAGTCTTGTCCTCGTCTTCCATAATTGGAGGGCTGGGAGAGGCAGCTTTGCTCTTCGCCACACCTTGGACGGACCACCTTCTGTACCATGGCCTGAAGGAGTGCATCTCTTCAAAGACTCAGCCCCTTACCTGGGAGGGCAGTGGTTTGTCGGCATCCCTCCACGTACATTTTAGGAAACACTTGCAACTCTCATCTGAAGAAGAAAACAACTCGTCTTTGGGTTCAGATTTTGTGATGGTATTCAGCAAGTCACTTGGGCGAGCACACTTGGTCTATCCTGGAAAGTCTCCTTATAAGAGAAGTTGTGTATTTCATGTGTACCGAGCAAGGGCATCGGAAGACTTCATGAGGCTGTATTTTAGCAGGACTGATCTTTTTTCTAAGTAGGCCTGAGCTTTGTTTATCAGTGAAATTCAAGGAGAAAATGAGGTTAATGAAGCGGTATCAGTTAAATACCCCCTTCTTCTCACCCTGCCAAAATTAGCAGTTGGATTTTTGGAAACTGGAATACTCTGGGTCATTTTGTTTTGTATGTTTGTTGTTTTTCGTCTTCCAAAGGTGAAAGCTGTGATATGGTTCCACTTAAATTTTAGTGTTTTCTTACTCAGCTCAAGCATTAATTTTTGATTAAGTCTTAACCTGCATGACCTGTGAATCTGAATCCATCATCTCCCTTTCCTGCCAGCTTTTCTACAAACATTGAAATATGTTATTTGGTCAGCACTTATTTCCTAGGTTCACAGCCTTGGGAGGTTGTGGCATGTCCTCCCATCCAAATGCTTCCCTGGTCTCGATGATCTCTTCCAGAGTCGATCTGAGTGGCCTCTTCTGTACCCTCCGCTTCTTTCTCTTTGAATGGAATTAAACCCAATTTTGAAACAACATTGACCCAGTCAAAAGCTTCTAATGGTTTCTTTTTCTTCCTCCAGTTTTAGTTTGCTTTTGTTAAAAAAAGAAAATAGTGCATGGCCATAGCTCCTTCAGTTCTCATTGCAGACTAACCATCAGGATGGTATCAAAGCACAAATACTTTGGAGGGGAATGCGTTGAACTGGGGCAAGTACTCTGTAACACAAAGTGGGAAACCACTTCCTGGTGCTGCCGCTCCTGCCCCCCACTTTAGGTGGGAGGGATGAGTTTTGCCCTCTAGATTTTAATCCAGCTGGTGTCCACCGGATGTTGCCCTCGTGGGGAGCAGATATCAGTCTGTGGAATGCTGGAAAAACCACAGGCACATTTTTCAGTGCGGACAGATTTGCCAGCACATAACTGGGTAGCCAGCTAGCATACTTTGTGGAAATTAAGCGAGGTTTTCCATTTCAGCCCCGTGTTGCATGGTGGTGGCTGATGAATGTGTCAGTCTGCTCAGAGAAAGGACAGAAAGGAAATTATTTTCAAAACTGTGTTCACTGTTTGGGTGTGTGTATGGCTCTGCATGTGTGTGTTTTTGTCTCTGTATAGGTAGAGGTGTTCACGTCTTACTCTGACTGTAAGGTTGTCTCACTTCATCTCTGCCCCCACCACAGTTGCCATTTTGTAATGTCCTTCCAACATGGAGAAGACACGAGCTCTCCAGTTGGCATCGTTTGTCTTTTTTGTTGATTGCCTCATTCTCCAGTGAACTCCATCTGCCCAGTTGATTCAGAATCAGGCAAGATCCCTGCCCTTTGGCACATCCACTGAAAGGCCAAACAGCCAAGTCCGAGTGAGTTTTAAATATTAATCATCCTTTATTTTTTACACTTGAGAGTGATTGTAATAAAGGCTGTCATTAATAAACTTGGTTCTACCTTACATGGAGTTGTGTCTTTCTTCATTACTTCTTTCTTGAAACTGTGAAATTTTCGAATCCAGTGCTTCTCAAACTTAGCAGGTGTCAGAATCACTGGGAGGACTTGTTAAAACACATGAATGCATTTGCTCCATGCCCATAATTTCTAACTTAGTAGGTCTGGGGTGGGGCTGGAGAATTTGTATTCTGATAAGATCGTAGGTGATGCTGTTTGCGGCTTGTTTGGGAACTACACTTTGAGAAGCATTGCTCTGATCCATTTTTCTAGGAGGGGAAACAGAAAGGTAAGATTTTGTAGTTGGGAAGGGAAAGGTTCCTTTGTACTTACAAATGCTGACTGACAAGACACAGAGGCCAGAGCGTCGTATGTAGGAAATCCCTGCCCATGAGGTCATCTGCTGGTTACAATCACTTGGGGAACGTGTGAAATACAGATTCCCCAGACCTTACTTACCCCTAGCAGTTCTGGAGTGGAAGACAGGGTATCTATGTTTTAAAAGCTCCCTTGAAAATTTAATGCCTGGTAGGATTTATGACTTATGGGCTTAGATAAATGTTGATAATATTCACAACCTTTTTTATAAGAAAATAATTTCTCACAGTCCCTTGGAGCTGGAATCCTAAAAACCCATTAGAGAAATGTCAGCTTAAATGTCTTTCATTGTGAATTATCACTGCAGAAGAAGACTTCTGTCGTTAGAACTGATTAAAGACTTTTTTCAAAGATCAAATGAAAACAAATTTTAAGGTTCATACAGCACACCTAGATCCTGACATCTTAGTGTCAGACTTGTTCAAGAAACATTTTGCCTCATTTCTCGGATATTTGAAACATCAATGTTATTTTCATTTTAAGGAAATTTATCAGTGATGATTGGAGATGGCCAATCCCTGCTTCTTGAGTTTACATTGTCTACATTGGCCCTCTTTGCTTGTTGCAAACTATAAGCCAACAAAGGAAAACAAAAATGACAGCTCAGAAATAAAAGGATGCTTTTGTCTATAGAACTCAAAAACTTGGAGGAAGTTTCTTCAGTGTGTAGAAGGTAGACTTTAGGGGAAGCTTATTAAATTTCTCTTTATTTCTGTTGTTGGACTGGTTACCACTAACATCATTGCTTCTATAATTTAAAAATACACAGTTTTTAAACATGAACTCAGGAATTAAAAAGAATTTTGCATCATGAAGTAAAGGAGTGCATTTCCTTTGTTCTTCCTTCTCCCAGGGAATAATAAACCTGGACTTTTCTTTCAGCCTTCCTGCCACAGGTCCCAGTTGTCCTTTCCTCAAGGGGATCCTTAAAGTGTCTCTCGGAGGTTTCTTATGCAAAGTGATAGTTCATTTCCCTGTGTTTGTGTGGGCAGGAATGGAGTGATTTTGCAGTTTCGTTTGTTTCCGGCTGGCTTGGACAGGCGCCCTGGGAAGCCTGTGGGCTGAACAATGAGGAGCTGGAGCCCAGTGACCTGGCAGGCCACCCCAACTCTCTTTGTCATTTATTCCACGAAGCTCTCCTTCTCTAGGGAAATCCTGTTTAGACCTCCAATGGAGAACTGGGAAGCCCTCCATAAACGCTGGCCAGCAGGGTTTCATGGCCAGAGCTCTCTCCAGTGAGGCCATGGGGCTGCTTCTAGGTGCTGCCCGCTTCTGGAGTGAGAAGCCTAGTCTTTGAGTGAGGAGGAAAGTGCAGCATTTGCCTGAAAAATACATTAACATTGGCTTTACCATGGTGACACAATAAAATCCATAGAAAATCTACACATGATAACAGACAAGGCAGTCAGATGGGGGTGGGGGGGGGGTGAGGGGGTGGGTAGGGGCAGGGAGCAGGGCAGAGAAGCCAAACTCTGAACTTGGAGCAAAGCCATCCTTAGACTCACCCGAGCCTTTTTGTTTGGAGGGGTTTGCCACAAAAAGTTTATAAAATTACAGTTTTAGGCCAGACAAGGTGGCTCACACCTGTAATCCCAGCACTTTGGGAGGCCAAAGCAGGAGGATTGCTTGAGGACAGGAGTTCAAGATTAGCCTGGGCAACATAGCAAGACCCCATGTCTTAAAAAAATGAAAAAAAAATTTTTTTTGATTAGCTGGACCTGGCATCATGCACCTGTACTCCCAGCGACTCTGGAGGCTGGGGCAGGAGGACAGCTTGAGCCCAGGAGTGAAGTATGATCACACCACTGCACTCCATCCTGGTCGGCAGAGGAAGACCCTGTCTCTAACTTAATAAAAATAAAATTACAGTTTTTAGGACTTCTTGAGGGATTAAGTACAGCTTGATTTGGCGTTTTCATGCTGAGTAGTTCTCCTGTAAACTTGCCACTAGCGAGAGGAGGTTGATTTAGTCCCTTCCTGTTATGCATTAACCGGGGCTAAACCTCTGGGGACCCACACTGGCCATTGTGATTTATTTCTCCACTTGTAGGAATTCCCAAGTACAGTAAATCTAAGGGAAGAGCAGGCGAGTTCACGGGCTTTCACTGTAAATATGCCCCGAAAGGAAAGCAGTAGCAGGCTTCCCACGCTCTTGCCCCATACCGAACGCACGCTTGCACTCTCCATGGGGGAAAGCTACTTTTCAGATGTGGAGCCGACCGTCAGGTGCGGTGTCAGCTCTTGTATTTGCAGAGCAACTCATTTGAATGGGAACGTTTTAATGGCCTGCCCTCTAGTGTCGACCGCGTAAAACCACTCCGGACTGGAGTTGGAATAGTTCAGGGATAAAAACACTGTATGTTCAGAGGCACTTGTGCTTTGGAGAAACTTGAAGGTACACAGCTTATGTTGCCTGCTTAGGGCGGGTACATGTTTTATTTCCTTTACACGCTCCTGAAAATGGCAAGGCTTGTTTTGGAAAGATAAGAGAACAGGACGTTTTGCTCCCATCACCATCTATCCTGCTTGGGATCTTGCTGCTGGGAGTTTATCACGGCAGGATGGAGCTGGGCCCTGTCCTCCCACAAGTTTTCAAATGTGGTTTCTAGACAACGATGGTGACTGCCTAAAGCTGCTCATCTTCCAGGCAGAGTCACTGTCCTAAAGGTGTCCTCAGTGGGGCTGGGAGGACAATGCTCTGCACCCTCCCTCCCAGGGAACACCACCCTCTATTGGAACTTCAGAGGTTTTTGTGGCAAAAGGCCCCAGGACCCTGGTTTGCACTTCAATTCCTCTTCAAAATGAGCAACTCTCCAGAAACAAGGAATAGAACATCTTTACATTTCTTCTAAAACCACCAGTGTGTTACTTCTACACACTGTACTTAGAAATACACACATATATGCATACATACCACCAGTGTGAATCACCTGGATTTTGCTTTGGCTTGTCAGAAGTGTTTGAACAAAAACAACTCCATTGCAAATAGGACCTGGGTAAAATGAGGCTGAAACCTACTCGGCTATATTCCCAGATGGCTGGGCATTCTAAGTTACAGGATGAGATAGAAGGTTGGCACAAGACACAGGTCATAGACAGCATGCTGCTAAAACAGGTTGCAGTAAAGAAGCCCACAAAAACCAAGATGACGATGAGAGTGACCTCTGGTCGTCCTCACTGCTACACTCCCACCAACGCCATGACAGTTTACAAATGCCACGGCAATGTCAGGAAGTTACCCTACATGGTCTAAAAAGGGGAGACATGACTAATCCACCCCTCATTCAGCACATCATCAAAAAATGACCATAAAAATGGGCAATTGGCAACCCTCAGGACTCCTCTGTCTATGGAGTAGCCATTCTTTTATTCCTTTATTTTGTTAATAAATTTGCTTTCACTTTATAAACTCACCCTGAGGATGGCTTGAGCCCAGGAGTTTGAGACCAGCCTGGGCAACATAGTGAGACTGTCTTCCTACAAAAAAAAAATTTTCTAACTGGTGGACATGGTGACACAAGCCTGTAATTCCAGCTATGTTGGAGGCTGAGGTGGGAGGATTGCTTGAGCCTAGGAGATGGAGGCTGCAGTGAGCCATGATTGCACTGCTGCATTCCAGCCTGAGCAACAGAGCAAGATCCTGACTCAAACAAAAAAAATACATAAAAAAGAAAACAATCAGCTGGGTGCGGTGGCTCATGCCTGTAATCCCAGCACTTTGGGAGGCCTAGGCAGGCAGATCATGAGGTCAGGAGATCGACACCATCCTGGCTAACACGGTGAAACCCCGTCTCTACTAAAAATACAAAAAATTAGCCGGGTGTGGTGGCAGGCGCCTGTAGTCCCAGCTACTCCGGAGACTGAGGCAGGAGAATGGCGTGAACCCGGGAGGCGGAGCTTGCAGTGAGCCAAGATCACGCCACTGCACTCCAGCCTGGGAGACAGAGTGAGACTCCATCTCAAAAAACCAAAAACAAAAACAAAAAAAGAAAACAATCGACATTTTGTGGGACATTTTAAACATAAAGAATGCTTTATTATGATTAAGTCATGGTCTGCATTCTGTATTTATTTGAAGTAAATTATCTTAAATTCAACTTGTTGGAGTGATTCAAGTTTTATAAAGAAAATAGCCATATTTCCACACTTGTGCTGTCTTTAGTCTTGTTACTTTGCAACTGAATCAGCCCACTAGTTCTCTGGCTCCTTGTTGCAGGCTGGGTACTAGGGGTGAATATATCATCTATCCCTTGAAATAACAGGTCACATTTATTGACTAGAAGTTTACTGTGTTCCAGGCAGTGTGTTATAAGCATGCTGAGTAAGTTCCTGAGTAAACTGATGGAGGGGAAAATCCCACACGTGGAAAATTTCCAATTCATCAAGAGCTAAACTGACATCTCTCAAAATGGTGCCTAGTTGAGATACGGGAAGAACACAGGGGTTAATGCAAGATGGTCTCAAGAAGGAAGAGAGGTTTGGTCTGGGACCCTGGGGAGTGTGGAAGGGGCCATAATAAAGCCTATGCTGCTGGGGAGGTTGGGAAGGGCCCAGAACCTCCAGACGAAAGAGTGGGGGAAAGCTCAGATAAGCAGCAAGGTCCGGTATAGAGAGTCTTGGAATTGTGGCCCAGTCCTTGGCATATATCAGGCACTTGAAAGTTTGCTGAATGACAGCAGTGGTAATTGAGGTGATCAGTAACTACCTCATCCACAATGAACGTGTGTTAGTCTGTTCTCACGCTGCTAATAAAGACATACCCAAGACTGGGTAATTTATAAAGGAAAGAGGTTTAATGCACTCACAGTTCCACATGGCTAAGGAGACCTCACAATCATGGCAGAAGGTGAATGAGGAGCAAAGTCACATCTTACATAGCAGCAGGCAAAAGAACTTGTGCAGGGGAACTCCCATTTATAAAACCATCAGATCTCATGAGACTTATTCATGACCAGGAGAACAGTATGGGAGAAACCACCCCCATGATTCAATTATCTCTACCTGGCACTGCCCTTGACCTATGGGGATTATTACAGTTCATGGTGAAATTTGGACAGGGACACAGCCAAACCATATCAGAAGGTGACGTGAAAAGTAGAATTTTTTTGTAAAATTGGACAGTGTAGGTACAAGCTCTGTGCTGTTAGGGTTGAAACCTAATCCCCACCCTGGTAGTATTAACAGGTGGGGCCTTTAGGAGGTGATTAGATCATGATTGCAGAGCCCTCATTAACGGAGTTAGTGCCCTTATAAAAGAGGCTTGTGGGAGCTCGTTTTCCCTCTTCCACCACATGAGGACACAGCGAGAAGGAGGCAGTCTGCAACCCGGAAAAGAGCTGTTACTGGAATCCAGTTATGCTGACATCCTGATCTTAGACTTCCTAGCCTCCAGAACTGTGAGCAAATTTCTATTGTTTATAAATTACCCAGTTTACGGTATTTTGTTATAGTAGCCTGAACAAACTATATTACCAGCTCTTTTCTCCATCTAGTTCTGCTGTTGCTGTGAAATTCTAGGACCTGGGAACTGGCAGGGAGGTCACTACATGTTGCAGTGGGAGGACATTGTATTAAAGTAGGCAGAGATTGGGGTAACTATCTTGTTCTTTTTTAGATTCGAGCCAGGCCCCTGCATTAGAGCAGCAGTTTCTCAGCCCTACATGCACATTAGAATCAACTGAGAGCATTAGAAAAGACAAAAAATGGCCAGGCATGGTGGCTCACACCCATAATCCCAGCACTTTAGGAGGCCAAGGTGGGTGGATTACTTGAGGTCAGGAGTTGGAGACCAGCCTGGCCAACATGGTGAAACCCTGTCTCTATTAAAAATAGAAACAAAAATTTAGCCAGGTGTGGTGGCACAGGCCTCTAGTCCGAGCTACTAGAGAGGCTGAGGCAGGAGAATCGTTTGAACCTGGGAGGCAGTGTTTGAAGTGAGCTGAGATTGTGCCACTGCACTCCAGCCTGGGTGACAGAGCGAGACCCCATTTCCAAAAAAAAAAAAGAAAAGACAAAAAACATGTGCTCTCTTCCACACAGCTTCTAAAATTCCCAGGTGATTCTAACCTGCCCCCATGGTTTCTCAAATTCTATCGTGCACACAAATCATCTGGGTCTTAATGCAGGTCCTGATTCTGTAGGTCTTGAGTGAGGCTGAAGAACCCATGGTTCTAGCATGCTCCCAGGTGATACTGATGCTGTGGTCTGCAGACCACACTTTAAGAGGCAAGGACAATCTACAAGTAGGCCTCATTTAGAGCTGTGCAAAACTAATATCTTGTATTGATATTTTTTAGTGATACCTTTCCTAAAGCTACTAAGCTGAAATTTTCAGGTCTGGGAAGGAAAATACAGGTGACTCTAAATAGACGTTAAGTATATGTTTGTTAAATGCGTTTTATTCTGATTACAAAAGAAAAATCCCGGCCAGGCACAGTGGCTCACACCTGTAATCCCAGTACTTTGGGAGGCTGAGGTGAGAGGATCACTTGAGCCCAGGAGTTGGATACCAGCTGTATTAGTTAGGGTTCCCTAGAGGGACAGAACTAATAGGATATAGATATATATGGGGAGTCTATTAAGTATTAACTCATATGGTCACAAGGTCCCACAATAGGCCATCTGTAGGCTGAGGAGCAAGGAGAGCCAGTCCGAGTTCCAAAACTGAAGAACTTGGAGTCTGATGTTCAAGGGCAGGAAACATCCAGTAGGGGAGAAAGATGTAGGCTGGAAGGTTAGGGCAATCTCTCTTTTCACATTTTTCTGCCTGCTTATATTGTAGCCATGCTGGCAGCTGATCAGATGGTGCCTACCCGGATTGAGGGTGGGTCTGCCTTCCCAGCCCACTGACTCAAATGTTAATCTACTTTGGCAACACCCTCAGAGATACACCCAGGATCAATATTTTGTATCCTTCAATCCAATCAAGTTGACACACAGTATTAACCATCACACTAGCCTAATGGACAAAGCAAGACTCTGTCTCAAAAAAATAAAAATAAAGAAAAATATCAACGCAGAAAAAAAAAACGAGTATTTTCACCATCTAGAGGTATATACTTGTAAAATATTACAGTGTGTCTTTCCATTGCTTTTTAAATTTGTTTTAAATTGTATCATCCTGTTCATACTGTTCTGTGGTCTGCTTTTTTAAAAATCGGGATTTTTCAGTGTCAGTGAATGTTTTATACAACTTTTTTTGGTGGCATCTTATTCTATTTTATAGAGCAAGGGTTTCCCTAAGGTGCCAAGGGTTCACAAGGTCAAAGCTATTTCTTAATGCTAAGACCTTATTTCCCATTTTGTTCTTAATTTTGGGTATGCTGCTGTGGTGATGTCATCACTCTGACACCTACATGATGTGATGTCATCACTCTGACAACGAATGGAATGTGTGCTTGTGTATTTCTGTGTCTTAAACTTTTCTCCCTTTTCATTTCTAATATGATAAATATTCACATAGATAACCCACATAAACCAAAGCTCTTCAGGGGGCTCAAACATTCTTAAAAGCGTAATGGAGTCTTGAGACCACGAAGTTTGAGAGCTGCTGGTATAGATAAACCACAGTTTTACTAGCCAATTCATCACTGAAATGGTTTGGCTCTGTGTCCCTACCCAAATCTCATCTTGAATTGTAATCCCCATGTGTTAGGGGAGGGACCTAACCTAACCCCTAATCACCTAACACCATGATTGGATCATGGGGGTGGTTTCCCCCGTGCTGTTCTCGTGATAGTGAGTGAGTTCTCACAAGATCTGATGGCTTAAAACTATGGCACTTCCCCCCTCACTTGCTGTCTCTCCTGCTGCCTTGTGAAGAAGTTGTTGCTTCTCCTTTGTCCTCTGCCACAATTTTAAGTTTCCTGAGGCCTCCCCAGCCATGTGGAACTGTGAGTCAATTAAACCTCTTTTCTTTATAAATTACCCAGTCTCAGGTAGTTCTTTATAGCAGTGTGAAAATGGACTAATACAATCACTGTTAGAAATATGGGCTGTCTTGAATTAAATACAGTTGCAATGACCTTTTTTTTGTTTAAGTTCTGGAGTACGTGTGCAGAATGTGCAGGTTTGTTACACAGTTATACACATGCCATGGTGGTTTGCCGCACCCATCAACCAGTCATTTACATTACGTATGACTCCTAATGCTACTCCTCCCTAACCCCCGACAGGTCCTAGTATGTGATGTTTCCCTTACTGTGACCATGTGTTCTCGTTGTTCAACTCCCACTTCTGAGTGAGAACATGCAGTGTTTGGTTTTCTGTTCATTTGTTAGTTTGCTGAGAATTATGGTTTCCAGCTTCATCCATGTCCCTGCAAAGGACATGAACTCATCCTTTTTTATGGGTGCATAGTATTCCATGGTGTGTATGTGCCACATTTTCTTAATCCATTCTATCATTGATGGGCATTTGGGTTGGTTCCAAGACTTTGCTATTGTGAACAGTGCCTCAAACATATGTGTGCATGTGTCTTTATAGTAGAATGATTTATAATCCTCTGGGTATATACCTGATAATGGGATTGCTGGGTCAAATGGTATTTCTAGTTCTAGATCCTTGAGGAATTGCCACACTGTCTTCCACAATGGTTGAACTAATTTACACTCCCACCAACAGCGTAAAAGTGTTCCTATTTCTCTACATCCTCTCCAGCATCTGTTGTTTCCTGACTTTTAATGATAGCCATTCTAACTGGCATGAGATGGTATCTCATCATAGTTTTGATTTGCATTTCTCTAATGACTAGTGAGGATGAGCTTTTTTTCCCTATGTTTCTTGGCCACATAAATGTCTTCATTTGAGAAGTGTCTGTTCATATCCTTTGCCCACTTTTTGATGGGGTTTGTTTTTTTCTTGTAAATTCAAGTTCTTTGTAGATTCTGGATATTAGCCTTTTGTCAGATGGTGAGACTGCAAAAATTTTCTCCCATTCTGTAGTTTGCCTATTCACTCTGATGCTAGTTTCTTTTGCTGTGCAGGAGCTCTTTAGTTTAATTAGATCCCATTTGTCAATTTTGGCTTTCATTGCCATTGCTTTTGATGTTTTAGTCATGAAGTCTGCCAATGCCTATGTCCTGAATGGTATTGCCTAGGTTTTCTCCTACGGTTTTTATGATTTTAGGTCTTACGTTTAAGTCTTTAATCCATCTTGAGTTAATTTTTGTATAAGGTGTAAGGAAGGGATCCAGTTTCAGCTCTATGCTTGTGGCTAGCCAGTTTTCCCAACACCATTTATTAAATAGGAAATCCTTGCAATGACCTTTCTTATGCATTTCCTGTACTTTGCACATAACTCTAGTTATTTCCTTAAGATTGATTGTTAATAATGGAATAACTGGATCAAAGGATTAAAAACATTCAATTTGTGACACCTAGAGTTAAGCCTTTTTTAAAGCTGTGCAAAATTAATACTTTGTCATTGATACTTAGGTTTTAAATTGAAAATTGTTAATTTTGAGTCAAGATTTGCGCCTAGATTAAAAGAGGAAAAAAATCATTAATGTCTTTTATCTGTTCCAGATTACCATTTCTGCTAACTTAATAAGATATTAAAATGCCAATTAAAGAAACCAAAATCTGTAGTGATGGAGGTATTTAATCGCCACTGAGACATTTAGAGCAAGGAAGTACCTCTACCCCAAACCTCCCCCACAATAACTTGATTAGAGGGAATGAAATAAGAAAATGACTCTCAGTTGGGCGTGGTGGCTCATGCCTGTAATCCCAGCACTTTGGGAGGCCGAGGCAGGTAGATCACAAGGTCAGGAGTTCAAGACCAGCCTGGTCAACATGGTGAATCCCCGTCTGTACTAAAGATACAAAAAATTAGCCAGGTGTGGTGGTGTGCGCCTGTAGTCCCAGCTACTCAGGAGGCTGAGGCAGGAGAATCGCTTGAACCTGGGAGGCAGAGGCTGCAGTGAGCTGAGATAGCTTGCACTCCAGCCTGGGCAACAGAGCAAGACTCCATCTCAAAAAAAAAAAAAAAAAGAAAATGACTCTAAAGGGTATGTCATGGCTTTTTAGGAAAGATCATCTCAAGACTCTGGCTGCAGGTTCTAATTTAATTTCTACTGATATTTTCATTCTGCTTTTTTGAACAATTGCTAGCACTGACTCTCAACACAGGGGTCTCTTGAGCCTCATGTATATCAAACATTCTACTAAGTTCTAGGGTGGGAAAGGGAGGTATTAAATAAGAAGAGACAGAGAACACATTTATCTGCAGTGCAGAGGATGCTTTGACAAGGTGTTGATTCCATTATTGACTCTGTCATGAAAGGAATTAAAGTCAACAGACTGTACATTTGAACATATGCCTTACTTAGTATCTATGAAGGCTCTAGGAGGTTGTTCACTCACTAAGCCTGAAGGATATTGTACAGACTTTACACAGGGAAAAAGCTCCTTTGGTAGTTTTAAGAAAAAAGGAAGCCCATTTGCGGTATATGAGGTGAGTATCCCTAATCCAAAACCCCAAATGCTCCAAAATCCAAAGCTTTTTGAGTGCTGATAATGATGCTCAAAGGAAATGCTCATTAGAGATGTCAGATTTTGGATTTTCAGATTATGAATGCTCAACGAAATGGTAAGAATAATGCAAATGTTTTTGACCCTTGAATAGTGCAGAAGGTAAAGATGCCAACCTCCTTTTTAGTCAAAATGCCTGTATAACTTTAGACTCCCCCAAAACTTAACTACTGTTGACCAGAAGCCTTACCTATAACAGTCAATTAACACACATTTCATGTGATATATATATTTATATATTTATAACATACTACATCTTACAAGGGAGGGCACCAAGGATGGGAAAGATAAAGTAACTTGTCTAAGGCCATGAAGTAAGCAGCAGCCAAGCTCTAAGTGTCACTCAGGTCTAACTGGCACACAGATTAGTCTGAGACTTTCTTAGGACCAGAACTGTTTTGGATTGTTTTGAATTTTGGAATATAGCTGACCCTTGAACAACATGGGTTTGAAGTGAATGAGTCCATGTGTACATGGATTTTCTTTCTTCTCTGCCATCCCTAAAACAACAAGATCAATTCTTCCTCTTTCTCCCCTTCCTCAGCTTCCTCTACATGAAAATGAGGAGGATGAAGACCTTTATGATGATCCATCCATTTTTACCTAATGAATCCAGTGTATACTTAAAGTAAGCTAGAGAGAAGAAAATGTTATTAAGAAAATCATAAGGAACAGGAAAATGCATTATTCATTAGGTGGAAATGGATCATCATAAAGGTCTTCATCCTCCTCATTTTCATGTAGAAGAGGCTGAGGAGGGGGAGAAAGAGGAAGAATTGATCTTGCTGTTTCAGGGATGGCAGAGAAGAAAGAAAATGACTCATTCACTTCAAACCCATGTTGTTCAAGGGTCAGCTGTATTCCAAAATTCAAAATAATCCAAAATGGTTCTGGTCCTAAGAAAGTCTCAGACTAGTCTGTGTGCCAGTTAGACCTGAGTGACACTTAGAGCTTATCCACTGCTTACTTCATGGCCTTGGACAAGTTATCTTTCCCATCCTTGATGCCCTTCCTTATAAGAAGCAGTGTGTTATAAGGTAGAGATAGTAATATCTATATCATAGGGGTGTTGCTAAGATTAAAAGGGTTGAAATGCTTTTCTCTAAATCTCATTTATTCCTCAGATCTCACCTGAAATGACTTTGACGGAGGTCCTCTCAGAACTTGTCCCCTCTCCACCCCACTAAGATGTGCTCCTGCAACTTTCTCTTTAGAAGAACTCATCACACTTAAACTAACTTGAATGGCATCTTTTCTGTTAAAATGCAAGCTCCATGGAATTGGCCTGTATTGTTAACCTCTATGTCTCTAGCACCCAGATGTTTGGTAGCACTGTGGACTGAATGTTTGTGTCCTCCCTAAAATCATATGTTGAATCTCCAGTCCCTAATGTGATGGTATTTGGAGGTGGGACCTTTGGGATGTAATTAGGATTAGACGAAGTCATGAGGGTAGAGCCCTCATGATGGGCTCTCTCTTTCTCCTCTCTCTCCTCTGTCTCTTCTCTCTCTCCTCTCGATGTACCCACCAAGGAGGACATTGAGGTCTTAACCAGGAAGAGGGGCCACATGAAAAACCCAACAATGCTGGCTCCCTAGTCTTGGACTTCCCAGCCTCCAGAATCATGAAAAATGTTTCTTGTTTAACCCACCCAGTCTATGGTAATTTGTTACAGCAGCCTGAACTAAGACAGCTGGGCTGTTTCTTTGAGCACATTACAAGATATTGAGAATAACTTTGTTTTAGATAGAGAGCATATGCTCACCTAAAAGACAGACTTCTATTTTGTAAAATATAACTATTTCTGGCCAAGTGTGGTGGCTCACGCCTGTAATCCCAGCAGTTTGGGAGGCTGAGGCAGGCGGATCACGAGGTCAGGAGATTGAGACCATCCTCGCCAACATGGTGAAACCCTATCTCTGTAAAACATACAAAAATTAGCTGGGCATGGTGGCACGTGCCTGTAGTCCCAGCTACTCTGGAGGCTGAGGCAGGAGAATTGCTTGAGCCCGGGAGGCAGAGGTTGTAGTGAGCCGAGATTGCGCCACTGCACTCCAGCCTGGTGACAGAGTGAGACTCTGGTTCAAAAAAAAAAAAAAAGTAACTATTTCTACCTGCCTGTAAGATGTTTTAGATGTGTGTGTATGTGTGTGTGTGTGTATGTGTGTGTGTGTGTGTGTTTTCTTTTTTTTGTTGTTGTTGTTGTTGTTTTGTTTGTTTTTTTGAGATGGAATCTTGCCCTATCACCCAGGCTGGAGTGCAGTGGCATGATTTCGGCTCACTGCAACCTCTGCCTCCCAGGTTCAAGCGATTCTCATGCCTCCGCCTCCTGAGTAGCTGGGATTACAAGTGTGTGCAACCATGCCCAGCTAATTTTTGTATTTTTAGTAGAGAAGGGGTTTCACCATGTTGGCCAGGCTGGTCTCAAACTCCTGACCACCTCAGCCTCCCAAAGTGCTGGGATTACAGGGGTGAGCCACTGTGCCTGGCCGCCAAGATGTATTTTTTAAAGCTGAACTGAGCCTGGCATCTGTCAGTCAACACTGGATGAGCTCAGGCCTGCATCCTGAGTACAGCAAATGTTTAATCCTCTGATCTGGTTTGGATTTGTGTCCCCACCCAAACCTCATGTCAAATTGGAGGAGGGGCCTGGCAGGGGCTGATTGGATCATGGGGGCAGATTTCCCCCTTGCTGTTCCCCTGATAGTTCTCATGATGGTTTAAAAGTGTATGGCACTTGCCCCTTACCTCTCTTTCTCTCTCCTGCCACCATGTGAAGAAGGTGCTCACTTCCCCTTCGCCTTCTGTCATGATTGTAAGTTTCCAGAGGCCTCCCAGTCATTCTTCCTGTGCAACCTGTAGAACTGCACGTCAGTTAAACCTCTTTTCTTCATAAATTACTCAGTCTCAGGTAGTTATTTAAAGCAGTGTGAAAACAGACTAATACACCCTCCTAGGGCATCTCCACCTTCCTCCACTCCCTAATTATGTTTGAGCATCAAATAGAAAAAACAAATGTGTGTAGAGATTCAACCTTTGAATAAACTATTTTGCTAATAAATTCCGAGTTTCTCCCAGGCTTGAAGGATTCCTTAAATGACCATATTTTGGAATAGCTGTGTTACTAGAAGGGGGATCAAGGTTAAACTGAGAAAACTCTTATGATATTGCCAGTAGAGATTCTTATGAATCTCATTAGTTTAGGTTCAAATGGTAGTAAGAATATGTGTGCTGAACTACATGGCTACCCATCAGGGGCCCTGCAAGGGAAACGGAGAACAACATTTTCTTTTCAAAACTTTTATTTTAGGTTTTGGGGTACATGTGAAGATTTCTTATACAGGTAAACTTGTGTCATGGGGGTTTGTTTTATAGATTATTCTGTCACCCAGGTATTTTTTTTTGGAGACGGAGTCTTGCTCTGTTGCCCAGGCTGGAGTGCAGTGGCGCGATCTCAGCTCACTGCAAGCTCCGCCTCACTGCAACCTCCGCCACCACGCCTGGCTAATTTGTTTTGTATTTTTAGTAGAGACAGGGTTTCACCGTGGTCTCGATCTCCTGACGTTGTGATCCGCCCGCCTCGGCCTCCCAAAGTGCTGGGATTACAAGCATGAGCCACCGTGCCTGGCCATCACCCAGGTATTAAACATAGTACCCAATGGTTATTTTTCTGCTTCTTTCCCTCCTCCCACCCTCTACCCTCAAGTAGACCCCAATGTCTATTGTTCCCTTCTGTATTCATGAGTTCTCATCATTTACCTCCCACTTATAAGTAAGAACATGTGGTATTTGGTTTTTTCAGAGAACAACCTTTGGTTCACTTTTAAAAATTTCAGTAGGTTTTTAAGGAAGAAGTGGTGTTTGGTTACATGAATAAGTTCTTTAGTGGTGATTTCTGAGATTTGGTGCACCCATCACCCGAGCAGTGTACACTGTACCCAATGTGTAGTCTTATCTCTCACCCTGTCCCACCTTTTCCCTCCGAGTCCCCAAAGTCCATTGTATTATTCTCATGCCTTTGCATCCTCGTAGCTCAGCTCCCACTTATGAATGAGAATATACAATGTTTGGTTTTCCATTCTTGAGTTACTTCACTTAGAATAATGGTCTCCAATTTTATCCAGTTTGCTGCAAATGCCATCATTTCATTCCTTTTTATGGCTGAGTAGTATTTCATGCTGTGTATGTATATACACGTGTATGTGTGTGTGAGTGTGTGTGTGTGTATACACCACATTATCTACTAATTGATGCACATTTGAGCTGGTTCCATATTTTTGCAATTGTGAATTGTGCTGCTATAAACATGCATATGCAAGTATCTCTTTCATAAAATGACTTCTTTTCATCTGGGTAGATACCCAGGAATGGGATGGCTGAATCAAAGGGTAGATCTATTTTTAGTTCTGTAAGGAATCTCCATACTGTTTTCATAGTGGCACTAGTTTACATTCCCACCAACAGCGTAAAAGTGTTCCCTTTTCACCATATCCATGCCAACATCTATTATTATTATTTTTTTATTATTTTTTTTATTATACTTTAGGTTTTAGGGTACATGTGTACAATGTGCAGGTTTGTTACATATGTATACATGTGCCATGTTGATTTCCTGCACCCATTAACTCGTCATTTAGCATTAGGTATATCTCCTAATGCTGTCCCTCCCCCCTCCCCCAACCCCACAACAGTCCCCGGAGTGTGATGTTCCCCTTCCTGTGTCCATGAGTTCTCATTGTTCAATTCCCACCTATGAGTGAGAACACGTGGTGTTTGGTTTTTTGTCCTTGTGATAGTTTACTGAGAAGGATGGTTTCCAGTTTCATCCATGTCCCTACAAAGGACATGAACTCATCATTTTTTATGGCTGCATAGTATTCCATGGTGT